>NC_135232.1:609098454-609414954 GCF_051348905.1 Ranitomeya variabilis
TCTACAAAGGTGGCCAGTATTACAGTAGTTATATTCTTGTACATAGGGGAAGTATTATAGTAGCTATATTCTTGTACATATGAGCAGTATTATAGTAGTTATATTCTTGTACATAGGAGCAGTATTATAGTAGTTATATTCTTGTACATAGGGGCAGTATTATAGCAGTTATATTCTTGTACACAGGAGCAGCATTATAGTAGTTATATTCTTATGCATAAGGGGCTGTATTATAGTAGTTATATTCTTGTACATAGAGGCAGTATTATACAAGTTATATTCTTGTACATATGGGGCAGTATTATAGTAGTTATATTCTTGCACATAGGGGGCAGTATTATAGTAGTTATATTCCTGTACATAGGGGTCAGTATTATGGTAGTTATATTCTTATACATAAGGGGCAGTATTATAGTAGTTATATTCTTCTACAAAGTTGGCCAGTATTACAGTAGTTATATTCTTGTACATAGGGGCAGTATTATAGTAGCTATATTCTTGTGCTTATGAGCAGTATTATAGTAGTTATATTCTTGTACATAGGAACAGTATTATAGTAGTTATATTATTGTACATAGGGGCAGTATTATAGCAGTTATATTCTTGTACACAGGAGCAGCATTATAGTAGTTATATTCTTATGCATAAGGGGCTGTATTATAGTAGTTATATTCTTGTACATAGGGAAAGTATTATAGTAGTTATATTCTTGTACATATGGGGCAGTATTATAGTAGTTATATTCTTGCACATAGGGGGCAGTATTATAGTAGTTATATTCCTGTACATAGGGGTCAGTATTATGGTAGTTATATTCTTATACATAGGGAGCAGTATTATAGTAGTTATATTCTTGTACATAGGAGCAGTATTATAGCAGTTATATTCCTGTACATTTGAGCAGTATTATAGTAGTTATATTCTTGTATAGAGGGGGCAGTATTATAGTAGTTATATTCCTGTACATAGGGGGCAGTATTATAGTAGTTATATTCTTGTAGATAGGGTCAGTATTATAGTAGTTACCGTATATTATTGTACATAGGGACAGTATTGTAGTAGTTATATTCTTGTACATAGGAAGCATTTCACCGAAGTACAGTGGGGCAAAAAAGTATTTAGTCAGTCAGCAATCGTGCAAGTTCCACCACTTAAAAAGATGAGAGGCGTCTGTAATTTACGTCATAGGTAGACCTCAACTATGGGAGACAAACTGAGAAAAAAAAATCCAGAAAATCACATTGTCTGTTTTTTTTTATCATTTTATTTGCATATTATGGTGGAAAATAAGTATTTGGTCAGAAACAAACAATCAAGATTTCTGGCTCTCACAGACCTGTAACTTCTTCTTTAAGAGTCTCCTCTTTCCTCCACTCATTACCTGTAGTAATGGCACCTGTTTAAACTTGTTATCAGTATAAAAAGACACCTGTGCACACCCTCAAACAGTCTGACTCCAAACTCCACTATGGTGAAGACCAAAGAGCTGTCAAAGGACACCAGAAACAAAATTGTAGCCCTGCACCAGGCTGGGAAGACTGAATCTGCAATAGCCAACCAGCTTGGAGTGAAGAAATCAACAGTGGGAGCAATAATTAGAAAATGGAAGACATTCAAGACCACTGATAATCTCCCTCGATCTGGGGCTCCACGCAAAATCCCACCCCGTGGGGTCAGAACGATCACAAGAGCGGTGAGCAAAAATCCCAGAACCATGCGGGGGGACCTAGTGAATGAACTGCAGAGAGCTGGGACCAATGTAACAAGGCCTACCATAAGTAACACACTACGCCACCATGGACTCAGATCCTGCAGTGCCAGACGTGTCCCACTGCTTAAGCCAGTACATGTCCGGGCCCGTCTGAAGTTTGCTAGAGAGCATTTGGATGATCCAGAGGAGTTTTGGGAGAATGTCCTATGGTCTGATGAAACCAAACTGGAACTGTTTGGTAGAAACACAACTTGTCGTGTTTGGAGGAAAAAGAATACTGAGTTGCATCCATCAAACAGCATACCTACTGTAAAGCATGGTGGTGGAAACATCATGCTTTGGGGCTGTTTCTCTGCAAAGGGGCCAGGACGACTGATCCGGGTACATGAAAGAATGAATGGGGCCATGTATCGTGAGATTTTGAGTGCAAACCTCCTTCCATCAGCAAGGGCATTGAAGATGAAACGTGGCTGGGTCTTTCAACATGACAATAATCCAAAGCACACCGCCAGGGCAACGAAGGAGTGGCTTCGTAAGAAGCATTTCAAGGTCCTGGAGTGGCCTAGCCAGTCTCCAGATCTCAACCCTATAGAAAACCTTTGGAGGGAGTTGAAAGTCCGTGTTGCCAAGCGAAAAGCCAAAAACATCACTGCTCTAGAGGAGATCTGCATGGAGGAATGGGCCAACATACCAACAACAGTGTGTGGCAACCTTGTGAAGACTTACAGAAAACGTTTGACCTCTGTCATTGCCAACAAAGGATATATTACAAAGTATTGAGATGAAATTTTGTTTCTGACCAAATACTTATTTTCCACCATAATATGCAAATAAAATGATAAAAAAACAGACAATGTGATTTTCAGGATTTTTTTTTTCACAGTTTGTCTCCCATAGTTGAGGTCTACCTGTGATGTAAATTACAGACGCCTCTCATCTTTTTAAGTGGTGGAACTTGCACTATTGCTGACTGACTAAATACTTTTTTGCCCCACTGTATGTACCCAATTTTTCAAATAAGTCATACAAAATGTATGTTAAATGTTTTAATAGTATAATTTGGAAAGAAAGAAATATTTTTTCAATAAAAACAATGACAATTATGACTCACAAAAAACGACAAACACTCATTTTTTGTCTGCAGAAAATAGGGGAGGGAGAGGGAAAGAAAGAATTCACCCTAGTATTACACTGATGTCTCCACACCTGACTGCGGAGGTTGGCACCCTAAACCTGATTAGTGGTGCCCCCGCCGACGAAGCATTTCCAAGCAAAACGCGCGTCGGGTGTGGTGGGTCCCCGGGTGTTTCAGGTAACTATACCTTTTTATGTTTATTATGCAGGCATTCTTCATTGTGGTATTGCATTTGTATTTTGTGCACACCATATGCTGCCATTAATAACTCAGTGCTACGTTGATATCACTGGATATCTTATATCTATCTTATGTTGTGCTGTGTAATTTATCTAGTTACTTGATTATATTAAGGTATGCAATATGGCAGCATTCTAGGTTTACTCCTTCTTTGTCTCTGAATGTACTGGGGACTTATTGTATTAAGGACCTCCTATCTTTACGAGTATAAATATTGTGGACAATATAATGCGACTATCAAACTATGGTATGTGTTTACCTGCTTGTGTAGTACGATTATGTATTGATTATTTAAACCCCCAAGTGACCCACCTAAAAATTATACTGTACCTGTGGTATTTTGTTCTACCTTTTAAACCTTTTTTAATAAGTCTATTAAAAAAATTATTTTAATCTACACATAGTGGTATTTAAAGCTCTTTTTTTTTGTGTTACATGATAGTCTTTAGTTTTATGGTTGGATTTAATATGGGCCAAAAATCTGGTGTCTTTTTACCCTTGTAATTAGGTCAGCTTGGTACCCCACTTTTGACAAGAGGGGAGCCTTTCAATGAGGGTACAGACAAAATTTCAATCAGGCAGGCGGTTATACTAGAAAATATATTAGAGGATTAGTATACCGCAGCTAAAGAAGAGATTATACAGGTACATATCATATATTGCACAAAACCCCCAACACAATGCAGACTTCAGGATAGAGCTTTGGGAACAAAAGGTGCCCACATATTCAACAGTTCAAGAAAGTGCTTCCATGTGCATTAATAGCTGATTATCACATTGTTATTGCACATATCCCTTAGATTGAGAAAGACATTAAAGCATATCATATTTCCCAGCTACCATCCTTATAATAAGTCCAGTATGCATGTACTCGACGCGTTTCCCCATCATGTGGTTCATCAGGAGAACATACATATACATATAAAAAAGAAGAACTTACCTTATAGTGTCAAAGAAAAAGGATCATAGACAGCATGGGAGTGATGCCCATCAGCGCAAGTCATGGAGCTGGTATCTGCCATGCTTTCATCTCACCACCGCCCCCCATTTGAGGGATCGATAGAGATACTTCCAGGAGATCCCGGGAACTATTTCCTCTCTGTGTGGAACGCAATTGCGGCTCATCTGGCGCGTGCACCAACATAACAATTTGTCGCTCTCCATTATACTGGAACGCATTGTGCTGTTCACTGTGCGCATGAGCTGTAGCAATTCTCCTTATCCCTGCTCTATTAGATATTTATTGAGCCTCTGGGGGATTATTTTGTCAGAGCCTCTATCCAGCATTGAGTAAACTTCTAAATTAGTCCCCATATTCCTATATAGGACCCTCAATTGGTCCATTTGTACAAAGAAGCATCTCACAATAAAGGAAGAGTTAATATAGGGTGTAACGAATGGAAACGGAGGCATAGATGGTGAGGTGCACATTTGTTTATTGAACTTATTGCGGAACCACTGGACCACTACCTAGGGGGGGCTCTGAAGGGGGCGTGACTAAGTGAGCCCCGGACTCCCATAGTAAGACCCCTCAAACAGGGCCAGAATGGAAGCCCAGGAGATGCAAGGTGCTACCTTCAGTTAGACCCCGGGTATGTGGTAGCTGACACAGCCGGACTTGCGGGCAGGCAGGTGCTTCAAGTAGCGAAGAACCAGGCAGGAGACAGGTGGCACAGACGGGTAGCAGGCGTAGTTCCAGGAAGCGTGGAAGCATGGTGAACACACTGAGGAAACAAGCAGTGTTAGTGAGATGCAGGCAGAACAAACATGCAGGCACAGGAAACCTGAAAACTAGCAACAGGAAACACTTGTTGCTCAGGCACTTTTCTAAGGGCAGAGGTGCCTGAAGTAGTACCAAACACTCAACCATTGGCTGACACATAATTAGGAAATAGCACGCTGTCTCTTTAAGAGACCGGGAGTGCGCGCGCATGCACTTAGTGGCGTTTTAGGAGGCCTGCGAGACGTGCGCAGTGTCCAGGCAGCACGGGCAGACCGGGAATGGGACGTAGGCGCTACAGTACCCCCCCTTTACGCCCCCATTTTTTTCAAGCCTGCATAAAATCTCTCCAGTAGGAGAGGGGCATGGATATTTTCTTTGGGCTCCCACGACCTCTCCTCAGGCCCGAAGCCCTTCCAATCCACCAAAAAGATGTTCTTTCCCCTTACCCTTTTTGTGGCCAAAATATTCTCTACCTCAAATACAGCCTCCTCACTGATGGGATCAGGAGTAGTGCCCGGGTCTTTAAAGAAAACTCAAAATTACCAGTTTGAGGAAGGAAACATGAAAAGAGTTAGGCACACGCAAAGAAGCAGGCAACTTCAACTTATAAGATACAGCATTAATTTGTTTTAAGACCTCAAAGGGACCGATGAAGCGAGGCCTCAATTTGTAGGAAGGCATCTTCAGACGGATGTACTTGGAGGAGAGCCACACTTTATCCCCAAACTGAAAGGTCAGAGCATTCAGGCGTCTCTTATCGGCATGCTTCTTCATGCGCTGTGACGCTCGTTCTAAGGCGGTCTTGGTGTCTATCCACACTTTAGAAAAACTCTCCGTGACGGTGTCAGCAGCCGGAATGCCTGAAGACCCATGGATAGGGAGAGGGATACCAGGTTGGTGTCCAAACACAATCTGGAAAGGACACTTAGTAGAAGACTCACTTATGTGGTTTTTATAGGAGAACTCCGCCAATGGTAGTAACTTGACCCAGTCATTGTGATGTATCTTGATGAAGTGACACAGGAACCCGTACACGATCTGATTGATCCTCTCCACCTGACCATTGGATTGAGGATGATAAGCAGAAGAGACGTCCAGCTCCACATTCATTGTTTTACAGATCGCCCTCCAAAACTTCGAAGTGAACTGGACACCCCTGTCGGACACAATGTGGAGAAGAAACCCATGGAGACGAAAAACATGTTGAGTGAAGTAGTCGGCAAGCTCAGGAGCAGACGGAAGACCAGACAGAGGGGTAAAGTGAGCCGTCTTCGTAAAGCAGTCCACCACAACCCATATAAAGGAGCAGCTAGAAGAGATGGGGAGATCTGTAAAAAAGTCGATAGCAATATGCTGCCAGGGAACTGAAGGAACAGGAAGTGCCAGAAGATGTCCGGACGGAAGGTGCTTTGCAGTTTTGTTTCGGGCACAGGACGGGCAAGCCGAGACATACTCCAAAATGTCCTTACACATGTTAGGCCACCAATAAAAACGGGAAATGAGTTATGAATAGTGATGAGTGAATATACTGCTCGGGGGTCCTCCGAGTATTTTTTAGTGCTCGGAGATTTAGTTTTTCTTGCCGCAGCTGAATGATTTACATCTGTTAGCCAGCATAAGTACATGTGGGGGTTGCCTGGTTGCTAGGGAATCCCCACATGTACTTATGCTGGCTAACAGATGTAACTCATTCAGCTGCAGCAAGAAAAACTAAATCTCCGAGCACTAAAAAATACTCGGAGGGCCCCCGAGCATGCTCGAGAAATCTCGAGTAACGAGTATATTCGTTCATCACTAGTTATGAAGTCTTCCTTTGCCCAGCGTGACCGGATAATTTAGAAGAGTGACCCCACTGAAGAACTCGTCTTCTGTCCAAGCTAACTACCAAAGTCTATTCCATAAAAGATAAAAAAGAAGCGCACTTACCCCGGTAAACAGGTCACAACTTTATTCGGACATATGAACAAAGCAGGGAGGAATGTGAAAAAGTGAACGGACAACGGCCGTTTCGTGCTATGTAGCACTTCAACGGGTCCTTTAACTACCAAAGTCTTACCGGGAGGAATCCGATACAGATTGACAGAGGCCACTGTCACCATTTGGGAGGGCTTGATGATGTGTTGAGGTTCCTCTTCCTAGTCAGGAGGCATAATAGACCTAGAGAGAGCATCGGCCTTGATGTTCTTGCTAGCCGGATGAACATGCAGAACAAAATTAAAACGAGCAAAAAACAGAGACCACCTAGCCTGGTGTGGATTCAGCCTCTGTGCAGACTGAAGATAGGCGAGATTCTTATTGTTGGTTACCAGACTCACTCTGTCTACCTGCATAAGCTCTGAGGAAGAAGCAGAGTAATGAGGAACCACTGACCTCTGGGGACTGGGAGCCTGGCGAAAAAGTCTCTTCTCCCGCTAGTCTCCCTGGCATATTCTTGAAACTGGAGATCAATCCGAGTTGCCAAGGATAGCAGTTGATCCATGGAAGCAGGAACGTCTCGGCCTGCCATATCGTCCTTGATTCTACCAGACAGACCCTCCCAGAAGGCGCCTACCAACGCATCGTCATTCCAGGACAGCTCGGAGGAAAGGGTGCCTGAACCGAACAGCGTACTGAGCGACTGTGAGATCCTCCTGGCGAAGACGGAGGAGAGAAGAAGCTGTGGAAGTAGTACGACCTGGTTTGTCGAAGGTCCTGTGGAAGGCCCCAAGGAAGGACTGGAGATCGTTAAGTAGTGGATCCCCTCTCTCCCACAAAGGGTTCAGCCAGGCGAGAGCCTCTCCTGTGAGGTGAGACATCATGAAGACTACCTTAGCCCGATCGGAAGCAAACAAATGGCCCAACTTTTCAAAGTGCAGCGTACACTGATGTAATGCTTATAGGGGATAACTCAGGAGACTCTTTGCGTGGAACAAGACAACTACAGGACACAGTTGTATAAGTGGTAAAGTCTATATTATCACACGGTGATTCAAACAGGTGCAGAGCGAAGCTCAAGTCCACAACACTTGGTGTAAATGTAAAATGCAGCTTAACAGTCTATAGGAACTTTAGAGGAAAACGCCATCAAGCAGAAAGTCTATGAAGCACAGTTGTACTTGAGGATACTTGACACAAATAAGTCCTTGTTTAGTCCAAACACAGATAGATATGCTTATAAGGCAGTTCAAGCAATGTCTTAGCTCAACCAGGAAGGCCTGGGTGATAATCTCAGGTTTAAGCAGAGCAGCAACAACTTACATGTCCAGCAAATGCAGATGGAAACAAACACAAGCAGCCAGATGGAGGAGGATTACTGGAAACCGATGTATGCAGCAGAAACTCAGAGCTGAGTAGCAGGATCTCCACACAGGTTCACAGGAGCAGGTGCAAAGCCAGGGAGTCACCAGGGTAAGAAGCTGGATGCAAGGCAGGATACTCTAGCACAGACTAAAGGCTGGGGTGGAGTTATATAGCAGGAAGACACAGTGCACATGAGACCAAATACGCCATCTTGGAAAAGGGCAGTAATGCACAAAAGGTAATCAAAATGTTCAGAGTCCTGACAACTGATTAATGAACCCCCGACACTGTGCGGGATCACCATCGAACCGGGTAGGGGCCTCCAGGCGAGGTCCTTTACCAGAGATGAAGCCGGGTGTCTGGAAGCCAGCAGCTGAAGTGGTCACAGTCGGGACAGAGACAGGCGGAACTGTAGATGCTGCAGAATCCAGGTGGGTAGACAAGTTCCGTAGATAAGTTGTAATCGTCTTCTGCTGGTCTCTCAGGCGGGGGACTTCCTGATATAGCTCTGCGGCCGAAGGTGGTTGGGAGCTAGCGGGTTCCATGGCCTGAGCAATCTGTAACGAATCGAAACAGAGGCACAGATGTGAAGTGCACATTCATTTATTGAACTTATTGTGGAACCACTGGGCCACTACCTAGGGGGCTCCGAAAGGTGCGTAACTAAGCTAACCCTGGACTCCTGTAGTAAGACCCCTCAAACAGGGCCAGAATGGAAGCCCAGGAGATGCAAGGTGCTACCTCCAGTTAGACCCCGGGTACGTGGTAGCTGACTCGGCCGGACTTACGGGCAGGCAGGTGCTTCAAGTAGCGAAGAACCAGGCAGGAGACAGGCGGCACAGGCGGGTAGCAGATGTAGTTCCAGGAAGCGTGGAAGCATGGTGGACACACTGAGGAAACAAACAGTGTTAGCAAGATGCAGGCAGAGCAAACACGCAGGCACAGGAAACCTGAAAACTAGCAACAGGAAACACTTGTTGCTCAGGCACCTCCCTAAGGGCAGAGGTGCCTGAAGTAGTACGAGACACTCAGCCATTGCCTGACACATAATTAGGAAATAGCACGCTGTCTCTTTAAGAGACCGGGAGTGAGCGCGCACTCGCCCTTCTGGCGTGCTAGGAGACCTGCGAGACGTGCACAGCGTCCAGGCAGCGCGGGTGGAACAGGATGGAGGCGCTACATAGGGTGAGGTGGTGACCCATAAATCTCAAAAAACATAATCTCCAGGAGTCAACTTTTTGTTTTTCATGGTACAATTAGTATAACTGATTTAGGCCAGCACCTATCTAGGTCAGTGGTCCTCCATAGCGGTTTTCTCACCAGTCTGAAGAACATGGAAAAGGGTTGACCAAACCAAAACGCTTGAAGTGAGGAGAGTGGGGTTCATAGAAAGCAGCCAATCTCTAGCTGTTCATTGAGACCATTCAGGGATACTCTATTCATACAGCAGATCCTCCTATCCTCTTTTTGTAAGATCAAACAATCCCAATTACCTCCTCTTTTTGGTGGTGTAACCACCTCCATTGCATAAAATAGAAGTAGCTCAAATCCCCACCATGTACATCTCTCACATGTCTAGAGATAGGTGTATCCCTGGCATTATATCCCTGGCATTAATAATATCTCCTAGGTGTTTCCTCCACCCTCCTCCGAAATTCACGTTAAGTTATCCCTATATAGTCAATGAGACAGGTGCATTGAAATAGATACACCACCCCGGTCGTCTTACAGTTGGAAAAGTGTCTATATTAGTAAGTCCTACTTGTGCTAGCACTAGTGAAGGTATTTGCCCTCAAAGTGTATTTGTAAAATTTACGGTAAGTTACAGATGAAAATTCATGGATGACGTCGCCTATATCAGGGTCCATTTTTAGTATATTCCAATATTTTTGTAGAACCCCTTTTACCTACCTTGATTTATTGTCAAAGGTACATATGGTTCTGATCTGGGATTCAGAGTCCTCCAAGTCCCTTTTCTTTAATAAAGATGTCCTTTCCCTTGCACTAGCTCCTTTAAAGGCCTCATTCAGGACATCTAAAGGGTAACCTCTGACCATAAATCTGTCCCTCAGATCACGGGCCTGATGATGAAATTTAGTGATTGATGAACAGTTCCATCTAACTTGGAGATACTGGCTTTTGGGGATTCCCCTTCTCAAGCTGGGGGGTGGTGGTTATCCTATCGTAGATTGTTATTTGTGGCTGTAGGTTTATGGAATATTTCCATGGAAATGCGTCCAGTGTCGTCCAATTCTTAGGTTCAGAAAACTGACAGATTCATGTTTGATCTCGCATGTCAGTTTAAGGCCCAAGTGGTTGGCATTTAGTTCTCCCACAAAATTGTAAAATGTAACCGGACTACCTGACCACAGTATCAGCACATCATCCAGGTAACGACCCCAAAACAATATCTTAGGGTTCCACCAAGAGGTAGCATCCTCCCCAAATTAACAAATTTGCATACGTGGGGGCACATGGGCTCCCCATTACTGTTACCCTGAGCTGGTGGAAGAACTTACCATTAAACAAGAAAAAGTTACCGTATATACTCGAGTATAAGCCGACCCGAGTATAAGCCGACCCCCCTAATTTTGCCACAAAAAACTGGGAAAACTTATTGACTCGAGTATAAGCCTAGGGTGGAAAATGCAGCAGGTACCGGTGAATTTCAAAATTAAAAATAGATACTCCATACCGTTCATTATGGCCCCATAGATGCTCCACATAAAGCTGTGCCACATATAATGCTCTGCACCGTTCATTATGGCCCCATAGATGCTCCACATAAAGCTGTGCCATATATACAATGCTCTGCACCATTGCCCCATAGATACTCCACATAAAGCTGTGGCATATATACAATGCTCTGCATCATTGCCCCATAGCTGTGCCATATAGTGCTCTGCACCGTCCATTATTGCCCCATAGCTGTGCTGCTGCAATAAAATAATAAAACACATACTCACCTCTCTTGCTTGCAGCTCCTCGGTGCCATCTTCCCGGCGTCTCTCCGCACTGACTGATCAGGCAGAGGGCGGCGCGCACACTATATGCGTCATCGCGCCCTCTGCCTGAACAGTCAGAGCGGAGAGACGCCGGGAAGATGGCACGGCGCCCAGCGTGTGGAACGAGGACAGGTGAATATGTAATACTTACCTGCTCCCGGCGTCCCGCTCCTTCCCCCGGACAGCTGGTCTTCGGTGCCGCAGCTCTTCCTCTGTCAGCGGTCACCGTTACCGCTGATTAGAGAAATGACTAGGCGGCTCCGCCCCTATGGGGGGTGGAGCAGCCTATTCATTTCTCTAATGAGCGGTCCCACGTGACCGCTCAGGGGAAGAGGCTGCGGCACCGAAGACAGTGTGACAGGCAGGGGGAGCGACAGGAACGCCGGGACTAGGTGAGTATATGACAGTGCTCACCCGCCGACCCCACCACCGATCATGACTCGAGTATAAGCCGAGAGGGGCACTTTCAGCCCAAAAATTTGGGCTGAAAATCTCGGCTTATACTCGAGTATATACGGTATGTTTTAATATAAACTCCATCAATCCCAGTACGAATTGGTTGTGTGCCATATACTGCACTCCCCTGTATCTAAGGTAGTATTCTACCGCCTGGAGTCCAAAGTCATGGGGGGATGTTACTATACCGAGCTTCCACGTTGATGGAAGCCAAATACACACCCTCACCCAATGTTACCGTATTTTTAGGACCGTAAGATGCACTTTTTTCCCAAAATTTTTTTGGGGAAAATTGGGTGTGTCTTTTGGTTGGAATATACTTACAAATCCTGTGGCGGCATTCCTGGTGGTGGTGGTCCCGATGTAGCCTCCCTTCCCAGGCTGGTGTGGCTGTGGTGTGGCGGTGCTCTGTGGTGCGGCACTTATGGGGCTCTGTGGTGTGGCGGCGGGGCTCCGTGCTGTGTGGGGGGCTCCACCAGCATTTCATCAAAGCCCGGAGGCCCCCACAGCTCCGTTGCTGCGATGCGGTGGACTCTGAGAAAATGGCCGCCAGCGGCCATTTTCCCTGAGACCACTGCATTGCAGCAACGGAGCTGCGGGGGCCTTCGGGCTTTGATGAAATGCCGGCGGAGCCCTCCATGCAGCAAAGTGCCCTGCCGCCATACCTCAGAGCCCCATAAGTGCCGCACCACAGAGCACCGCCACCGCCGCACCAGCCCTGGTGGCTATTTTCCCGGAGGCCACCGCATCGCAGCAACGGAGCTGCGGGGGCCTCCGGGCTTTGACTAAATGCCCGGCGGAGCCCCCCATGCAGCACAGAGCCCCACTGCCGCCCCAGCACAGAGCGCTGCAGCCCCACAGCGCTGCCATCCCACAGAGCACAGCCCCCCACAGAGCACAGCCACCCCACAGAGCACAGCCCCCCACAGAGCAAAGTCACCCCACAGAGCACTGACACCGCACAGAGCACTGCCACCGCACAAAGCACCGCCGCAACACAGAGCACTGCCACCGCACCGGATGCCACCGCATCAGCCTGGATCACCGAACGACTCCTGTGACCACTCCACCTGTGCCGATCCCTTCCCTGGTAAGCTGAATTCGGACTGTAAGACAGACCCCCATTTGATACATTATTTTTTTTACCCTATTTTCCTTTTGAAAATTTGTGGTACGTCTTATTGTCCGGTGTGTCTTATAGTCCAAAAGGTACGGTATATCTTCCAGCTTGAGAAGGAGGTCTGAGGTATCTCTAACATGGGAGGCCAAGCATATCACAGAAGGCCGCAGTATCCTATCTCTATAGATGCCTGAATTCTGGGTAACAGAATCAATTCCGGCAACGATAGGTCGTCCCGTCCCTTTAATGGGCTCAAACCCTTATGCACTTTGGGTAGTGCGTAAAAGACACCCAGGACTGGGAATTTAGGGCACATGAAGTCACATTCACTTTTGGAAATAACGTTTAAATCCAAAGCCCTCAGCAGTAAATTCTCTAATTCCTGTAAGAATTCTCTAGTGAGATCTTCCCTCAAGATTTTCTAGGTATTCTCATCCTTCAGAATCCTGTTTCACATTTGTAGATATTTCTCGTGGTTCGTTAAAACAAGGTTGCCCCCCCTTATCCTAGGGTTTAAGGGTATGTGCAAACGCTGCGGATTCTGCTGCGGATCTGCAGCGGTTTTGACGCTGTGGATTCGCAGCAGTTTTCCATGCGTTGTACAGTACCATGTAAGCCTATGGAAAACAAAATCCGCAGTGCACATGCTACGGAAAAAAACGCTCGGAAACGCAGTGTTGTTTATTCCGTAGCATTTCAATTCTTTGTGCGGATTCCTGAGCGGTTTACACCTGCTCCTCAATAGGATCCACAGGTGTAAAACCGCAGGTGGAATCTGCACAAAAACCGCGGTAAATCCACTGTTATTCCGCAGTAAATCCACAGGTAATCCCCAGTGCGGTTTACCTGCCGATTTACAAAAACAGGTGCGGAAAAATCCGCAGACATCCCACCTATGTGTGCACATGGCCTAAAGATAAGTTCTTTGTTATCTGCCAATTTATCGAGGGCTTCCCTCTCCATTCTCAACATGTTAGAATTAGTGATGAGCAAATATACTCATTACTCGAGATTTCCCTAGCAACCAGGCAACCCCCACATGTACTTATGCTGGCTAACAGATGTAAATCATTCAGCTGCGGCAAGAAAAACTAAATCTCCGAGCACTAAAAAATACTCGGAGGACCCCCGAGCGTGCTCGAGTAACGAGTATATTCGCTCATCACTAGTTAGAATAATATGTTGTCAGGATACCACTCATGAGCTTTAGTTCATCCGTCGCTAGCTCAGTAAATGTATCGATACTATTGTGGTCCATATATGGGGCATCTTGGTACTTTTAACCTATAAATCTGTAAAGTGACCTAGTCCTGGCTGTCTATCACTCTCCATCATTATTTACGCCAGAATCCTAACATTAGAAAGATCCTCTTCCATATTTCCCATGGATTCACACTCAGCATGGTCGTGAGTTTTACATAGGGAACATAATTATAGTAGTTATATTCTTGTACATAGGAGCAGTATTATAGTAGTTATATTCTTGTACATAGGGGGTAGTATTATAGTAGTTATATTCTTGTACATAGGGGCAATATTATAGTAGTTATATTCTTGTACATAGGGGCAGTATTATAGTAGTTATATTCTTGTACATAGGGGGTAGTATTATAGTAGTTGTATTCTTGTACATAGGGGGCAGTATTATAGTAGTTATATTCTTGTACATAGGGGTAGTATTATAGTAGTTATATTCTTGTACATAGGGGGCAGTATTATAGTAGTTATATTCTTGTACATAGGGGGTAGTATTATAGTAGTTGTATTCTTGTACATAGGGGGCAGTATTATAGTAGTTATATTCTTGTACATAGGGGTAGTATTATAGTAGTTATATTCTTGTACATAGGGGGCAGTATTATAGTAGTTATATTCTTGTACATAGGAGGCAGTATTATAGTAGTTATATTCTTGTACATAGGAGGCAGTATTATAGTAGTTATATTCTTGTACATAGGAGCAGTATTATAGTAGTTATATTCTTGTACATTGGGGGCAGTATTATAGTAGTTATATTCTTGTAGATAGGAGGCAGTATTATAGTAGTTATATTCTTGTACATAGGGGGTAGTATTATAGTAGTTATATTCTTGTACATAGGGGACAGTATTATAGTAGTTATATTCTTGTACATGGGGGTAGTATTATAGTAGTTATATTCTTGTACATAGGGGGCAGTATTATAGTAGTTATATTCTTGTACATAGGAGGCAGTATTATAGTAGTTATATTCTTGTACATTGGAGGCAGTATTATAGTAGTTATATTCTTGTACATAGGAGCAGTATTATAGTAGTTATATTCTTGTACATAGAGAGCAGTATTATAGTAGTTATATTCTTGTACATAGGGAGCATAATTATAGTAGTTATATTCTTGTACATAGGAGCAGCATTATAGTAGTTATATTCTTGTACATAGGAGCAGTATTATAGTAGTTACATTCTTGGACATAGGAGGCAGTATTATAGTAGTTATATTCTTGTACATAGGAGGCAGTATTATAGTAGTTATATTGTTGTACATAGGAGGCAGTATTATAGTAGTTATATTCTTGTACATAGGAGGCAGTATTATAGTAGTTATATTCTTCTACATAGGGGCAGTATTATAGTAGTTATATTCTTGTACATAGGGGGTAGTATTATAGTAGTTGTATTCTTGTACATAGGGGGCAGTATTATAGTAGTTATATTCTTGTACATAGGGGTAGTATTATAGTAGTTATATTCTTGTACATAGGGGGCAGTATTATAGTAGTTATATTCTTGTACATAGGAGGCAGTATTATAGTAGTTATATTCTTGTACATAGGAGGCAGTATTATAGTAGTTATATTCTTGTACATAGGAGCAGTATTATAGTAGTTATATTCTTGTACATTGGGGGCAGTATTATAGTAGTTATATTCTTGTAGATAGGAGGCAGTATTATAGTAGTTATATTCTTGTACATAGGGGGTAGTATTATAGTAGTTATATTCTTGTACATAGGGGACAGTATTATAGTAGTTATATTCTTGTACATAGGGGGTAGTATTATAGTAGTTATATTCTTGTACATAGGGGGCAGTATTATAGTAGTTATATTCTTGTACATAGGAGGCAGTATTATAGTAGTTATATTCTTGTACATTGGAGGCAGTATTATAGTAGTTATATTCTTGTACATAGGAGCAGTATTATAGTAGTTATATTCTTGTACATAGAGAGCAGTATTATAGTAGTTATATTCTTGTACATAGGGAGCATAATTATAGTAGTTATATTCTTGTACATAGGAGCAGCATTATAGTAGTTATATTCTTGTACATAGGAGCAGTATTATAGTAGTTACATTCTTGGACATAGGAGGCAGTATTATAGTAGTTATATTCTTGTACATAGGAGGCAGTATTATAGTAGTTATATTGTTGTACATAGGAGGCAGTATTATAGTAGTTATATTCTTGTACATAGGAGGCAGTATTATAGTAGTTATATTCTTCTACATAGGGGCAGTATTATAGTAGTTATATTCTTGGACATAGGAGCAGTATTATAGTAGTTATATTCCTGTACATAGGACAGTATTATAGTAGTTATATTCTTGTACATAGGGAGCAGTATTATAGTGGTTATATTCCTGTAGTTAGAGGCAGTATTATAGTAGTTATATTCCTGTACATAAAGGCAGTAATATAGTAGTCATATTCTTGTACATAGCAGCAGTATTATAGTAGTTATATTTCTGTATGTAAGGTCAGTATTATAGTAATTATATTCTTGTATGCAGGAGCAGTATTATAGTAATTATATTCTTGTACGTAGGAGCAGTATTATAGTAGTTATATTCCTGTACATAGGGGCAGTATTATAACTGTATTATAACTGTTATATTCTTGTACATGGGAGGCAGTATTATAATAGTTATATTCTTGTACATAGGACAGTAGTATTATTGTAGTTATATTCTTTTACATAGGGGCAGTAATATAGTAGTTATATTCTTGTACATAGGAGCAGTATTATAGTAGTTATATTTCTATATGTAAGGGCAGTATTATAGTAGTTATATTCTTGTACATAGGGGACAGTATTATAGTAGTTATATTCTTGTACATAGGGGGCAGTATTATAGTAGTTATATTCTTGGACACAGGAGCAGTATTATAGTAGTTATATTATTATACATAGGAGCAGTATTATAGTAGTTACCGGTATATTCTTGTACATAGGGGCAGTATAGCAGTAGTTATATTCTTATACATGGGAGGCAGTGTGACTTTTGAAAGATTCCTGAATTTGCCTTGTTGCCATCTTTAGAGACTAGCGTTTCCCTTCAATCATTTAGTGGGTGGGGGGGTGTCCCAATTTCCTGTTGCACCTGCATCTTGTTCTCTGGCTGTTTGGGAAGTGCCTTTGTCTGACAAGTGTTATTGTCTCGCTGTGAGAGGCCCGGATTGTTACAGTCGGGGATGTCTCCGTGTCGCGGCGATGAGATCATAACGGTTTATTTCAGTGACCAACAAAGAGCCCAAATAAGTAACAGGAAAGTGAGACGCTCGTCGTCAGCTCCGCCAGTAATGGACAATGGAGCCTGTGTGACGGGGAAGAGCTTCAATTAGATCTTTGTTATCTGGAAGCCATTTATCACCCAGGACTCCATATTGTACTATTAATCAGATGCCTTAAAGGGGTCCTCAGCTTATTTTTATGGAAAGTGATTACACATGTGCAGCCTATGATGGACAGAGCTGTGACCAAATGATTTGCTAAGATCTAGGTGTCCTCCCTAACACCGCGTGCTGGTTCCATGTCTGTAGTCACTTTTCCCATCTTCTCTCTTAAATGACAGCGACCTCCCCGCACCCCTTTTTCTAGGAAACCAACAATGTGATGAAGTATCTTGCAGAATTCCATATACGGCTATTTAAAGTCCATGATGGATGTCCTATCAGAAGGCTGTGTGAGGCTGGCCCTGTGTCTGCTGCCCAGACCCTCGGAGGAACGATTTAGGTGATGTTTTCCTAGAAGGGAAACAGTTTATTACAGTACTGATGCAATTCTTACCAGCGCAGGAAAAAGAAAAACTCAAAATGATGAAGAAATGGGCACTTTCCGAGCTGGGAAGCCTTTAAATGGGAAATAAGGGTAGAGAAAAGATTTCAGCTCCAAGCACTAAGATCAGTCAGCAACCACTGGCTGGCGATGGCCATCTTGTCGGCACGTAGATTTACAACAATGTGGCTCTGGTATCCGACAAGCCAATATTGATAAGGCCTGGTGCCAAACCGCAAGTACGAAAACTAACCAAGCGGGTGATCTTCGGGCTACAGCCTGAGAGCGAAAGCAAAAGCAGCACATTTAGACATGATGTATTTTTATCGTTTTCACTAAGGCTGCTTTCACACATCAGTTTTTTTGCCATCAGTCGCAATCCATCGTATTTTTTTTAAAAAACGGATCCGTTGCAGATTGTGAAAAACTGATGCTACAGATCCGTTTTTTTTGGATCTGACTAGGGGAGCTGGCTAAAGGATCCTAAAAAAATCGGAGCATGCTCAGTTAGAAAAAGCGGGATTCCATCATTTGACGCATCCGGCGTCCATAGGCTTTCATTCTAACAAACGACGGACGGCAATGGATCCATCGCTGTCCGTTTTTTTTGACGAACACAAAAAACTTTACTTTGTCCGTTGTCTCCGGCCGCCAGACAGACAATTTTCAATGGATCCGGTGAATGACTGCTGAAACTTGAGGCCATCCGTCGCAATCCGTCGCTAATACAAGTCTATGAGAAAAAAACGGATTCGGTGGCATCAGACGCTGGATCCGTTTTTTTTTTTCAAAATTTGACGGATTGCGACTGATGGCAAAAAACTGATGTGTGAAAGCAGCCTTAGGGATTCTTGTGTGGATCCTATAAGCGCTTCACAGTGATTCCACAAGTGATTTTTATTGTAAGGCTGATCGGCATTCGATATGGCGGAGGCGTTTCTGTGACCATTCGCGGCTACTGGGAGATGTGTCCTTCAGAAATCATTAACCCCATGTGAACCCAGAAAACATCACAGCTGAGATTAAAGATAAACACATCTTGACAACAGAACCCGGATCTGCATGCAGCAGCCACAAAACACATGAGACACTCGCAGCTGTGGGTATGTGCATGTCTTTGTATGGGGGTGTGCAATCTGCGTTTTTGTGCATTGTACTGTATGTGCATTATGGTATACACAAATGTACATATAAAGGAATTGGTCCAAAATCTAAATTTCTCAGCAATCACAGGGTGAGTTCCGAGTCCCCTGTGTAAATGGAGCACAGGTCACCAAAGCAATACTGCTTCATTCCTTCTCGTATAGGTGTATGTTTTGTTACACACATTTCTTTCCTTTGTGTGTATTGGAACAACACAAAAAAAAAAACTGAGAAAAAAGGCAGATTGAACATAATTCCACACAAAACCCTGAAAATGGGCCAAACAAAATTGTTGGCACCCTCAATTTAATATCTGGTTGCACACCCCTTTAGAATAAATATCTGCAAACAATTGTTTGCTATAACCATCAGCAAGCTTCTGACACCTCTCAACTGGAATTTAGAAACACTCATCCTATGCAAACTGCTGCTGCTTTCTCCCTGCAGGAGAAGGTGCATTAAATACTTAATGTCTCCCAGCTATAGGCTGGGGACATTTCCGTATTACATTCCCTTCCCTTTTAAGAAGCAGTGAGTGCACGCTTGTGCGTTCACTAAGCACATTGCTTGGAGACCTGCGTAATGTGCTCGGGCGCTGGGACCTGGTAGCCGGAGATGCCAACTAGCGTCAGTGAGCGTTTTGGCATTTCTGATGGGGTGACGAAACGGAAGCATGCAGAGATGTTGACGTTATTGTACATCCCCCCTCCTTAAGCCCCCTCCTCTCCAAACCCAAAAGAAATCTCTTCAGAAGATGTGAGGCATGAATGTTCACCCTGGGCTCCCACAATCTGTTTTCGGGACCAAATCTTTTCCAATCAACCAGAATTTTTTTTTCAACCCTAACCTTCTTCGTGATCAAGTAGCTCTTCACCTCAAAGAAATCCTCAGAGCAGACTGGTGACCAAAATCCTGGAAAATGTGACTCAAGATGACGGTCTTGGAGAGATACGTAGAAGGAGTAAGGCATGCATAACGAGACTAGAATCTTCAACTTGTAGGACGCGGCATTGTTTTGCTTGACGACCTCGAAGGGACTTGTAAAGCGAGGACCCAACTTGTAAGATGAAATCTTGAGACGGATTGATCTCGAAGAGAGCCACACCTTATCCCCAGGACAAAAACAAGGTGGATCCATGAGTCTTTTTTTATCATGCCTTTTCATCCATTTGGACGACTTTTCAAGTGTCGCTTTGATGTCCTCCCAGATCTTGGAGAAATCTTTAGTGAGGGCATCGGCTGCAGGGATGCCAGAAATGGCCAACATCAGAAGAGGAATACCGGGCTACTGGCTAAGGACAATGGAGAACGGTGACTTCGCAAAGGCAATACTGACATGATTATTATAGGAAAACTCAGCAAAAGCTTGACCCAGTCCTCATGGTGCACATTCGTGAAACTATGCAGAAAATTAGACATAATCTGGTTTACCCTCACCACCTGACTGTTGTATTGAGGATGGTATGCAGAAGAGAAGTCCAAGACTATGTTCAATCAAAAGTTTCCAAATGGCTCTTCAGAATCTGGATGTGAACTGGACACCCCTGTAGGACACAATGTGAAGAGGGAATCTATGAAGGCGATATGTTGAATAAACTTCTTAGCAAGCACGGGGGCAGAAAGAAGACCAGGCATTGTGATCTACTGAGTTATCTTTGAGAAGCGGTCCACCACCCAGATGATGGAGCAACCAGAGTACACAGGGAGATCCATAATAAAGTCCATTGTGATGTGCTACCAGGGAGCTGAAGGCACAGGAAGTGGTAAAAGTCGCCCTGACGGAAGTTGCCTAGGAGTCTTGTTACAAGCACAGGAAGTGTGACAGGCTGAAACTAAATTCACAATATCCGTTTGCACGGTTGGCCATCAATAATGACGCAAGATAAGTTGTTAAGTCTTTCTCCGCATAACCAGCCAACTTTGAAGAGTGCTCCCACAGCAGAACTTGCCTTTTATTGGATTCCAACACTTAAAGGGAACCTGTCACCATGTTTTTGGAAGATGGGATAAAAATAGCGTTAAATAGGGGCAGAGGTGGGCGTTACATTAGTGTGTTTGTTATGCGTTTATTACCCACCTAAGTTGCCGAAATACCTTTGCAAAGTCTCCGTTTTCGCCTGTCAATCAGGCTGGTCTGGTCAGATGGGCGTTGTCTTCCCCCAGATTTTGCGTAGTTTTCCGTTGGTGGCGTAGTGGTGTGCGCATGCCCAAGGTCCCGAATCCTCTGCCAGGGGATTTCAAAGAGCGCGGTGTCCGTTATTGCATTGGTGATCGGTGGGCGCGGCCATCTTCCTTTGGCCGCGCGTGCGCAGAAGCGGCGCTCTGCTGGCCGCGGCATCAGGAAAATGGCCGCGGGATGCCGCGCGTGCGCAGATGGATATCGCGGCGGCCATTTTCCTGAAGCCGCGGCAAGCAGAGCGCCGCTTCTGCGCACGCGCGGCCAAAGGAAGATGGCCGCGCCCACCGATCACCAATGCAATAACGGACACCGCGCTCTTTGAAATCCCCTGGCAGAGGATTCGGGACCTTGGGCATGCGCACACCACTACGCCACCAACGGAAAACTAAACAAGATCTGGGGGAAGACACCACGCCCATCTGACCAGACCAGCCTGATTGACAGGCGAAAACGGAGACTTTGCAAAGGTATTTCGGCAACTTAGGTGGGTAATAAACGCATAACAAACACACTAATGTAACGCCCACCTCTGCCCCTATTTAACGCTATTTTTATCCCATCTTCCAAAAACGTGGTGACAGGTTCCCTTTAAGTCTTCCCTGGAGGAATCTGAGACAAGTTTACCAGAGACACAATAACCGTCTTGGAAGAGTCTATGATAACTTGGGGTTCCTCCTCTTGGTTGGTGGATAGGAAGGACCTAGAAAGCGCCTGCGCCTTGACATTTTCCTTGGCCAGCCAAAAATGAAGGATGAAGTCAAAACGGGCAAAGAACAGCTATCACCTAGCTTGGTGCGGATTCTGCCTTTTTGCAGACTGCAGATAAGCCAAGTTCTTATGGCCAGTTTAAATGACATCCAGATGAACTGCCCCTTCGAGTAGGTAATGCCACGCCTCTCAAGCCATCTTAATCACCAACAATTCATGATCACCAATCAAGTAGTTATGTTCATGGGCAGTGAAGGCCTTTGAGATGAAACTACAGATGACCATTCAACCAAAGGAAGACTTCTGTGTGAGAACTGCTTCTGCCCCAGAGGATGAAGCATCCACTTCCAGGAAGAACTGTTTGTTGATCTTAGGCTTATGTAGTACAGGTGCAGAGGAGAAGGCCTATTTTAGGGAGACAAATTTGTTGTCAGCCTCTGGACTCCAAACCTTTTGGATTGGTGCCTTTTCAAGTTAATAATTGCAGAGATGAAGGCGGTCCAACGAGAAGTGTGGAATAAACTGGCGGTAATAGTTGGCGAATGCCAAAAATAGCTGAATTGGCTTAACACCAACAGGACTCGGCCATTTGAGAATTGAAAACAGCTTCTTAGGACCCATCTTCAAACCTGTGTCTAAGATTATATATACTAGGAAAGGGGAGAGAACTGTTGAAAGACGCATTTCTCAAACTTGGCATACAGGCTATTCTCCCTAAGTCTTGGCGAACATCCCTCCTTTGAGAAGGCAGATCCAGATAAATCACCACACGAGTAAAGGAGATCTCGGAAGATGTCATTCACGAGTCCTTGGAAGGCAGCTGGGGCATTACTGAGCCCAATCAGCATAACACAGTTCTCATAGTGACCATCTCGGTTGTTAAAAGCAGTCTTCCACACATCTCCTTGGCATATGCAAATTACGGTATGTTTTGGGCTCCTCTCAGACAGAGCTTGCTGAAGATCCTGGCACCTCCTAAGATGATCAAACAATTTCAGGATTACTGGCAACAGATATTTGTTTTTAATCGTGATTTGGTTGAGACTTCTACAATCTATACAAGGTTGAAGAGTCCCATCTTTCTTTTTAAAGAAGAAACCAGCTCCTACTAGTGAAGAAGACTACTGGATGAGTCCCCTTGCCAGATTCTCTTAATGAAATAGGACATGCCTAGAGTCTCTGCCTGAGACAGAGGGTAGATACTGCCTCGAGGAGGTGAAGATCCAAGGGGCAGGTCAATGGGACAATCGTAAAGCCTATGAGGAGGTAATTTTTCTGCTTCCCTCTTATTGAATGCATCAGTATTTGACTAGTAAGCTGGTGGGAGACCCGGCAGAGTAGATGGTGTAAGTGGACACCTTTTGTGGCAAGACTGTTCCCAGCACCTCACTGGATCTCCAGTCTAGGACAAGCTTGTGAATATGTAGACATGGCAGCACATAGAAATTGATCTTCTCCGTATGCAGAATTCCTATCCAGAGCTCCACCTGCTCAGTACCAAAAAGATCAACTTCAGATAAGGTCCTTCCATTGACAGGTGACACCATCAAGGGACTCTGGAGGCATCAGATAGGAATCTGGTACCATTCTACCATGGCTTGCTGCATGAAGTTTCCAGCTGAACCGGAACCTACTGTAGGTAAGGCTGTCTTAATGAACTTGGAAACTCCACATGACACTGCCACGATCAGAGCAAACGGTAGAGAGGAATTACTCTCGCCAAGGAATGCCTCTCCTACAGACCCTAGGTTTGAGAGTTTCCCGACTTCTTGGGACAAGAGCTGATAAGATATTCCATGCTACCACAGTATAAGCATAACCCATTGACATGACGGTGTTCATGCCGCTGCTCAGCCAACTTAATGCTGTCAACCTGCATAGGTTCAGGAAAGTCAGCTGCCGCAGAAAGCTGAGGAATGTCCGGTCTCTGGAAAGATGGAGCCAGACGCCCCGGTCTTCTTTCACGAGTTACCTCTATAGAACATTACTGGAACCTGTGATCGATCTGGATAACCAGGCAGATTAGGTCATCAAGAGTAGCGACGATTTCTTGACCTGCTATTTCAAAAGACAGGGTGCAGAACCCGACAGCATACTGGCCTGCAGTCAGACCTTCCTGACCCAGTCTGAGGAGGGAGGACCCGACCCAGCTCGTCGAAGATCTTGCAAAAATCTCTCAGGAAGACTTGCAGATCTGATGTCACAGGATTCCCTCTCTCCCATAAGGCATTGAGCCATGCGAGGGCCTCTCCTCCAAGGTGGAACATCAGAAATGCACTTTAGCCTAACCAGAGGGAAACTGGTGGGACGGCAATTCATAGTGCAGCATGCACTGGTTAATAAATCAACGACACTGCTTGGGATCTCCGTTGAAATGTGGTGGAGCAGATAGACGAGGTCCAGCTCCTGGTGTGTGAGTTGCAGGCTGAGAACTAACTAACAAGGTAGCCGCCGTTTGGACTGATGCGGAGGAGGCAGCAGGAGTCAGAGAATTTAAACAAGCATTCACTGACCGCAAATAGGTCCGGATTTGATCCTGCTGATCTAGTTGGCAAGTTATCTCCTGAATCAACTCAGAGCGGAGAGGTATTGGAGTCAGTGGGGTCCATGGCCTGAGCAAACTGTCACACTGGTGGGTGTGGACCCACTGCACCACGGACCGGGCTTTCCCTGGAGGGGCATAACTAAGCAGGTACCTGGTCTTCCCTACAGCCTGTGATGGTGAGGTTAGGCTTGAGCCACAGGTAGCTGCCAGATACCACTCCAGGGCAGTCCCCGGTACTGCAGAAGCTGACCCCATGTATGGACTTGGAGTGTTTGCAGGACAGGATATGGAACAATGGCAGTGTGGACACTGGTGACGTTCAGACAGATAAAGTTCTGGTACTGGTTCTGACAGGAAGGGTTCAACATCAGGTTTGGGTACAGACTGTGCGGGTTCGTGTTCTGGTTAGTAGGATGGTCTCAGAATAAATTCAGGATTAATAACCTGACAACTAGCTAGTAAGCTGAAGACACAATAGGTACTGTAGTTGCTAATGCACCTCCCTACAGGGAAGGGTTCCTCAAATAGCTAATGCTTCCCAGCTATAGGGTGGGAACATTTCCAGAGTATGCGCGCTGCCCCTTTAAGAAGCAGGGAGCACCCCAAGTGCTTTGCCAGGAGACCTGCATGACAAGTGCTGTCGCTGGGACCAGAGAGCCGAAGCAGGGGAAGCTACTGTAGATCCAACTACCGAGTAGCCGTGTTGGTTAGCATTTCGATGTCCCTGCAGGGGGGAGGAAAAATGCAGGGATGCTGATGTTGCAATATGTATATATTTCTGTGTTGTGTATATGTTTCTATGCATGGGTCTTGTGTCTGTATGTGTTTGTATTATTGTGTTGTACTTTGTATCTGTATGTGTTTGTAACTGTATGTGTTTATGCATGGGTTGTGTGTATGTATTTGTTGTGTACTGTATAATATATTTCTATGTATATATGCATGTGTATGTACCTTTTGTGTATGTATGACATATTTCTATGTATGGGTTGTGTGTGGTGTACGTATGTATTTATTGTTTATATTATTGTCTGTGTGTTATGATAGTGTAGCGACTCCCTCGGTAAAATAGGTAACACTCTAAAACTGCAACTGACCCTGCCAGTTCCTGTACAGACTAGAGGTTATGACCCCGCGGCCCCTAGTGGTGGAGCTGAAATAGCCCTAACCACAATCTACACAATGGCAACTCAGGCCTGTGCTGCCTGAGAGGCCGTCAAGCGTTTCATGTTCTTCCTAAAGAACCGGAGTGCAAATCAGAGTGCAAATTACATACAGAAGGGAAAGTGCGCTGAAATAAACAAAGATCTCAGAGTGCGTAAATCAAACCACAAAGTACAAAATAAAGGACTACACTGTGTTCCAAATTATTATGCAAATAATATTTCCTCATATTTTCTCTAAATTACC
Organism: Ranitomeya variabilis; assembly: GCF_051348905.1. Classification (NCBI taxonomy): domain Eukaryota; kingdom Metazoa; phylum Chordata; class Amphibia; order Anura; family Dendrobatidae; genus Ranitomeya; species Ranitomeya variabilis. Next base: position 609,124,148 of record NC_135232.1, read on the forward strand.
TATCTGAATTGCAGTCATTGTTATTTTCCAGTCATCTACTATTCTAGTATAATTGCAATGTTTTGGAACAAACTGCCTATGAAAACAGTATATTTAAAAAAAAAAATAAACACTCAAAATGCATGTTCCAAATTATTATGCACAGCAGAGTTTTCAACCTTTTTTTTATTATTTTGAACAAAAAAATGGTCAATTGTGAAGTTATAAGCATTATCAGCTTATTACAAAATGAAATCAAACAGTTTTCAAGAGAAAACTTTATTCTAGGTGATGTTACATTTGCACATAGGACCCCTTGTTCGAAAGAAGCTTCTGAACTCTCTCGTCCATTGCATTTGTCAGTTTTTGGATGGTTTCTGCTTCAATTGTTTTGCATGTGGACAGAATACCCTCCCAGAGCTGTTGCTTAGATGTGAACTGCCTCCCGCCATCATAGACACTCCTTTTGATGATGCTCCAGAGGTTCTCAATGGGGTTGAGGTCAGGGGAAGATGGTGGCCACACCATAAGTTTGTCCTCTTTTATGCCCATAGCAGCCAGAGATGCAGATGTGTTTTTTGCAGCATGAGACGGTGCATTATCATGCATGAAAATGATCTTGCTGCGGAAAGCACGGTTCTTCCTCTTGAACCATGGCAGGAAGTGTTGTTTTAGAAACTCCACATAGATTATGGAGTTCATCTTTACCCCTTCAGGGATCATAAAGGGGCCGACAATCTCTCTCCCCATGATTCCAGCCCAAAATATTACTCCACCTCCTCCTTGTTGGCGTCTTAGCCGTGTTTTCATGGGGTGTCCATCAACCAGCCATCCTCCACTCCATCCATCTGGACCATGGAGTGTTGCACATCACTCATCGGTGAACAAAACAGTTTGGAAGTCAGTCTTCATGTATCGTTTGGCCCACTGGAGCCGTTTCTGCTTGTTGCAGTGGATAGAGGTGGTCAACAGGATGGCTTACGCACAGCTGCAAACCTCTGAAGGACCCTGCATCTTGTTGTTCTGGGGACGTTGGAGGCACCAGCAGCTTCAAAAACTTGTCTGCTGCTAGGTCAAGGCATTTTTGCAGCTGCTCTTTTAACCTTATGCAATTGCCTGTTGGAAAGAGTCCTCAATTTTTCCTTATCCGCACGCACACGTGTGTGCTGGGAATCAGCTACATACGTCTTGATTGTGTGATGATCACGATGAAGTGTCTTGGCAATGTTGATTGTAGTCATGCCTAGACCTAAATAATCCACAATTTGTTGCTTCTCAGCAGCCGACACATCCTTTTTCTTTCCCATTTTGGCAAAAAATGTAGGCTGCTTAATACTGTGGAACAACCTTCTTAAGTAGTCTTGCCTTTATTTGGACATACCTGCCAAACTAATGTGCACAGGTATCTGCAATCGCTTTCAGTGATATAAAGAGCCCTGACACACATCACCATCAATGAGTTTAAATGACAAACAAAAAAATTCTAACCTTATCACTCCTAAACTCTTTGTGCATAATAATTTGGAACACAGTGTAAACTGAGGGTCTGAGCTAATGGAGGGAATAAACAGGGGCTATGCAAAAGGGGGACTAAACAGAGGGGCTGTGCAGAGAAGAATGAACAGAGGAGCTGTGCAGATGGGGGAGAATGAATAGAGGGGGCTGTGCAGATGGGGAGAATGAATAGAGGGGCTGTACAGATGGGGAGAATGAATAGAGGGGCTGTGTAGATGGGGGGAATAAACTGAGGGGTTGTGCAGAGGAGGCATGAAGTGAGAGGAAGTGGGAGGGGCAATTAAATGAGGGGATGTGCGTTTGGACCATGAAATTAGGTGCTCTGAATGGCTGGGGACAACAAACTATATGAGGAGCTGTAGTGAGGTGGGTCTGTTGATGTATTCATGTACTGATGATGGGTCTAGTGATGCATTCATGTACTTACGGTGGTTCTGGTGACATATTCATGTACTGATAGTAGTTCTGGTGACGCATTCATATACTGATGGTAGTTCTGGTAACATGTACTGATGGTGGTTCAGGTGATGAATTTATTTACTGATGATGTTTCTCTGTCATATTCATGTAGTATTGATGGCTCTGGTGCTCTAATTATGTGCTGATGAAGATTTTGGCTTCGCATTCATGTACTGATGATGGTTTTGTGCAGGCTATGTTTGTCGCATGACTGGTCACAAAAACCACCAGACCTATCCCTTTATAATGGGTTTATTTGTTCCAGTAGGGTATTTGCCAAATGTTGGACACTTTAACTGAAGTCTGTAAGTCATAATCATCAACATTAACACATTAATCACTTGAAATAGATCACTCTGTTTGTAATGACTCTATATAATATGTGAGTTTAACTTTTTGTATCGAAAAACTGAAATAAATTAACTTTTTGATGATATTCTAATTTTGTGAGAATCACTTGTATGTAACATATTTCTATGTATGTGTGTGTGAGTATGTGTGTATATATATATATATATATATATACTCGAGTATAAGCCGACCCGAGTATAAGCCAAGACCCCTAATTTTGCCACAAAAAACTGGGAAAACTTAATGACTCGAGTATAAGCCTAGGGTGGAAAAATGCAGCAGATACTGGTAAATTTCAAAAATAAAAATAGATACCAATAAAAGTAAAATTAATTGAGACATCAGTAGGTTAAGTGTTTTTGAATATCCATATTGAATCATGAGCCCTATTAAATGCTCCACACAGCTTATGATGAGCCCAATAAGATGCTCCATATTAAAATATGCCCCATATAATGCTGCACAAATGTTGATTATGACCCCATAAGATGCTCCATACAGACATTTGCCCCATGCAATGCTGCACAAATGCTGACTATGGCCCCATAAGATGCTCCATACAGACATTTGCCCCATATAATGCTCCACAAATGCTGATTATGGCCCCATAAGATGCTCCATAGAGATATTTGCCCCATATAATGCTGCACATGGCCCCATAAGATGCTCTATACAGATATTTGCCCCATATAATGCTGCACATGGCCCCATAAGATGCTCCATACAGATATTTGCCCCATATAATGCTGTACATGCCCCCATACAGATATTTGCCCCATATAATGCTGCACATGGCCCCATAGAGATATTTGCCCCATATAATGCTGCACATGGCCCCATAGAGATATTTGCCCCATATAATGCTGCACATGGCCCCATAAGATGCTCCATACAGATATTTGCACCATATAATGCTGCACATGGCCCCATAGAGATATTTGCCCCATATAATGCTGCACATGGCCCCATAAGATGCTCCATACAGATATTTGCCCCATATAATGCTGCACATGACCCCATACAGATATTTGCCCCATATAATGCTGCACATGGCCCCATACAGATATTTGCCCCATATAATGCTGCACATGGCCCCATACAGATATTTGCCCCATATAATGCTGCACATGGCCTCATACAGATATTTGCCCCATATAATGCTGCACATGGCCTCATACAGATATTTGCCCCATATAATGCTGCACATGGCCCTATAAGATGCTCCATACAGATATTTGCCTCATATAATGCTGCACATGGCCCCATAGAGATGTTTGCCCCATATAATGCTGCACATGGCCCCATAAGATGCTCCATACAGATATTTGCCCCATATAATGCTGCACATGGCCCTATAAGATGCTCCATACAGATATTTGCCCCATATAATACTGCACATGGCCCCATAGAGATATTTGCCCCATATAATGCTGCACATGGCCCCATAAGATGCTCCATATAGATATTTGCCTCATATAATGCTGCACATGACCCCATACAGATATTTGCCCCATATAATGCTGCACATGGCCCTATAAGATGCTCCATACAGATATTTGCCCCATATAATGCTGCACATGGCCCCATAGAGATATTTGCCCCATATAATGCTGCACATGGCCCCATAAGATGCTCCATACAGATATTTGCCCCATATAATGCTGCACATGGCCTTATAAGATGCTCCATACAGATATTTGCCCCATATAATGCTGCACATGGCCCCATAGAGATATTTGCCCCATATAATGCTGCACATGGCCCCATAAGATGCTCCATATAGATATTTGCCTCATATAATGCTGCACATGACCCCATACAGATATTTGCCCCATATAATGCTGCACATGGCCCCATACAGATATTTGCCCCCTATAATGCTGCACATGGCCCCATACAGATATTTGCCCCATACAGATATTTGCCCCATATAATGCTGCACATGGCCCCATACAGATATTTGCCCCATATAATGCTGCACATGGCCCCATAAGATGCTCTATACAGATATTTGCCCCATATAATGCTGCACATGGCCCCATAAGATGCTCCATACAGATATTTGCCCCATATAATGCTGCACATGGCCCCATAAGATGCTCCATACAGATATTTGCCCCATATAATGCTGCACATGGCCCCATAAGATGCTCCATACAGATATTTGCCCCATATAATGCTGCACATGGCCCCATAGAGATATTTGCCCCATATAATGCTGCACATGGCCCCATAAGATGCTCCATACAGATATTTGCCCCATATAATGCTGCACATGGCCCCATACAGATATTTGCCCCATATAATGCTGCACATGGCCCCATAAGATGCTCCATACAGATATTTGCCCCATATGCTGTTGCTGCGATTAAAAAAAAATAAAAAAAATCAGAAACTCACCTCTCAGGCCCCCGGCACTTGCTATATTCACCGGTCTGCGTTCCACCGCCGAGCGCCGCTGTGTCTTCCCCGTCCTCTGCAGTGACGCTCAGGCAGAGGGCGGTGCACACACTAATCACGTCACCGCGCCCTCTGACCTGAGCGTCACTGCAGAGGACGCAGAACACGGAGTGGTGGCCGTCGGTGGAACTGGGAACAGGTGAATATCGTGCACTGCTTATACTCACCTGCTCCTGGCGTGGTCCCTGCACGTCTCTAGTTCTCCGGACGCTGACAGCTTCTTCCTGTATTGGGCAGTCACATGGTACCGCTCATTACAGTAATGAATATGCTTCTCCACCCCTATGGGAGTGGAGTGGGGTACATATTAATTACTGTAATGAGCGGTACCATGTGACCACTCACTACAGGAAGAAGCTGCCAGCACCCGGAGAACCAGGGACGTGCAGGGACCACGCCGGGAGCAGGTGAGTATTATTACACAGCTGCTGCTCCCCCTCCCCTGCCGACCCCTGGGTATGACTCGAGTATAAGCCGAGAAGGGCAATTTCAGCCTAAAAAAATGGGTTGAAATTCTCGGCTTATACTCGAGTATATACAGTATATATATATATATATATATATATATATATATATATATATATATATACTAGCTATTGAACCCGTTCTATGCCCGGGTGGCGAGCATTTATATTGGTATATGGTCTCCATCCTGGTATGTGCTGCTCCATCCTGCGTCCCCATCCTGTCATGTGCTCCCATCCTGCTCCCCCATCCTGTCATATGCTGCTCCATCCTACACCCCCATCCTGTCATGTGTGTGCCCCCATTCTGTCATGTGCTGCTCCCATCCTGTGCCCCCATTCTGTCATGTGCTGCTCCCATCCTGTCATGTGCTCCCATCCTGCGCCCCATCCTGTCATGTGCTCCCATCCTGCACCCCCATCCTGTCATGTGTGCGCCCCCATTCTGTCATGTGCTGCTTCCATCGTGCGCAATCATTCTGTCATGTGCTGCTCCCATCCCTCGCCCCCATTCTGTCATGTGCTGCTCCCATCCCGTGCCCCCATTCTATAATGTGCTGCTCCCATCCTGCGCCCCCATTCTGTTGTAATGTGCTGCACCCATTCTGCCTGTTCCTGTTTCCATTCCACCATATGTTGCTTCCATCTTTCTCTCTCCGGCTCTACTGCCCGAGTGCGGCTGTGCTGAGTGCGGGCGGCTGTTCTGAGTGCGGGCGGCTGTTCTGAGTGCGGGCGGCTGTTCTGAGTGCGGGCGGCTGTGCTGAGTGCGGGCGGCTGTGCGTGGCTGGTGAGTGCGGGCGGCTGTGCGTGGCTGTGGTGAGTGCGGGCGGCTGTGCGTGGCTGTGGTGAGTGCGGGCAGCTGTGCGTGGCTGTGCTGAGTGCGGGCGGCTGTGCTGAGTGCGGGCGGCTGTGCTGAGTGCGGGCGGCTGTGCTGAGTGCGGGCGGCTGTGCTGAGTGCGGGCGGCTGTGCTGAGTGCGGGCGGCTGTGCTGAGTGCGGGCGGCTGTGCTGAGTGCGGGCGGCTGTGCTGAGTGCCGGCGGCTGTGCTGAGTGCGGGCGGCTGTGCGTGGCTGGTGAGTGCGGGCGGCTGTGCGTGGCTGTGGTGAGTGCCGGCGGCTGTGCTGAGTGCCGGCGGCTGTGCTGAGTGCCGGCGGCTGTGCGTGGTTGTGCTGAGCACGGGCGGCTGTGCTGAGCGCGGGCGGCTGTGCGTGGCTGTGGTGAGCGTGGGCGGCTGTGCGTGGCTGTGGTGAGCGCGGGCAGCTGTGCGTGGCTGTGCTGAGCGCGGGCAGCTGTGCGTGGCTGTGCTGAGCACGGGCGGCTGTGCGTGGCTGTGGTGAGCGCGGGCGGCTGTGCGTGGCGGTGCTGAGTGCAGGCGGCTGTGCGTGGCGGTGGTGAGTGCGGGCGGCTGTGCGTGGCTGTGGTGAGTGCGGGCGGCTGTGCGTGGCAGTGCTGGGCGCCGAGTGCTGGGGGCCTGAGCAGGCGGGGACACCGGCGCGCTGTGGGGGTCAGGTCCCGGAGTCGCCGCTAGCTCAGGCCCCCGGCACTTGCTATATTTACCTGTCCTCCGTTCCATCGATGCGCCTGCTCTGTCCTCCACATCCTCTGGCTGTGACTGTTCAGTCAGACGGCGGCGCGCATTAAGCGCGTCATTGTGCCCTCTGAACTGAACGTCACAGGCAGAGGATGTGGAGGACAGAGCAGCGCGCATCGATGGAACGGAGGACAGGTAAATATTGCATACTCGCCCTCCTGGCTCGTCCCTGCTTCTCCGTTGGAGATCGCGGTGTGCGTTCAGTGCTTACGCATACCGCGATCTCCTGGGAGCGTCACTCTGTGGGGTCCAGACTGCACCGGCGCTTGCACTTGCGCAGTCTATAAAGGCTTCGGACAGAGTGACGCTCCCAGCGTTATATTATAGATATAGTGCCTTGCAAAAGTATTCACCCCCATGGAACTTTTCAACCTTTACCCACACATCATGCTTGAAACATAAAGATACGAATGTAAGTTTTTGGTCAAGAATCAACAACAAGTGGAACACAATTGTGAAGTTGAACAAAATTTATTGGTTATTTTAAATTTTTGTGGAAATTCAAAAACTGAAAAGTGGGGCGTGCAATATTATTCGGCCCCTTTACTTTCAGTGCAGCAAACTCACTCCAGAAGTTCATTGTGGATCTCTGAATGATCCAATGTTGTCCTAAATGCCTAATGATGATAAATATAATCCACCTGTGTGTAATCAAGACTCCGTATAAATGCACCTGTTCTGTGGTAGTCTCAGGGTTCTGTTTGAAGCACAGAGAGCATCATGAAGACCAAGGAACACAAATCTACCAAGACCCAGCCATCCCTCTAAACTTTCAGCTCAAACAAGGAGAAGACTGATCAGAGATGCAGCCAAGAGGTCCATGATCACTCTGGATGAACTGCAGAGATCTACAGCTGAGGTGGGACAGTCTGTCAATAGGATAACAATCAGTCGTACACTGCACAAATCTGGCCTTTATGGAAGAGTGGCAAGAAGAAAGCCATTTCTCAAAGAAATACATAAAAAGTGTCGTTTAAAGTTTGCAACAAGCCACCTGGGAGACACACCAAACATGTGGAAGAAGGTGCTCTGGTCAGATGAAACCAAAATCGAGCTTTTTGGCAACAATGCCAAAAGATATGTTTGGCGTAAAGGCAACACAGCTCATCACCCTGAACACACCATCCCCACTGTCAAACATGGTGGTGGCAGCATCATGGCTTGGGCCTGCTTTTCTTCAGCAGGGACAGGGAACATGGTTAAAATTTATGGGAAAATGGATGGAGCCAAATACAGGACCATTCTTGAAGAAAACCTGTTGGGAGTCTGCAAAAGACCTGGGACGGAGATTTGTCTTCCATCAAGCAAACATAACAAACGTAAAGCAAAATCTACAATGGAATGGTTCACAAATAAACATATTCAGGTGTTAGAATGGCCAAGTCAAAGTCCAGACCTCAATCCAATCGAGAATCTGTGGAAAGAGCTGAAAACTGCTGTTCACAGACGATCTCCATCAAACCTCACTGAACTCGAGCTGTTTGCCAAGGAAGAATGGGCAAGAATTTCAGTCTCTCGATGTACAAAACTGATAGAGACATACCCCAAGCGACTTGCAGCTGTAATCGCAGCAAAAGGTTTGCAACAAAGTATTAAGTAAAGGGGCCGAATGATATTGCACGCCCCACTTTTCAGTTTGTGAATTTCCACAAAAATTTAAAATAACCAATAAATTTTGTTTAACTTCACAATTGTGTTCCACTTGTTGATTCTTCATCCAAAATTTACATTTGGTATCTTTATGTTTGAAGCATGATATGTGGGAAAAGGTTGTAAAGTTTCAGGGGGCCGAATACTTTCGCAAGGCACTGTGCATATGTATATACAGGGGTTCGACCAAATGATGGAAACACCTGGAAACATCAACAAAAGTTAGTTTAATATGGTGTAGGTCCACCTTTTGCAGCGATTACAGCCTCAATTCTACGAGGTATGGATTCATACAAGGTGTGAATTGTTAGCCCATTCTGCAGTTAAAACACTCTCCAGTTCTTTGAGCGACGATGGCGGCGGAAATCGACGTCTAATTTGAATCTCTAAAATCGACCATAAATGCTCAATAATGTTGATGTCTGGGGATTGTGGGGGCCAGATGAGATGCTCAACTTCATTAGTATGTTCCTTGTGCCATGCTTTAACGATTCTAGCTGTATGAATTGGTGCATTATCATCCTGAAAGATGGCGTTCCCCTCCGGGAACAGTGCTTAAACCATTGGATGCACTTGGTCGCCTAAAATGCCTAAATAATCTCGGCTGTTAATTCTTCCATGAAGGGATATCATTGGCCCGGCGGATCTCCACGAAATAGCACCCCAGATCATCACAGAACCTCCACCATGTTTTACGGTTGGGAGAAGGCAGTCTGGATGGAATGCTTCTTTCGGCTGTCTCCAAACGGACATTCCGAGGTCGGAAATAGGGTAAACGATGATTCATCTGAGAATATCACATGTTTTCACTGCTCGAGGGACCAATTCTGGAGGTTTCTACACCACTCTAAACACTTGGAAACATTTGTCATTGAGAGCAGCGGTTTTCTAATTGCAGCTCTTCCGTGGAATCCAGATTTGTGCAGCTCCCGACGAACAGTTTTCATGGAAACTGGGTTCTGTAGGTGTTCATTGAGCTCAGCAGTGATTTTCGGAGCCGTGGTCTTGCGATCCTCTCTCACAATTTGCTTTAGAGTCCGATGGTCTCTCTCAGTCAACTTTGACTTTCGTCCGGACATGTGCTTTGCTGCGGATGTTTTTCCTTCTCTTTCAAACGCGGTCATTACTTTGGAGACAGTACCTCTTGACACGCCAAGCATTCGGGCACTTTCTGTTACACTAGCGCCTGCCATACGAGCACCAACAATATGGAGGTCTGCCATTGGTATCAGGTTCTCATCAATGTTCTTACAATTCTGCAAAACAAACAGTTAATTTACATACACATATCACATAACACAAATAATCAACTACAAAACATTACCATATGTCACGGTTTGCATGTTTATAACATGTTCGAAGATTATAATGCAAAAACGTTAGGTGTTTCCATTATTTTGTCGAACCCCTGTATATATACTGTATATGTGTGTTGTAGGATCCATTAGCAGAAAGCCATGAACCTATAATGTTGGTAATAATGTACAGAGGATAAACTTTAATGCTCCTCTGAAAGGCCCCGTCAGGGAGCTGGTGAGATGCCATAAATCAGGCGGCTGTGGATGGTGGGAGGTAGACAGTGACCTCCTAAAAGCTTTTACTTGTGATTTACTGATAATGAGACCTGGCATGTTAATGGTGGGCATTGCCCTGCACATGGTGATGTCACAGGGGAAATAGGATTATCACAGAGGACACACTAAAGGGCAACTACAGCCTGCTGTAAGATTTCTGTGAGGGGCAAGAATCATTTAATTTCAGTCGATGGAGGACACCATCTCCATGAATAGTGGTTAGCGCTGCAGCACTGGAGTCCTGGGTTCAAATCCCACCTTGGACAACATCTGCAAGAAGTTTGTATGTTCTCCCCGTGTTTGCGTGGGTTTCCTCGGGGTTCTCCGGTTTCCTCCCACATTCCAAAGACATACTGATAGGGAATTTAGATTGTGAGCCCCATCGGGGACAGCGATGATAATGTTTGCAAACTGTAAAGCGCTGCGGAATATGTTGGCGCTATATAAATAAAGAGATTATTATGGGATCCACAATCTCACGATGACTATTCTGAGTACTGTGACTCAGCGAGATGGGGGCGCCCAGCTGTAACACCACATTCTTGTGTTAGACCTGAAAATCTCCTTAGGATTTGATACGAAGTATCCGGTGATGGTGAATGTGACACCAACGGAGACAGCTGGAAGATGGTGGTCAGAATATTTCTGTCCAGTCCTTACTGATTCATTACCATGATGGAGGCCCGGGCGGGGCAGAGAAGTCGATCATTAGGAAAGGAGTCAGATGGAAGTAAAATTGAGAAGATGTCCCTGAGAGCCTTAGAAAGTGTGTTTCCTTAAAGTTTGGGCATACTCGGGGCGACACTGTCCTGTCTCTATTTTGCTAATAACAATGTTGGTAAGGTAAGTAAATAAGCGACATGTCCTCATTCATGAAGCAGGCGGCCCAGGATGAGCATAGATCTAGATGCCAGGGAGAAGACACCTCTATGGAATCATCTACAGGGCTTTCCCAGATGACTGCCCCAGGACACTGTGAGCCAGAGCCACCAGCTGGTTCTTCTCTCTGACCAGTGTGACATCCAAGGCCTCCAGCACACGTCGCGTGACGCTCACTTTCATGCTGATGCGTCCAGCTGTCATCCGCTTCTCCTCATTTCCGAAATTCTGCTCTGTCGTCTTGAGGCTCACCCATTTTTGTGGAGGTGACAATGGAGTAGGAAGTCCCGGCCGCTCGGATGTCACCGTCATGTTGCCCTCGCAGTGACGCAGAGGATCTTCTCCTTCTGCAAATATTACTCATGGGAAGTGGAGAGCCACGACTGGAGCCCATCCAGACTCCTCATCTCCCAGAAGTGCTGGTTTGGAGGCTCTGGACACTGGCCAGGACGGGAACCGTCAGGCTGCACTGAACACGTCGGACGTAAAATTAAAATTAATTCCAGAAATGTACTTCTTTTTTTCTATTTTAAGTAGAAACATAAAATTCTGAGAATCTTAGCTGTTAAGAGAAAACCCCGTACACCACTGAGCTGGAAGCCGAGAATCATGGCAAGTCATCCAGTTATCAGTGATGTCAGTACCAAGGGACCAGACTGGCAACCCCTCACACACGCTATACAGGCTGGTTGTCAGCAGTGATAGATGATGAGCTGCTGCTGTAGTATGGGGTGTGTGATCTCTTCTCTGGTCATTATATGACTATTACAGTACGCTTGTGATGTCAGGGGGTCTCCATCTTGCTTACATTACGGCGCAGACCCCATGTCCTGCGCTCATCTCATCACTTTTTCTACCATCCAGCTGTTTTCATAATTTGGAGCCAGGAAAACCCAGCGCCCCCCATCCTCCAAATCTTCCCACATCCTCTCTCTCCACATGGGGTTCTGATTATGACTCTCCCTGGTTCACTTCCAGTGAGGACCCGGTGAGCGGCGGGGGAGGGGAGACCAATTGTGAATGGCAAATTTGGACGTGTTCCGCTCAGAAGAAAAGATGCAGACATGATAGAGAGTTAATAATACTGATTATAATACATGACAGCGATAATGGGGAACAAATTACTAATTCTTGAGAACCCGATTATGTACCAGGCCCTCAAACCTATACAGGGGTCTGGGCACATCTGCACTTAAAACCCATCTAAGATGCCAGTCCAGGTGCCAGGAGAGAGGTTTCTACATATGTCCCCCTCTTCCAGGAGCCCCCTCGTTTACTTTGTGTACCACATTGTATAGAGGTCCTAATCTAAAAGAAACTTGTCCTGAATGACATTTTCCCTTTCGAGTCTTACTGGGGACTCATTTTACAGCTGCCAGGGAGGGAAGGAGATAGACTGGTACCTTCCAAGAAACTTTTTTTTTACAGTTGGCAAAGGAGGAAGGAGATTGACTGGTAGTTTCCCAGGAACAATATTTACATCTGATAGAGGGGAACGGAGACCGATTAGAAACCTATTAAGTGTGCAATACATGTAAAGCTGCCAGAGGGCGAAGGAGACTGATTAGTACCTTACTAGGAAATACATTGTTACACATCTGTCCCGGATCCATACTTTCCTTCTCTCATCCTGGTCCGCTAGACTTTCTTGGTTGCCACGTCGAGCTTTGCCGATAGCCCTGCGGGCTCCCATGTTTTGAACTTCCAAGGCCTATGTAAGGCCTCCCAAGACACACACCTGTGTCTTTCAATTAAGACTTGCTTGTAACTCTGTTAGTTGTCTGTGCACAGTTCCTGTTAATGCTCTCCAGGACTTCACCTGTCTGTCTGCAGCTTCCTGTAACCCTGCTACATGTCCATCTGCAGCTTCCAAGACGTCTCCTGTCTGCGTGCAGCTTCAAGGACTTTATTAAGATTTTTAGTTTGCCTTTCCTACATGTTCATCTGCGGCTTCCACGATGCACCTAGCTGCTACACCGACGCCCGTGTGCCCACTTGGACCTTGTGCTTAGAGAGTCCACCTCAGCCAGTGAGGCTGCTTTCTGTAAGAAATATTACAGTTAACAAAACTGATTGGAAACTAACTTGACTTGACTGGCTAGATAACTTACTTTGGTCTTTCCAGAGGAGGAAGGATAAAGACTAAAAATATATTTAGGGCTGTACTGACAGCTGCCAGAGAAGGAAGGTGAATGACTGAAAAAACTACTTGGAAGGAGACAGACTTGGGAACTTTGTAAGGGCTACATTTTTGGCTATAAGTTGGGTAAGGAGACTGACTGGTGGTGATATGGAGCAAAATATGCAATATTAGTAAAAAATTCTCGGAACACCCTTTATCTCAACATTTTGCCAAATATCACGGAGGTTCACTTGAGGACATTTCAGTCACTGGACTGAAAATAGTGAAAAAAAGACTGGAGGGGTGGCAACTTTATTCACCAAATGTCAAGAGAAGAAATGAGGTACATATTTGAACTGGATACTCTGGCACCCCATGGTCTAAACACGGAGATAGAACTGTTTGCTTTTATCCAATGAGCAATATTAAAAAAAAAAAAAAAAAAAAGCGGCACGCTATATAAAGCACACATCCTGCACACAGCACCATCCCTGATGAAGGAGTCAGTGACTCTGAAACACGTAGGATTAGTTGGTCCTGTGTGCTATTCGTAGCTCCGCAGCTCTGTAGCTGGTCACGTGTACACATCACGTGACTGTGACGTCACACAAGGTCCTGCACCTTCTCGGCTTTAGCTATACACACACGCGGCCGCCACTGCCTGTTCACGGCAGTCACCAAGCTCTGGGGGAGTACGCTAGTCACCGGCCGGGACAGCGTCTCCTATACCACCATTTGCTCTGCAACATATTGGATATTTTTGGAACAGAGATTCAGAGAAGGCTTCAGACACCAACCTTTAAGTGCATGAGTGAAGGACCTTTCCGCATGCCAGCACTGGATACAGTTTTCCTTTACCTTGATATTAAGGCAAACACATCTTGTTAATCCTAGTCTTTAACGAAGAACCTTGCTTATGACATGTCCTAGCATTTTAACTATTTATGGCTTCATATAGGTGTCCTTAGCGCAAATATTATATATAGCTTTCTTTGACTAACCACTTCTGGGACGATTGGGAGTGATCTCGTCCATATATTTGCTGCTTATTCACTTGGAGCAACTAAGCAGCGCCGTATGGTTCATTTTTAGACAATACTATAACACCCTCTTTTTTCAGTATATCTGGGACCTTAGTGCGGGCTTCCCCATGCCTACTTCATGCCATGTCAGGTGGTCCAAGAGCAGATCAGTGTCGGCCCGGGTGCTGACTGACTGCTGCCAAGTGTCTTTGATCTCGCTAATCCCGCCATTAGTCTCACATGCTGATGACAGCAGCGTCTTCCCGATCCGTAATTATAACCAGCGCTGAAACTATGACCCAGAGAAGGCCGATATGAGCAGGAAAGGCTCCAGTCCCCGACCCATGACCGAGGCTATACAAATGAACCAGTAACAGCGGCAGAACCGCACGGCCACCGCTCAGCCCACACCGCGATCACTACAGGAGAGCGGGGAACCGTGATTTATTTAGCTATTTACCCTTTTATAGTCACTTTCCAGAATAGGAGACGGGGCAGCTTGTGAATGACCCCTAGTGCAAGAGAATGGGTCCACTATCCTCACCTACAGAAATGTGCCAAAGTGCCAGACGCCAGTACCCTCCTCTCACCAGCCCCCAAACATGGCACAGAAAATACACACCTATATTCAGTGCCACTTCAATAACTGGTCCTATTACGGGAGCACTGTGAGCGTCTGGAACAAAACATCCTCTATAAGTCAGATTTCATGTGTGTGGCCTCTTAGCCTTGCCGGTTATACCCCCGGGCACCAGGCACATGGGTGACGGTTAGATGAGGAGGACTGATGCCAGCGAGATCCGTTATTACACTTGGCATTCACACACCTGTAATAACTGCACCAATGGCCGGGGGCAGTCCCCGCTCCACACATAGGGTAGGATAGCTCAGCAGATAGTATCACGCACACTGAGCTTAGATACACTACTACCCCTCCTCCACAATGCAGGAAAACAGAGCATGCTCAGTACCTGCTGCACCACCAGAGGGCAGCAGATGGTGCTATCATTCATCCAGCAGATATGTGTATGCAGCTTTGGTGGTGAGTGGAGTCCAAGATGAATTTTCTGTCCTCCGTTCCTCCAGGATGCCTCCTTGTGACTTCCCGCCCGCTTTTCCTTGCTTAGTCTGTTTTTGGCAGGACTTGGAAATATCCTTGTGCATCCGACTCCACCTGATCTGTGAAAGGAAGGATGTGTAATATTAATATTACTGGACACCTGGCTGAGTCACCTCACTTAGCGGCTGGCCCTGCTGAGCAGTCCCGCTGAGACCCTCGGGAGCTCCTTATAACCCATTGTTTCACCACACCCTTTATTCCCAAAATCTGACCCTACGCCTCACTGATGGGAACCCTTCATATTGATCAGAACATGGATATAGAGTCATCTGGTGTATCTTACAGGATATCAGAGGTTCATGATGTTTTGTACTCCACTCACATCCAAAGCTGTACAATCTTGCAAGGTTTGCATGAGCAGAATGGATGGGTAGTTACTGCGGAGTACAGGCAAAAACAGGCAGGTTCCAACCAACAGACTGGACTACTGAGGTGTGACTAGAGTATCAGGGACTTTATTTTGGGGATTTCTGTTTATGTAATTGCTCAGCACATTTGTGCAGCCTTATTGGAGAGGAACATGTATACTTACAGTGTAACCATCATATAGGCCACTAATTAGGCCCCCATCCACCTCTTCATCATAACTAGTCCATCCCTGATAACTTTCATCATATTATGGTACAGTATATTATCACATATTATATAGGCACGAGATGGAGCTATTACATGTATTACACAGGCGCTGTTATATATATCACATTGATACTGTATGGCACTATTACATATGTCATGATAATGTGAATATGCCATGTTTGAGTATCTACATAACTTTACAAGACACACGCTGCAGGCCATTCTGACCCCCCCTCTTCTCACTCTGCCTGCTGTGTGTGTGTGAATCCTAAATCCCCCCTGAAGATTTTTTATGGTTCTATGCTGGGCAGACAATTCTCCCTAGACTCCTCATTCCCCCCCCCCTCCCATCGAATACTGGCCAAAACTGGTGCTTTCTTTGTTGAGATTCTTTGTTCTATTAATATGATATATGGTGTCACCGACCCGGGCTAGGGATATAAGAATTATATATTCCGGATGGTGTCGTACTTATGTGAGGTTCACACAGCAAGTTATGCATAAAAATAGTTAACATAGCTCTAAGTAAAGGGGAGGTGTCAGCCTCTAAGTGATGTCACCACAGGGGGAGTGCCTGAGTTTGGGGCTAGAATAACTTAGTGAGACAGCATTCTGGCAGCATCTTTTTGTGTCCGGGGTCCTGCAGCTCTATAGATGTGACATGCATCTAGATGTGTGCATCCTACAAAGCCCACAGGCCAGCCATGATGATATGAAATGATCTGAACGCTATGTGTTTTTTCAATCTTAATCCTTCTTTTATTTGTAATTGTAACGTACACATGATTTGTCTTCTTTATAATATTTTTTTATACTTTGTAAACACTGCCTACCTTTTTTTGAGTAGAATATACAATTTATTAGCTTGTCTCTCCTTGCTCTAAATGAACTGTCGCATCCTCTGAAGTGAATTACACTACTGATTTGGGTTGGCTCCGGACCCGTTAATCCTAAGAGAATCAGAGCTGGTGGCAGCATACTGTGCGTTTGGGAGGCTTTGTAGCGACGGCGGCGTTGATGATTATTGTTCCCGCCTGTGTGGGAGTAGTTATATTGCCCTCGCTGCAGTGAGCCCAATAGCCAGTACATAGCAGGCAGCCTTACTGGCGACTAATTACCCTAGGTGCAGTACCCTTACTGACCTTAGGGTAAGGGGGGTGCCAGAGAGCTGCAAGTTCCAAAGCGTCCCGGGAAGTGGGATATAGATAAATCCCCTTCAGAAGGAACCAGGGGCAACCAAACAATCTCGGTTCGTGACAAATTGTTGTGAGTGGTGGGGATGATAAAGGTATCTTCCCATGGACCGTGACAGATTGGTGGGATCCCTGCCATAGCCAGTGGGATCCGTGACATATTGGTGGCAGCACGGTGGGATCTGTGACATATTGGTGGCAGCACGGTGTGATCTTTGGGTTGCTTTGGGTTGTCATTATGATTTTAAAAGAGAAGACACAGTAGCCTGACAATAAATGGCTTCATCCAACCACTAACCACGAGTGGAGAAAAAGATTTGGTGTTATCATTCATAGTCTCTGAAAAAAAGGCCAAGAAAGCAAAAATTCTGCCAGGGTATGTAAACTTTTGAGCACAACTGTATATACCACTGGCACAGTATGGCACTATTACATGTATCACGCAGGTACTGTATGGCACTATTACATATATCACTCTGGCACTATTACATATATCACACTGGCACTGTATGGCACCATTACATATATCACACTGGCACTGTATGGCACTATTACATATATCACACTGGCACTATTGCATATATCACACTAGCACTGTATGGCACTATTACATATATCACACTGGATATTACCATGTGTCAACATTGACACATGGTAAGGTTTTAATATTAGACAGTGTAGGAATGTCCCGATCAGAGTTACCTTGACGAGGTGGGATGGCTTTTGTGCTATTTTTTTATCAAAAAACAGTATTACTAAAAACTCTGTTATTTAAATGCACTTTTGCTTTTTTACTTAGTTATATCAGGGTTTTTGCTTACTTTTTTTCTCTTGTAGGTTTTAATGTTTTGTGGCCAATGTGAAAATGCGTTTAACCTCTGCATGTGTACCAACTCAAGTTAAGCTCAATTTTTGTGTTTTTTTTTTCTCTGTATTGTTGCATTCTGTGCAAGCCAGGGTGTGGCCTCCCTGTTTCTGAGCTTGAGATTATATATAAGGGTACCGTCACATTAAGCGACGCTGCAGCGATAGCGACAACGATGCCGATCGCTGCAGCGTCGCTGTTTGATCGCTGGAGAGCTGTCACACAGACCGCTCTCCAGCGACCAACGATGCCGAGGTCCCCGGGTAACCAGGGTACACATCGGGTTGCTAAGCGCAGGGCCGCGCTTAGTAACCCGATGTTTACCCTGGTTACCAGCGTAAAAGTAAAAAAACAAACAGTACATACTCACCTGCGCGTCTCCCAGCGTCTGCTTCCTGACACTGACTGAGCTCCGGCCCTAACAGCACAGCGGTGACGTCACCGCTCTGCTTTCACTTTCACTTTAGAGCCGGATCTCAGTCAGAGCAGGAAGCAGACGCTGGAGGACGCGCAGGTGAGTATGTACTGTTTGTTTTTTTACTTTTACGCTGGTAACCAGGGTAAACATCGGGTTACTAAGCGCGGCCCTGCGCTTAGTAACCCGATGTTTACCCTGGTTACCAGTGTAAAACATCGCTGGTATCGTTGCTTTTGGTGTCAAACACAACGATACACGGCGATCGGACGACCAAATAAAGTTCTGGACTTTATTCAGCGACCAGCGACATCACAGCAGGATCCTGATCGCTGCTGCGTGTCAAACTAAACGATATCGCTAGCGAGGACGCTGCAACGTCACGGATCGCTAGCGATATCGTTTAGTGTGACGGTACCTTAAGGCTTCCCCAGTCTGCTGTTTCACTGGTTGGGCCCAGTCCTTTTGTCTGCCCTTATTCACACTGAGGTCAACATTGACACATGGTAAGGTTTTAATATTAGACAGTGTAGGACTGTCCCGATCAGAGTTACCTTGACGAGGTGGGATGGCTTTTGTGCTATTTTTTGATCAAAAAACAGTATTACTAAAAACTCTGTGTTATTTAAATGCACTTTTGCTTTTTTACTTAGTTATATCAGGGTTTTTGCTTACTTTTTTTCTCTTGTAGGTTTTAATGTTTTGTGGCCAATGTGAACATGCATTTAACCTCTGCATGTGTACCAACTCAAGTTAAGCTCAATTTTTGTGTTTTTTTTTTTATATATCACACTGGAATTGTATGGCACTATTACATATATCACACTGGCAATGTATGGCACTATTACATATATCACACAGGTACTGTGTGGCACTATTACATATATCACACTTGCATATATCACACTGGCAATGTATGGCACTATTACATATATCACACTGGCAATATATGGCACTATTACATATATTGCACAGGTACTGTATGGCACTATTACTTATATCACACTGGCACTGTATGGCACTATTACATATATCACACTGGCACTGTATGACACTATTACATATGTCACTCTGGCAGTATTACAAATATCACACTGGCACTGTATGGCAGTATCACACTGGCACTGTATGGCACAATAACATGTTTCACACTGGCACTGTATGGTACTATTACATGTTTCACACTGGCACTGTATGGCACTATTACATGTATCACACTGGCACTGTATGACACTATTACATATATCACACTGGTACTGTATGGCACTATTACATGTATCACACTGGCACTGTATGGCTCTATTACATATATCATACTGGCACTGTATGGCACTATTACATATATCACTTTGGCACTGTATGACACTATTACATATATCACACTGGCAATGTATGGCACTATTACATATATCACACAGGTACTGTGTGGCACTATTACATATATCACACTTGCATATATCACACTGGCAATGTATGGCACTATTACATATATCACACTGGCAATGTATGGCACTATTACATATATTGCACAGGCACTGTATGGCACTATTACATATATCACACTGGCACTGTATGGCACTATTACATATATCACACTGGCACTGTATGACACTATTACATATGTCACTCTGGCAGTATTACAAATATCACACTGGCACTGTATGGCAGTATCACACTGGCACTGTATGGCACAATAACATGTTTCACACTGGCACTGTATGGTACTATTACATGTTTCACACTGGCACTGTATGGCACTATTACATATATCACACTGGCACTGTATGACACTATTACATAATTCTCCATGAAACTCCACCGCACCCAAATGCACTATAATAGTGGCTGATGATCAGCTCATGCAGCCTTTATCTATCCCCCATTCCCTCTAGCTCCTGTACTTTGTCTCCCCCACACCTCATTGTAGATTGTAAGCTCTCACGAGCAGGGTCGTCATTATTTTCGCTTTATTGTATTATCTTTAACTATGTTACATATGACTGTGTTGTACAGCAGTGAGGAATATGTTGGCGCTAAATAAATAAAGATTATCATTATTACATATATCACGCAGTCACTGTTACTGTGTGTTGCTATAGTATTTGGCTCTTATGGCGGGATTATTTAGGGACATTACGGAATTAGGTTGACATTATCTTCCACTTATCTCATTACAGTGGGGGCTTCTCACATGTTTTGCTCGGGGGGGCTTCCACAGCCTCAGTTCCAGCCCTGATTCCCTGGATGAGATAAATCTGCCATGTGTACAGTATTACAGTAGATTCAGCATTGTTTACACCGTTGCTCTGCAATGTTTCCCAGACATCTTCTGCCGGCTACGAGGTCACAGACATCTGGGTCTGACCGTGAGCCAGCAGGCCCGGCGCTCCTCCCAATCTGCGGTCTGAGGCCCCTGATCTCACCGTTGTGTCATTACCTGGACACGGTGACTCATCCGACATCTGCTTCTCTCTTACTCATGTGGAATAGCTCACCGCGGACCGGAGCGCACAGTGGTCCTGTCTCCATGTATAGGGTCATATACATTTGGTGCCGCCAAATGTTTCATAACCAGCGTTATGTATGGCGATTATTTTATTTAATGGCCTTCAGCTTGATCGCTAGCCACTTGATGGATGAACGATCTATAGGAAGATCGATCTCGTGCAAGCCTAGATGGGTCCAACAAGAGTCTTCTCCAGTATTATCTTGATAGTATCAAGCCATCAGGTTGCTGGTCTTCCTCTTCGCCTTGTCTCCATCTTTAGTTTATTTTTCTATGTTTTAGGCTTTGGATGTGCCCACAGAAATGGCCCATAGAGGTAACATCATCCACCATTCATCACTCAACACCTTGAAGATTAAGGTTATCTTCTTCTTTTGGAGAGTGATACATGACCGCCAAAATAGGTGACCCAACGATTGAGGTTGAATCCTCTTCCCTTCATCACCCAACGCTTTAGAATGGCGATGCCATCTTTCACAATGGAGTTTGTATGGGGGCTGAAAACCCTTTGGTGGTTTGAGAGCCAGCAATCATCACACAACACCTTGAAGATTACGGTTGTCTCCTTCTTTCAAGGGAATGGACTTTTTGAGAGGGGTGCGAACAAGCGATAACACATGACCTTCAAAGTAGGTTACCCGATCATAAAGGCTGAATCATTTTCTCATCAGCCAACACAATAGAATTTAGCCCTGGTCTTTCAGGAGGGGATTTGATTGGGCTTTCTTCTCATTTTGAGGGGGTCTGTCACGTTTCAGGAGATAGTTTGGATGGGGGCTGACATCATCGGAGAACTCATAACATTATTATCTCTGGAATGTTTTGAGACTTGTCCTTAATTGACTGTAAATTATTTGTGAGGCTTCAATTGCCCCCCAGTCCCCCATTAGAAGATGGATAGTTGTCTTTGGTGGTCCTTCTGTGGCTTTCAATATACACAATGAAAAATCTTTTTGAAGAATCTGGGTTGTTTTCCTCTCTAACATCCATCTGTCTCTCGTCTCCCGGCTGGAGGATTCTCTTCTTTCTCAGAAACGTTAGCGGAGGGGACAGAGGGGGCAGCTGGGACCGAGACCTCCAGTAATTCATACAGGGAGTGAGTCACGGCAGGGTAAACATGGACGGTCGTTCACCTCCCCTCCTCCTGTATGGGCCTGTGCTTGGAGAGGCTGAGGAGGAACCTCAGCCATCATTAATCAGATCTAGGTTCTCGCAAAAAGTTCCCACCATAACTTAGGACCCTCAAGTGGCCAAACATCTTCTGAGGAGCTGGAAGGAGGGGTCCATTGGGCGATTACTCATCCCTGGCTGCTAATGCTTCAGAATGGAGGGGGGCTGTATGAAATCCTAAACCTGAGATAAGGACAGGCTTTATTTTTCCGGATTGGAAAGCAAAAAAAATGCTGACAACGTAAATCTAGAAAAATATGGCGTTAGTGGTCTTCTAAATAAGAAATCTTCTGGGAGTTGTACTTCATTAGATCCCCAGACACCAACACACACTCAACCCCCCCCCAAAACCTCCATAGCCCTTGTGGCTTGCAGTATAATTCCACCGGGGGGCGCTGCTGCATCCTCTGCCAAGTGTGTGGTGGTGACTGGTGAGGTCCAGCAACTCACTGGGCAACAGATCAAAAGCCACATGTCACTGTCATCAGGAAACACTGCAATCACAGTTAGTGAGAAAGCGGGCGAGAGAAAGGATGTGAGGTAAAAAGGGGGCGAGAAAGCGGAGGAAGAAGAAACAAGGCAAGGAAAATGGAGGGCGAGAGATAAAGGAGGGCAAGACAGCAGGGGAGAAAGAGGGCGAGGGAAAAAGTGAACAAGAAAGCGGACGAGGGAGAAACGGGGCGAGAAAGCAGGGGAGGGAGAAAGTGGGAGAGAGAGAGAAATAAGGTGAGGAAAAAGGAGTGAGAGAAAGAAAGCATAGGAAAGAGAGAGGGCAAGGGAGAAATTTGGGGAGAAAGCGGACGAGGGGGAAACTGCTAGGAAGAAGGCGAGGAAAAAGGAGGGCAAGAAAGCGGGTGAGAGGGAAAGGGTGAAAAAACGGTCAAGAGAAAAAAAAGCAAGAGGAGAAACGGCGAGAAAGCAGGGGAAGGAGAAAGGGCAAGGGAAAAAGTGAGAGAATGAGAAAGTGGGGGAGGGAAAAGAGGGCAAAACGTGAGAGGGAGGTGGGAGAGGAAGAGGGTGAGAAAGTGGCAAAGGGACAAAGAGGGTGACAGAGCGGGCTAGAGAAAGGGGCATTGTGCCCTGCAGATTGCCCAGAAGGGATTCCACTCCGCGTCTGCATTTTTTATGTCAAAAGGAAAGGGTTTTATAGGAAACCAAACTCTGTCCAGGGCTAATGTCCCCACTGGGTATACACAATTCATATCTATAGAAGATCTGCAGCTCTGGAGGTGACTGGAGGACAGGTGCCCACAATCAGTCACACCCTGCTAGGAGCAGCACCTGTCTTGTAAGCTCCAG
Organism: Ranitomeya variabilis; assembly: GCF_051348905.1. Lineage (NCBI taxonomy): Eukaryota > Metazoa > Chordata > Amphibia > Anura > Dendrobatidae > Ranitomeya > Ranitomeya variabilis. The sequence continues at coordinate 609,147,357 of NC_135232.1, forward strand.
CACTTCCAGCAGGAGGCCCAGAGTCTGCCTCTCTTCTCCCCAGGGAGAGGCAGGCTTCCTGGGAGGCCGGCATGGCTTCCCAGGCTTCTGTTCCCTGGTCTGTGCCGGTGGGGGACAGAGAGCAGCAGCAGCAACCGGCCCAAGAGGGACTGAGGAGGTCGGGATGGGTGAGAAGAACCATACCCACCTACACGAACCCTGAAACGGCTCATTGTCCGCCCAGAGAGGGAGACAGGGGCACCCCAGGCCCCAGGAAGGAGAGCCCAGGAACATCCTGGGGGGAGAAGAGCTCCGGTGAGTCCACGAGTACCTTCTCCTCCCGAGTGGTCGCCATGCTACGTGAGTACGAGGACGCCGGCAAAGCACTGAACGGGCTGAAGGAGGAGCTGCTGGTGGCTCGGATCCTGAACACCCGAGCCTCTAACAAAGAGAAACCTGCGACCTCCCAGAGGTTCAGAGCCATCAAAGATGAGGTGGTCCGGTTAGTGCTCCCCCGGGAGGGGATTGAGAAAAGCGCAGGTCCCTTCCTGGAGAGGTTTAAGAACCAGCGGCTGTTCTCAGAAATGAAGGGGTTAAATACCTCAGGAGAGCCGCCAGCCGGCGTCCTAAGCGACGAGGAGGAGGACGATGTGGAGTCCTACCAACTGGAACCAGCCGGGAGAGTGAGTTGCAGAGCCGACAACAGGGGAGCAGCCTCCCGGCACGGCAGAGGACTCAGACAGCACAGGCTGGAGTGTCAGCGGAGGAAGAGGAGGAGGACGGTCTGCTAGAGGAGATCCGAGAGCTGGAGTCTCCAGTGAACCTGGACCACTTTTCCTTTGGCGAGAACGAGCCAGCAGAGGAAACCAAGAAGAGGAAGAAGACAACGAAGGAGCCCGCACGGGAGGTGGTGAGTTACAAATATGTACCTATGGCTGATGTTACACCCCACCAAACCTAAAGGCACGGGCTCTGCAGTGGGTCCGGGGCATAGGCAAGGTGGGGAGAGGAGGAGGACGTCCGGCGGTGCTGTCGTCTGTGCAGGGAACAGTGCAGGGGGCGAGGCTGTGGAGGTGCTCACGGTGCCGGACATAGGGGACCCCGAGGAGTTTCCCCCTCTGCGGCTAAGCCGGTTATCACCGGGGCCAAGGAGGGCGGGGGGATGTCCATGCCGTTGTGAAAGGGGGACGGTGTGGGCAGACTCCATCCCTGCTCACTACAGCTGAGCCGGCCTCCGCCGGGGCTGTGGGGAGCAGGTCTGAGAAGCATGGTGCGGCGAAAGGGGGGCGCACTGTTGTGACAGGGGCGCCTCAACGGAGAAGAGGCACGCAGCTGCGACAGGGGAGCAGCGTGTCCAAAAAGCACAGAAAAAGCAGGATAAATCATCTGCAGGGAACACTGGGCGCCCTGCTGCGATGGGAGGACAGAGTGCTCCAGCATCCAAACGTGACACCAGGACCACGAAGTCTGTGGGTGCGGGGCAGGCGGCGCCCCCCAACAAGCAGCGGGCCCAGAATAATAAAATAGAAACTGCTGCAGTGGGGCAAGGCACTCCAGAGACACAACAGAGCACCAATCAAGGGAAAACGGGTGTGGTGCTGCACCTCTCCCCCGGTCCAGCAGGTGTGAGTGCAGAGAAGCCAGACACAAGTGAGGAAGGAATGGATGTTACTGTGGAAGGTGCAGAGAACACTGGGACAAATGGTGGTGACAATACTGGTAAAAAAGTGACGGGAAGTGGTGGCAATGGTAAGGGGAATGATGGGAGTAGTAGTGGAGTGAATGGTGGGAGTAGTGATGTTGCAAATGATGGGAGTAGTGGTGGAATGAATGAGGAGAGCATTACTGGTGTTGGTGGAGGGGAAGCAGGTAGTGGTCCCGCTGCCCCCCCCAGCGGTGGCGGGGGGCTTCAGCCCCAAGCTATTCAGGTGCTGTCACTGCTGGGGGTAGTAGTGCACCCTTGTCTGGTGACCCTGAGAATGGTGACTTGCAACAGCGCTTCCTGGACGCCCTGAGGAAAGGGGAGAGTTCCATCAATGTAGAGGGAAGGGAGGTTGATCTGTCTTTCTGGATAGAGAGACACGGTCTTTCCGCCTTCCGAGATAGAGGGGCAGAGACTGTCTGGTCTCTGCCGACACCGGGGCAGAGGAGTAACCGTAGGAACATGGCCCGTCTCCAGTGTGTAAGCAAGGATGCCTGTCCTGATCGGTCAAAGGTTGCTGAGCTCCTGCTGGGGATGGGCTTCGCGGCATATGACATCTTCGCCTTGATCCATCCCTATGGGACCTCCTACTTCGATGTCAGCTTCGTGAGACCGGAGGGCCTTGAGCTTTTCTGGTCTCGCCATGAGCTGGCTTGGGGTCGCCCCGAATGGCAGGGTTTCCTCCCTGTAGCAATATCCCGCCAGAACTCGGTCAGGAAGGTGACCGTTTTGACCAGTAACAAGTCACTTTCCTGTGTCGACATCTCCACCTGGGTTGGACGATACGGCGACATCGTCGGTATTCCCGAAAAGACCCTCGACGAGCATGGTATCTGGTCAGGAGCCTGGACCTTCATGGTGAAATTGAAGGTTTCAGGAAACACCGTTACCCATATCCCTTCCTCAACATTTTTGGGGAGGGACAGGATCTTGATTTTCTACCGGGGGCAGCCTAAGGTCTGTCATAGGTGCGGCAGCCCCACACACTTCAGTGCGCAGTGTACCACCCAGAAATGCGCACTGTGTTGTGACCTCGGCCATCTCGCTGCTACCTGTGGCAGGATTAGGTGTAATTTGTGTGGTGACCTCGGTCACCTGTTCAGTCGCTGTCCGCGTTCCTTTGCCAATGCGGTCCTGAAAGCGGCGAGTGCGGGACAGGCGAAAGCCGGGACTAATCTCACTGGTGAAGGGACCAGTAGAGGCAGAGGAGGCAGGGAACCGGTGAGGAGCAGGCTGCCTCCATCCAATATCAGGCAGCAGGAGCAGCGGCTATCTAATTCAATCAATCATGATGGCGGCACCCACCCCGTTGACGCTGGCAACCATTAATGTTGCCAGCATAAAGTCAGAAGCGGCAAAGTACATGGCCTTTCATTTTCTCGGCCAACTTGACGCCGACATTTTGTTTTTGCAGGAGACCAGGTTGACCGACCTATCAACCATGCATAAAGCAAGGCGGGGGTGGAGGCACGGGCCCTCCTACTGGTCTCTTGCGGCCGAGCCGTATAGCGGGGTGGCGGTCCTTTTTAAGACCGCAGCGGTTGAATGCAGACGATTGATCGAGTTAGAAATGGGGAGATGCTTGATCCTAGATGTCTCCATGGGGGGACAGGAGCTTTGGCTCATTAACATCTACGGTCCCCAGTCCAAGTGGGACCGCAAGTGTCTCTTCATGAAGATCAAACCTTTCTTATTTTAGAGTCGGCAGGTGGTCTTTGGAGGGGATTTCAACAACGTCACGAGACCCTGTGATAGAGGAGGTTCCGGAGACCGGCTGGCTTATGATTGCATCGCGCTAAATAGGATAGTAAGTGAGGCACGCCTGGTGGATGTCCACATCCGGCACAACACAGGCCACGCGGGGTTCACCTTTTTTAGAGGTAGTCAGTGCAGGTCTAGGTTAGACAGGTTTTATTTGAAGGAGGAGGCCGTTTCCTCGCCATTGTCGGTTGTGGAGGTGGAATTCTCCGATCACTGTTTGATTATGTTTTCTCTGAGCGTTACAGAGACTCCTCGGATGGGAAGAGGTTATTGGAAGCTGAATTCGTCACTCCTTGAGGAAGAAGCTGTAAGACGGTCCTTTGAGGAATTTCTTCAGAGCCAGGTACCGCTGCTGAGTGGTGGGAGATGTTCAAACATCGGGTGGCGAGATTCTTCCGGCAACTCTCGAACCTCAGAAGCCTGAACAGGGATTGCCTGTATCAGAGCCTGGGGAGGAAACTCGTGTCACGGGGAAACTAGGTGAGCGAGAGCTAAATACCCGGGCCCCTGCAGTTTCCCTCAGACTAGGGAAATCCTGACTGACCCTCTACCTGGAGTTTACACTGATGGTGTGCATGTCCAGGCCTCGAACCTCACCCTAACTCCTGTACTAACCCTAGGCTGGTACCTCCGCCCTCCACCCAGTGAAGAGGTAATATTCCAATACCCACAGATAGAAAAGACAAGGATAAAGGAAAATATACACCACACCGCAGTCACTCAAGAATACACTATAAATGTGCAGGGTAAAATAAATACAAATATAGGAAGGAGTAAATAAGACAGAGGAAAATACACCACCAGCAACGAATCTCCAAACCAGCTCTCCACTCCAGACCGAGATAACAACGCACAAGAGAGAAGCTATAATCGGCGACGCCCAATGAACAGGAGAACTATTTAAAGGCCATGGGAATGGCCCAGCTTCCAATCCGAGGATCAGGTAAATTAACCCCGGAACAGCTAGAGTAAATCTAGCAGACGCTAATGAGCAAATAGTGGTCAACAGCGGAATTACCGCTGTCTGTCGGACGACCTAGTCTGAACAGCGTCCGACATGACAGTACCCCGCCTTCTACGAGGGACCCCAGGGCCCTCACGGCTTATAGGACCCAGCTTGTCTGGATGCCGACGAAAGAACCTAACCAGCCGATCCGCATGAATGTCCGAGGCTGGTACCCAGGACCTCTCCTCAGGCCTATAACCACGCCAGTGTACCAAGTACTGTAAAGTGCGACGCACTACACGAGAGTCAACCACCTTGGAGACTTCAAACTCCAAATTACCATCCACCAAGACTGGGGGTGGCATAGGCGCCGCGTCCACAGAACCCACCACCTTCTTTAGAAGAGACCTGTGGAACACGTTGTGTATCTTATACACCGTAGGGAGCTCCAATCGGTACGCTACTAGGTTAATGACGGCGGTGACCCTAAATGGACCAATAAACCGTGGACCCAATTTAAGGGACGGTATTTTGAGTCTTATGTTTTTTGTGGATAACCACACCCAGTCATCCACACTCAGGTCCGGACCTGGCACACGCCTACTGTCAGCCACACGCTTGTACCTAGCACCCACACTCAACAGGCGCTGCTTAACTCTCCTCCAGACTGATGACAATTGTGTCCCCAACTGGTCCTCCTCCGGAACGCCGGAAGAGCCCCTCTGACTCAAGGTACAAAATTGAGGATGTAGCCCGTAAACACAAAAAAAACGGAGACTCCCCAGACGACTCCTGGCGGTGATTATTGATGGCAAACTCAGCCAAAGGAAGAAAGGTAGACCACTCCTCCTGGTTATCAGAGACAAAACAGCGTAAGTACTGTTCCAAATTTTGGTTCATACGCTCAGTCTGACCATTTGACTGAGGATGAAATGCCGAAGAATGTATCCATAACTTGATCCCCAGACATGCGCAAAATGCTCTCCAAAATTTTGCTACAAACTGAGACCCCCTATCAGACACGATGTCAGATGGAACCCCATGAAGTCTGACCACCTCCTGCACAAATACCTGAGCCAGAGTCTTAGCGTTAGGCAACGAAGGCAAAGACACAAAGTGCGACATTTTAGAAAACCGATCAACAATCACCAAGATGACCGTGTTCCCAGCTGATGAGGGCAAATCAGTGATGAAATCCATGGAGATTTCCATCCAAGGCTTACTAGGTACCTCAAGAGGAAGTAGTGTGCCAACAGGATGGGAGCGAGGCGTCTTAGCCCTAGCGCACGTGGTACAAGCTGACACGTATGAGACCACGTCCTGTCGGATCTTGGGCCACCAAAACCGACGTGACACCAACTCCAAGGTACCTCTAACCCCTGGGTGGCCAGCCAGGACAGCATCATGATGCTCCGCCAAAACCTTTAGGCGGAGATGAAGCAGTACAAAAGATTTGTTAATGGGAAGCTCAGATGGTACCTCCTCCTGAGCCTCGGCAATCTCAGCCTCAACCTCGGTAGTGAGAGCCGAAACCACAACACCCTTTTGGAGGATGGGTACTGGATCCTCCCGAGGTTCTCCCCCCGGAAAACACCTGGACAGAGCATCCGCCTTAGTGTTTTTAGACCCCGGTCTGTAGGTGACCACAAAATTGAACCGCGTGAAAAACAATGCCCAGCGAGCCTGCCTGGGGGACAGACGCTTGGCTGACTCCAAATACAACAAATTCTTATGATCGGTAATAACAGTAACCTGATGTACCGACCCCTCCAAGAAGTGTCGCCATTCCCCCAAAGGCCAACTTAATTGCCAACAACTCCCTGTTGCCGATATCGTAGTTACGTTCGGCGGACGACAGTTTCTTGGAGAAATGGGCGCACGGACGCAAACCACTCAAAGATGAGCCTTGAGATAGTACCGCCCCCACACCAACCTCAGACGCATCGACTTCCACAACAAAGGGTTTAGATACATCTGGCTGCACAAGAATGGGGGCTGAAACAAAACTGTTCTTAAGAAATTCAAATGCGCGCACAGCAGCCTCAGACCAAACGGAGAAATTGGTACCCTTTTTAGTCATGTCAGTTAGCGGTTTAGCAATGATGGAAAAATCCTTGATAAATTTCCTATAGTAGTTAGAAAACCCAAGGAACCGCTGAAGTGCTTTCAGGTTATCAGGACGTTCCCAATGCAGCACCGCCTGCACCTTAGCGGCGTCCATTTTAAACCCAGAAGCAGACACAATATAACCCAAGAAAGGCAACTCGAACAGAAAATACACATTTCTCAAGTTTAGCATACAGCTTATTCTCTCTGAGAAGCTGTAACACCTGCCTGACATGATCTAAATGAGCATCACGGTCGCAAGAATATATGAGAATGTCATCTAGATACACGATAACGAATTTCCCCAAAACATGCGAGAACACATCATTGATGAAATGTTGGAACACTGCAGGTGCGTTAGTCAACCCAAACGGCATCACCAAATTTTCAAAATGACCCTCAGGGGTATTAAAAGCCGTCTTCCACTCATCACCTTGACGGACTCTTATGAGGTTGTACGCCCCCCTGAGGTCAAGCTTGGTAAACCACTTAGCACCTGCCACCTGGTTGAACAAATCTGGTATCAGAGGCATAGGGTATGGATCACGAACCGTAATCTGGTTCAACTCCCTGAAATCCAAACACGGGCGTAATCCGCCATCTTTCTTCTTCACAAAGAAGAACCCTGCTGCCACCGGCGAGGATGACGGCCTGATGTGCCCTTTGCTCAAGCTTTCAGCAATGTAATCTTTTAACGCTTGTCTCTCCGGACCGGAGATGTTAAACATCCTTGCTTTAGGCAATTTGGCCCCTGGTTTAAACCTGATAGAACAGTCATAAGGACGATGTGGCGGCAACTCTGAACAACCCTTCTCAGAGAACACATCCACAAAATCCAGAAGTGACTCCGGAACGCTTGAAGTCACCGCAGCCACACATGTGGCCAGGCAATTCTCCTGGCAGAACTCGCTCCACTGAATTATGTCCTGAGTTTTCCAGTCAATTACCGGGTTGTGCATAGACAACCAAGGAAAACCCAAAACCACCTGAGCAGGAAGATTCCTGAGCACCTTACATGTAACCCGCTCGGAATGTAGAACTCCTATGTGGAGTTTCACCTCAGCCACAAATTCAGTTATCTCCCCCTGAGAGAGAGGAGCAGCATTGATGGTGACCACGCGGATAGGATGACACAATTTTTCAATCCTAAAACCTGCTGTGCGCCAAACTCCTCATCAATGAGATTTGTGGCTGTACCACTATCCACAAAAACAGTAATTGGCAGCTCACTGCCAGCAATAAAAACCTTAGCAGGGAGCATGCATTGAGAAACCACCATGGAGGATATACATAAGCTCAGATTGGACTCCTCCACACCCTCTGAGCCTAGCAGTTTTCCGCCGTTGCATTTTTCTTAGACAGCAGAGGACAGATGTTAATAAAATGACCAGTTTTACCGCAGTAAAAACAGGCTCCCTGCTTCCTGAGCCCAGGAGCTTGACGCTTGACATGTGACACCCCTGCGATTTGCATAGGTTCCGTGGGCTCACCTGCAGCAACCTCACGTGAACCTAAACCTTCTCCCACAGGCGGCATCTCATGCTCCCCCTGACGCAAACGACGATCTATGCGGACAACCAGACTCATGGCGGAATCTAGAGACGCAGGAGTCTCGTACATCAGAAGGGCTTTTTTAACCCTTCCAGAAATCCCATGTATAAACTGACTCCGCAATGCTGGATCATTCCACTGTGTATCGATCGCCCAGCGACGAAATTCAGAACAGTAATCCTCTGCAACTCGCTCCCCCTGGCGAATAGTGCATATCTTAGATTCTGCTAGAGCCATTCTGTCAGGTTCATCGTAGACTGTCCCAAGAGAAGAAAAAAAACTCTCCACAGAGTCAAATGGCAAAGAAAACGCCCATGCTTGGGGATCCCCGCTTAACAAAGACAACACCAGACCCACCTGCTGAGCCTCATTACCCGAGGAGATCGGGCGCATGCGGAAATATAGTTTGCAAGCTTCACGAAAAGAAACAAGTTTACTGCGTTCCCCAGTAAATCTTTCAGGCAAAGGAAATTTAGGCTCAGCAACTCTTCCTGTCGCTCCAGCCTGCACATTAGCTACTGCTAGTCCCTGTTGCTGCACTGCCCCCCTCAACTCAGTGACCTGTAGGGACAGCGCCTCCAACTGGTGGGTTATGGAAGTCATGGGATCCATGACAAGACAAAAAAAAAGAAACCCCTTTTTTTTTTCTTTTTTTTTTTTTGTTGGGCCGATTATAATGTCACGGGGAAACTAGGTGAGCGAGAGCTAAATACCCGGGCCCCTGCAGTTTCCCTCAGACTAGGGAAATCCTGACTGACCTTCTACCTGGAGTTTACACTGATGGTGTGCATGTCCAGGCCTCGAACCTCACCCTAACTCCTGTAATAACCCTAGGCTGATACCTCCGCCCTCCACCAAGTGAAGAGGTAATATTCCAATACCCACAGATAGAACAGACAAGGATAAAGGAAAATATACACCACGCCGCAGTCACTCAGGAATACACTATAAATGTGCAGGGCAAAATAAATACAAATATAGGAAGGAGTAAATAAGACAGAGGAAAATACACCACCAGCAACAAATCTCCAAACCAGCTCTCCACTCCAGACCGAGATAACAACGCACAAGAGAGAAGCTATAATCGGCGACGCCCAATGAACAGGAGAACTATTTAAAGGCCATGGGAATGGCCCAGCTTCCAATCCGAGGATCTGGTAAATTAACCCCGGAACAGCTAGACAAAATCTAGCAGACGTCAATGAGCAAATAGTGGTCAACAGCGGAATTACCGCTGTCTGTCAGACGACCTAGTTGGAACAGCGTCCGACATGACAACTCGAGCATCCTGTCTCGACTGCGGGTAGCCGCGAGGCTATCTCCAGTGTGAAATCCTTGCTAAAGAGGTGTCAGTACGATAGGCACGCATCTTTGGTTTTTGAGAGGGACTACGGGAAGTACTACTCGCCCGACCCTTACAGAAGCTGCAAGATGTCAGTGAATAGTAAGATAGTGACAGGGCTGATGGACAGTACGGGATCCCTGAGAAGGTCCAGATCAGGGATCTTGGAGGTCGTCAGTTCATACTACTCGCACCTCTTGGGAAGGAAGGAACTGGATCGTGACAGGATGTCGGCTTTCCTGGCTGAAGCTGTTCCTGAGCCAGGGGCTGACCTCTCGCTGGGCGGTTTGGCAGAAGCGATCAAAGAAGAGGAAGTGAAACTGGTGATCAATGGGCTCCGGGTCCGGATGGCTTAACATCCGAGTTCTTTAAGACCTTTGGGGACTCCTTGGTCCCCCTCTTGACTCCGGTGTTTAATGAGTGTCTCTCCTCGGGCACTCTGCCGAGATCATTAAGGAGGTCGGCTTTGATAATTTTGTCAAAGGGTAAGGATCCGTCATGCATTGAGAATTGGCATCCCATATCACTTCTCAATGTGGACAGGAAGGTTTTGGCTAAGATACTCTTCAACAGGCTGGTGAAGTTTGCGCCACGGCTCCTTTCGGAGGCCCAGCACTGTTGCGTTCCTGGCCGTAGCACTTTCAGTGCTATTCTGGGTGTCCGAGAGGCCGTGGAGCGGGGCAGGGCAGGCCTTTGGAAGGGGTTCTTGCTGACCCTGGATCAGGCAAAAGCCTTTGATCGGGTCGACCACGAGTACCTCTGGTCCACTCTTTTGAGGTATGGTCTGCCTGGAGGGTTTGTGGACTGGCTTAAGACCTTGTACGCAGGGGCTGAGACTTTCCCTCTGGTAAACGGGTGGATTGGACAACCTTTCGGGGTGGGATCTGGTGTCCGCCAGGGCTGTCCTCTTAGCCCTTTGCTTTACGCGTTTGCGATGGATCCCTTCCTCAGAAGGGTTGATTGTGGACCGTTGGCGGGGGTGAGGATGGGCGGGTTGGCGCCAGAGGCTATCCTGAGGGTAGTGGCCTATGCGTACAACGTTACCATCTTTGTTTCTTCGCAAGAGGAGGTGATGGTGGTGATGTCAGAAGTGGAGAGCTACTCGGAGGCATCCGGGTCCAAGGTAAACCAGGACAAGTGTGAGAGTCTCTGGCTGGGAGGCGGGGATCCCACATTTGATCTTCCGGACACCCTCCCCGAACCCCAAGAACATGCCAAAGTCCTAGGCATCGAATTTGGCCATGGTGATTACCCCACGAAAAACTGGGAAGGCAGAATCAAAGATGTCGCCCAAAGAGTGGACCAATGGAAGGGTTGGTCTTTGACCCTGAGGGAAAGGATTGACCTGTGCAAAGCTTTCCTGCTCCCCTTGCTAATCTACCTGGGCAGCGTCTGTGTCTTGCCAGAGCCTCTGGACTCGGGTCTACAGTCTGTTCTTCCAGATGTTATGGGGGAATAGACTAAACCTAGTCAAATGGGAGGTCACTTATCGCACGAGGAGACTAGGGGGGTTGAATATGGTGAACCCTGTGGTGTTTCTAGAGGACACCTTTTTTGAAAGTTAAAGTGGCAACCCTCTGGAAAGAGAGGGCTCCTCCGTGGGTATTCTCCTGCAAGGGATGGTTTCAGCCTTTCTTCCAGGAATTGGAGACAGGGGGAAGATTGAAGGATCTTCGCACACCGCACAGGCATCTCCCGGCTTATGTTACCCCGGTTCTGAAAATGATGCGCCGGTGGGGTCTGGGAATGTGGGAAGTGAGGTCCCTCCCGAGGAAACTCCTCGACATGCGGGTCTTGCTTTCGCATTTTCAGAGACCATTGGTCCTCAAGGACTGCCCGAGTCGGGATTTAGAGGTTGGGTTAAGTTTGTTAAATTCTAGCAGGATCCCCAAGAAGTATTGGGACTTGACTTGGCGCTGCTTCCAAGGTAAGTTGTATGTGAGGGACAATTTGAAGCACAGGAGCTCTGTGGACAGGAATTGTCCCCGTGAGGCTTGCGCTACCATGCTGGAAAGCATGGAGCACTTCCTGCTTCATTGTCCCTTTAATAGAGGTGTACAACAGGGTGGGCACTTCCATTGGTTGGCCACTCTGTCCTATGCCGAGTGGGCCTATGGAGCGTTCAGATACCTCGGGAGAAGGGACCGAGCCACTTTATTCTTAGTCAGCGCAGTGGTCAGGTACTTCACGTCGAACGGACGAGTTTTAGTTTCGATGCAGAGTAAAATCCTCCGTGTAGATGAAGTTTGTAGCAGCATCCTAGGTGCCCTGGTGAAGGTGCGTTCTCTGTAGTGCGAAAGACTGGGTGCCCAGAGGGCGGCCCATCTCTGGAGGGGTTTCTCCTTCGGGGTGCCTTAGTCCGTTAGCGCTCCTATATCCTGGTGGTGGGCTGATATCTTTACACCCTAGATTTTTTGTTTTGTATTTCTGTTCCCTGAATAGAAGGTTTGCAGGCATCGAACTTGAGCCTTGGGTGGTGAGTATGTAGGTTGTGTTCTGCGATGTTGGTTTATATATGTATTGTATATAGTGTATTGTATATATTGTATATAGTGTGTGTATAATAGAGGGTCTTAGGTTGGGTGGGGGGATTGGGGGGTTCAACGGCGGTGATAAGAGACTGATCTGGCCTGGCCCAGGCCCTGCATGGGGAAAAACTTTGGGGCCTGATCCTAGCTCGGATAATTCCTGAACTTTGTGGCCAGAGCTGGATCAGGGGTGGCGGGATAGTTAGAGTAGGTGTGTGTATATATATAAAAAAAAATGGAAATATGATTAAAAAAACAAAAACAAAAAAAAACAAATGTTAATTTTGTACACTGTATTGTATTTAGCTTTGTTGTAGGGTGAGTGTGGTGGTGTAAGGGGGTGGCTGTAAGGTAAGGCAGTGGGACCAGTAGGGTTTTGTTGTGTTTGCGGTGTTGTATAATATTTGGTTTATTATAATGTGTTTATAGTGTATATATTGTATATAATATGGTATATAGGACGGTGTGAATGTAGTTGGGGTTGTATATAGTAGTATGAATGAAGCTGGGCCGGGGATCTTACATGATTTTATACTATTTATTATTTATAATTTTTACAGGTATTCATGTAGTTATGAGTATTTTGTTTGTTGTCTTTTAGTTTTGCATTCTTTATTTTATTGGAATTTTTCTTTCACGTCCCTGATTTGTAGGTCATGAACTTTCTCCATTTTTGTTCCATTTCCGGTTTATTTCTTTGTGATTTTTGTCGTTTGTTGTCGTCTGATTGGAGCTTTGTTCTTATGTTCTGTTCTGTCGTGTTTTATTTGTAATGTATCACAGTTAGTGTCATGTACAGTATTTTTATTTTATTTAATAAAAGACCTGGAGTACTAGATATAGTGCAGCTCTGGGGGTGACTAGAGTATTAAAAATAGTGCAGCTTTGGGGGTGACTGGAGCATTAGATATAGTGCAGCTCTGGGAATGATTGGAGTATTAGATATAGTGCAGCTCTGGGGGTGACTGGAGTACATTTGCCCTGCAGGACTCCTGGGGTATACAGATGTGTGTGATGAGGGGTGGCAGTAACTGTGTATATCATGGACCCCTCAGTGCCAGTGCGGCTTTGTTCGGGGGTCTCACACGGATGGTACTGATAGTAATGGGACTGTGGAGGGTGGGAGTGTCTCCGGGCGTCCCCTCCGGTGCTGCAGATGGCGGCTGAGCTGCCTGCGCCTTGTCCTCAGTTACGTCCTGTGGTCCCGCGCTTTATTCTGGTCAGGATGGAAAAATAGTGATCAGAGGTGACAACTCCTACTCTAGTCACATCCAATGCTGCAGTCAGATGGAGGAGCAGTTTTGGTGCAGCTTTGGGTGTGACTTGAGCATAATGCTTTGTGCTAACCCCTGGTGTCCCATGAGATGTTGGGCAGCAGACAATGGAGGGTCTGCAGTGGAGTACAATCCCCCTTCCAGGCCGGCAGCGCACAGTCTCTGGGGTCGGCTTGTGCGGTGTAATGGGAGCCATATGTGTTCCGCCATCACCGTTTTCTTTTTGTTTCTTGACGGTTTTCTTGCAGGGGCCGTCCAGGATTGCTCACCTCTCATATGACTGGAGGATAAGCCTGCCACTGCGCCCACAGCCAGCCGCACCACAGCCCACCGCACATGACCGTGGTGACGTTGGTTTCTTATTTGAAAATTTCCTTTTTTCTGTTTTTTACATGTTTAACGACAAAAATAAAAAATCCCAATAATAAAATACACCGCAGCGAGGAGCCCTGATGTGAACACGCTTATAAGCAGCACCAAACTTATAACACTGGCACTAACATGGGCATCAAAGTGGGCACCGAGGGGCGTTCATGAAAGGGTTAATTGACTGCAGGCCACTGATCTCACACTGCAGACACATAGATCAGGTGGCCCCGCAGCTCTCTCCAGCCCGGCCTAAAGGGGTTCTGGCCGTCACTGTGTATTGCTGGGGTGAGGTCACATTAATATAACCCTTGAAAAACAAGTTATTCAAATCTGTGAAAAGTGGCTATTTGCCTGGTTTGATGCCCAGACCCCCTTTGGGCCGGGCTGGAGAGACCTGCGGGGCCCTTTCATGAACGCCCTTTGGTGCCCACTTTGATGCCCATGTTTGTGCCAGCTTTATAACTTTGGTGCGGCTTATAAGCGTGTTCACATTAGGGCTCCTCGCTGCGGTGTATTTTATTATTGGGATTTTTTATTTTTGCCTTTAAAGCTGTAAAAAAAAAAAAGGAAAAAAATGGCTGAATAAGAAACTGACGAATTAGAAACCAACGTATGCATGGTCCGCACGCAGTATAGGATTTGGGTGCTAAGGGCCAACCATTTACCAACTACCGGGCCCCACTTCTCAACTACATGCAAATGTGACCTTTTTTCTCACTCACTAATTATATAGTAGACTAGATGGTGGCCCGATTCTAACGCATCGGGTATTCTAGAATATGCATGTCCACGTAGTATATTGCACAGCCCACGTAGTATATAGCACAGCTCACGTAGTATATTGCACAGCCCACGTAGTATATTGCACAGCCCACGTAGTATATTGCCCAGCAACGTAGTATATTGCCCAGCCACGTAGTATATTGCCCAACCACGTAGTATATTATTGCCCAGCCACGTAGTATATTGCCCAGTTACGTAGTACACTGCACAGCCCATGTAGTGTATTGCCCAGCCACGTAGTATATTGCCCAGCCACGTAGTATATTGCCCAGCCACGTAGTATATTTCCCAGTCACGTAGTATATTGCCCAGCGACGTAGTATATTGCCCAGCCACGTAGTATATTGCCTAGTGAAGTAGTATATTGCCCAGTGACGTAGTATATTGCCCAGCCACGTAGTATATTGCCTAGTTACGTAGAATATTGCCCAGTGACGTAGTATATTGCCCAGCCACGTAGTATATTGCCCAGTTACGTAGTGTATTGCCCAGTGATGTAGTATACAGCACAGAGCCACGTAGTATATTGCCCAGCCACGTAGTATATTGCCCAGTGACGTAGTATATTGCCCAGTGACGTAGTATATTGCCCAGTTACGTAGTATATTGCCCAGTTACGTAGTATATTGCCCAGTGACATAGTATACAGCACAGAGCCACGTAGTATATTGCCCAGCCACGTACTATATTGGCCAGTCACGTAGTATATTGCCCAATTACGTGGTATATTGCCCAGTGACGTAGTATATTGGCCAGCCACGTAGTATATTGCCCAGTTACGTAGTATATTGCCCAGTGACGTAGTATACAGCACAGAGCCACGTAGTGTATTGCCCAGCCACATACTATATTGGCCAGTCACGTAGTATATTGCCCAGCCACGTAGTATATTGCCCAGTTACGTAGTATATTGCCCAGTTACGTAGTATATTGCCCAGTGACGTAGTATATTGCCCAGCCACGTAGTATATTGCCCACTTACGTAGAATATTGCCCAGTGACGTAGTATACAGCACAGAGCCACGTAGTATATTGCCCAGCCACGTACTATATTGGCCAGTCACGTAGTATATTGCCCAGTGACGTAGTATACAGCACAGAGCCACGTAGTATATTGGCCAGTCAGGTAGTATATTGCCCAGCTACGCAGTATATTGCACAGCGAAGTAGTATACAGCACAGAGCCACGTAGTATATTGCCCAGCCACGTACTATATTGGCCAGTCACGTAGTATATTGCCCAATTACGTGGTATATTGCCCAGTGACGTAGTATATTGGCCAGCCACGTAGTATATTGCCCAGTTACGTAGTATATTGCCCAGTGACGTAGTATACAGCACAGAGCCACGTAGTGTATTGCCCAGCCACGTACTATATTGGCCAGTCACGTAGTATATTGCCCAGCCACGTAGTATATTGCCCAGTTACGTAGTATATTGCCCAGTTATGTAGTATATTGCCCAGTGACGTAGTATATTGCCCAGTTACGTAGTATATTGCCCAGTGACGTAGTATACAGCACAGAGCCACGTAGTATATTGGCCAGTCAGGTAGTATATTGCCCAGCTACGCAGTATATTGCACAGCGAAGTAGTATACAGCACAGAGCCACGTAGTATATTGCCCAGCCACGTACTTTATGGGCCAGTCACGTAGTATATTGCCCAGCTACGTAGTATATTGCCCAGCCACGTATGTCACAGGTTAAAAAATAAAAAATAAACATATACTCACCTTCCGAGGGCCCCTTGTAGTTCTGTCGCCTGTGTGTGGTGCAGGCGGCAGCTTCCGGTCCCAGGGTGTGATGACGTCGCGGTCACATGACCGTGACGTCATGGCAGGTCCTTCTCGCGCAGGCGCGCAGGACCTGTGATGACGTCGCGGTCACATGACCGTGACGTCATGGGAGGTCCTTCTCGTCATGGAAGATCCTTGCCACCGGAACCTGACGCTTGCATGGAGCGGTCACCGGAGCGTCGCGAGGAGTGGGAAAGGCGGTGTAGGTGAGTATATAATGATTTTTTTAATTATTTTTAACATTAGATGTTTTTACTATTGACGCTGCATATAGGCAGCATCAATAGTAAAAACTTGGTCACACAGGGTTAATAGCGGCAGTAACGGAGTGAGTTACCTGCGGCATAACGCGGTCCGTTACCGCTGGCATTAACCCTGTATGAGCGGTGACTGCGGGGAGTATGGAGCGGGTGCCGGGCACTGACTGCAGGGGAGTAGGGAGGGACTAATCGGACTGTGGCTGTCGCTGATTGGTCGCGGCAGCCATGACAGGCAGCTGGCGAGACCAATCAGCAACTTGGATTCCATGACAGACAGAGGCCGCGACCAATGAATATCCATGACAGACAGAAGGACAGACAGACAGAAAGATGGAAGCACCCCTTAGACAATTATATAGTAGATGATCTGGGCAGATCATTAATGAATAAGATGTCACCTCTGTCTGCACATAGTGATTCAAGTATATAGTGCCAAATACTGCTCTTATAATAGGGGGTGGCCCAGTTCTGCATAGGGGCCCACTGGAGGATTCTTCTGTTCTCCTGTGGGCCAGTCCAAGCCTGTCCGCACGTCAGTGATATTCCCAGGTGCCATGTCGTGTGCCTACTGTGGTCATATTGAATGTGGGCCGCGCGGGGGGATTCCCGTCTACAGTCCCACAGCTGCCATCTCCTAACCAGAAGCACATGACGGCCGTAACGAGACCCCGCAGGGAGAAGTGAGGACGGTGCCATGGCCAGAGTGATACCCCTCCCGGCACATGCGTTCTGATCGCCCCAATGTTGTTTTTCGCCATGTGCTGTCCTGGCCGCCATCCTGCTCCGTGGATCGAGTCCCAGACGTAACGCTCTATTTTGCTTGGAGTTTTTTTGCCCGTGTGCGCTCCTGAGGGGGGATCGGTTTCAGAGAGTGCACGCGGGGACACGGGTGGGGGTGCGGGGAAATATCAGAAGGGCTCCACTACAGCACGGCCTGGCGGGCTCGTACATAGCGGAGTGGCAGCCATTCTTATAAAAGGCCTTTGTCACGGGTAACGAGTGACAAGCGAGTGGAGATCCCAGATTGGTCAGGATAGCAGCCCTGTGATTGGTGACAGGGACAAAAGCCAGAGAAGGGGGAGATCCCAAACTAAGTCATGCATTGGTTAAATTTCTGCCTCGCTCCCTGTGCATGGCGCCTTCTCTCTCGCCCCCTCCTTGCTTTTATATTAAAGGGCCAGGCACTCAGGCAGGCTGAGGTGTGGGTACAGTCCAGTCATTGTTAAATAACGTTCCCCACCCCGACCCGAGAAATAATCCTCTCCAAATGCTCTTCATTTTCTACAAAAATAAAACTAGATAAATAGAAAAAGAAGTAAAAAGAAAAACCAAGTCACAAGGCTAAAAATTAGAAAACAAGAAACCGAATGTAAAGGAGAAAATGGAAAAGAGCCAAAAGGAAAGAAATCTAGAAACAACAAAAAGTAAAACAGAGAAAAAAAAAGAAAAAGGATAAAAATAAGACGAGGCAAAAAGGAGAAAATTGAAAAACAGACCATAAAGGAAAGTAAAAAATAAAAAGAGAAAAGGATCAGAAAACAAAAAAAAACAAACGAGAATTAAAAAAGGGAATGAAAAGACGAAAATGACAAAAAAGCACAAAAAATATAAAGTGGAAAAGACACAAGGGAACAAAGAAGATGTGATTAAAAAAATTGGAATAAAAGTGAGAAAAATGTACAAAAGAATCAAAAAAGGGGAAAATGTATTTTTAACAAAAATGGAATAAAGAAAGCTGCAGGCGTGCGAGGATTCCTTGGGACGCGGGATGGCGGTATTAATCGTTTCCTCATCACATTGCAGGTGCAGAATTACTTTATCAGGTCGGGAGGGGTCAGAGCTTTTTTCTCAGAAGACAAGGTGGGCGCAGGATCAAATGTTTCATGCAATTCCTTTGCCCCTGGTTTTGTGATGATGAGCCTAAAGGCCAACAAGCCCTGTCCAAGGCCCAATAAAACACCAAGGATTGTGTCATGTTCCCTGCTGCCACCTACAGGCTGTACAGAGAACTGCAAGTGGAGGACAAAGAAGGTGGTGGGGGGGAGAATATTGGGGTGAATACAGGGGATAAGACTAAGGGTAAAACTGATGGGCAGTGTGTTAGCTGACCCCCAGGAATAAATAGGGGGGGGGGGACACAAAGCAGGGGCCAATGACAAGCTGAGAATGTACATTACTGCCACGTAAGGGTGGAAACAACAAGGACATGGGGCCAACAGACAGCAGAGGGCTCAGCTGCTCACCTCAGGCAGCCTTGGGGGGAATTATCAGTGTTTCTTACCCTGCTTATTTCATACCCTGGCCCCAAGGGGCTGTGCCCGCCAGGTATTGTGCAGACCCCAATGTGCCAGGCCCCTGCCCACCCGCCCTACCACATGTGGCCCGTACACCCCTCCACCGTCCTCAGCATGGGCCCGTTCCGTCACCGCCGCTCTCCCTCTTGTCCTCGCCGCTCCTTTTGCTGACACAGAGTAATGCACATCTGGAAATGATTGTTCTGGAAGCAGAGATCATTCCCACCGATCCAACCATGAGAGCCGCAGTGAGCGGACCACGCCGTACCCCCATAGCGGCCATAATGGGCTCTGGGGGGAAACGCATCAGCCCACAGATATATGTCGCCCCGCTGTGAATGTGCCAAATGGGGGCAGATGTTATATAGTGCACGGATCACCATTACATGTATATAATCTACAGCTCGCACCCCTGGGCCAACAAAAGGATACAGGAGGGCTGTGGGGAAAAGAGGGAGAATGGAGGACTGTTCTGCAGAGAGGTCAGTGGTGTAATAATCTGCAGGGTATATCACTATGTATCTGTCAGGAGGAGGAGCGATGTTCTGCAGAGAGGTCAGTGGTGTAATAATCTGCAGGGTATATCACTATGTATCTGTCAGGAGGTGGAGGAGCGATGTTCTGCAGTGAGGTCAGTGGTGTAATAATCTGCAGGATATATCACTATGTATCTGTCAGGAGGTGGAGGAGCGACGTTCTGCAGAGAGGTCAGTGATGTAATAATCTGCAGGATATATCACTATGTATCTGTCAGGAGGTGGAGGAGTGATGTTCTGCAGAGAGGTCAGTGGTGTAATAATCTGCAGGATATATCACTATGTATCTGTCAGGAGGTGGAGGAGTGATGTTCTGCAGAGAGGTCAGTGGTGTAATAATCTGCAGGATATATCACTATGTATCTGTCAGGAGGTGGAGGAGTGATGTTCTGCAGAGAGGTCAGTGGTGTAATAATCTGCAGGATATATCACTATGTGTCTGTCAGGAGGTGGAGGAGCGATGTTCTGCAGAGAGGTCAGTGGTGTAATAATCTGCAGGATATATCACTATGTATCTGTCAGGAGGCCGAGGCGCAGTGTTCTGCAGAGAGGTCAGTGGTGTAATAATCTGCAGGATATATCACTATGTATCTGTCAGGAGGCCGAGGCGCAGTGTTCTGCAGAGAGGTCAGTGGTGTAATAATCTGCAGGATATATCACTATGTATTTGTCAGGAGGTGGAGGAGCGATGTTCTGCAGAGAGGTCAGTGGTGTAATAATCTGCAGGATATATCACTATGTATCTGTCAGGAGGTGGAGGAGCGACGTTCTGCAGAGAGGTCAGTGATGTAATAATCTGCAGGATATATCACTATGTATCTGTCAGGAGGTGGAGGAGTGATGTTCTGCAGAGAGGTCAGTGGTGTAATAATCTGCAGGATATATCACTATGTATCTGTCAGGAGGTGGAGGAGTGATGTTCTGCAGAGAGGTCAGTGGTGTAATAATCTGCAGGATATATCACTATGTATCTGTCAGGAGGTGGAGGAGTGATGTTCTGCAGAGAGGTCAGTGGTGTAATAATCTGCAGGATATATCACTATGTGTCTGTCAGGAGGTGGAGGAGCGATGTTCTGCAGAGAGGTCAGTGGTGTAATAATCTGCAGGATATATCACTATGTATCTGTCAGGAGGCCGAGGCGCAGTGTTCTGCAGAGAGGTCAGTGGTGTAATAATCTGCAGGATATATCACTATGTATCTGTCAGGAGGCCGAGGCGCAGTGTTCTGCAGAGAGGTCAGTGGTGTAATAATCTGCAGGATATATCACTATGTATCTGTCAGGAGGTGGAGGAGCGATGTTCTGCAGAGAGGTCAGTGGTGTAATAATCTGCAGGATATATCACTATGTATCTGTCAGGAGGAGGAGCGATGTTCTGCAGAGAGGTCAGTGGTGTAATAATCTGCAGGATATATCACTATGTATCTGTCAGGAGGAGGAGGAGCGATGTTCTGCAGAGAGGTCAGTGGTGTAATAATCTGCAGGATATATCACTATGTATCTGTCAGGATGTGGAGGAGCGACGTTCTGCAGAGAGGTCAGTGATGTAATAATCTGCAGGATATATCACTATGTATCTGTCAGGAGGTGGAGGAGTGATGTTCTGCAGAGAGGTCAGTGGTGTAATAATCTGCAGGATATATCACTATGTGTCTGTCAGGAGGTGGATGAGTAATGTTCTGCAGAGAGGTCAGTGGTGTAATAATCTGCAGGATATATCACTATGTATCTGTCAGGAGGTGGAGGAGTAATGTTCTGTAGAGAGGTCAGTGGTGTAATAATCTGCAGGATATATCACTATGTATCTGTCAGGAGGTGGAGGAGTAATGTTCTGCAGAGAGGTCAGTGGTGTAATAATCTGCAGGGTATATCACTATGTATCTGTCAGGAGGTGGAGGAGCGATGTTCTGCAGTGAGGTCAGTGGTGTAATAATCTGCAGGATATATCACTATGTATCTGTCAGGAGGTGGAGGAGCGACGTTCTGCAGAGAGGTCAGTGATGTAATAATCTGCAGGATATATCACTATGTATCTGTCAGGAGGTGGAGGAGTGATGTTCTGCAGAGAGGTCAGTGGTGTAATAATCTGCAGGATATATCACTATGTATCTGTCAGGAGGTGGAGGAGTGATGTTCTGCAGAGAGGTCAGTGGTGTAATAATCTGCAGGATATATCACTATGTATCTGTCAGGAGGTGGAGGAGTGATGTTCTGCAGAGAGGTCAGTGGTGTAATAATCTGCAGGATATATCACTATGTGTCTGTCAGGAGGTGGAGGAGCGATGTTCTGCAGAGAGGTCAGTGGTGTAATAATCTGCAGGATATATCACTATGTATCTGTCAGGAGGCCGAGGCGCAGTGTTCTGCAGAGAGGTCAGTGGTGTAATAATCTGCAGGATATATCACTATGTATCTGTCAGGAGGCCGAGGCGCAGTGTTCTGCAGAGAGGTCAGTGGTGTAATAATCTGCAGGATATATCACTATGTATCTGTCAGGAGGTGGAGGAGCGATGTTCTGCAGAGAGGTCAGTGGTGTAATAATCTGCAGGATATATCACTATGTATCTGTCAGGAGGAGGAGCGATGTTCTGCAGAGAGGTCAGTGGTGTAATAATCTGCAGGATATATCACTATGTATCTGTCAGGAGGAGGAGGAGCGATGTTCTGCAGAGAGGTCAGTGGTGTAATAATCTGCAGGATATATCACTATGTATCTGTCAGGATGTGGAGGAGCGACGTTCTGCAGAGAGGTCAGTGATGTAATAATCTGCAGGATATATCACTATGTATCTGTCAGGAGGTGGAGGAGTGATGTTCTGCAGAGAGGTCAGTGGTGTAATAATCTGCAGGATATATCACTATGTGTCTGTCAGGAGGTGGATGAGTAATGTTCTGCAGAGAGGTCAGTGGTGTAATAATCTGCAGGATATATCACTATGTATCTGTCAGGAGGTGAAGGAGCGATGTTCTGCAGAGAGGTCAGTGGTGTAATAATCTGCAGGATATATCACTATGTGTCTGTCAGGAGGTGGAGGAGCGATGTTCTGCAGAGAGGTCAGTGGTGTAATAATCTGCAGGATATATCACTATGTATCTGTCAGGAAGTGGAGGAGTGATGTTCTGCAGAGAGGTCAGTGGTGTAATAATCTGCAGGATATATCACTATGTATCTGTCAGGAGGTGGAGGAGTGATGTTCTGCAGAGAGGTCAGTGGTGTAATAATCTGCAGGATATATCACTATGTATCTGTCAG
Organism: Ranitomeya variabilis; assembly: GCF_051348905.1. Taxonomy (NCBI): domain Eukaryota; kingdom Metazoa; phylum Chordata; class Amphibia; order Anura; family Dendrobatidae; genus Ranitomeya; species Ranitomeya variabilis. The sequence goes on from NC_135232.1 coordinate 609,169,839, forward strand.
GAGGCCGAGGCGCAGTGTTCTGCAGAGAGGTCAGTGGTGTAATAATCTGCAGGATATATCACTATGTATCTGTCAGGAGGTGGAGGAGTGATGTTCTGCAGAGAGGTCAGTGGTGTAATAATCTGCAGGATATATCACTATGTATCTGTCAGGAGGCCGAGGCGCAGTGTTCTGCAGAGAGGTCAGTGGTGTAATAATCTGCAGGATATATCACTATGTATCTGTCAGGAGGCCGAGGCGCAGTGTTCTGCAGAGAGGTCAGTGGTGTAATAATCTGCAGGATATATCACTATGTATCTGTCAGGAGGTGGAGGAGCGATGTTCTGCAGAGAGGTCAGTGGTGTAATAATCTGCAGGATATATCACTATGTATCTGTCAGGAGGAGGAGCGATGTTCTGCAGAGAGGTCAGTGGTGTAATAATCTGCAGGATATATCACTATGTATCTGTCAGGAGGAGGAGGAGCGATGTTCTGCAGAGAGGTCAGTGGTGTAATAATCTGCAGGATATATCACTATGTATCTGTCAGGATGTGGAGGAGCGACGTTCTGCAGAGAGGTCAGTGATGTAATAATCTGCAGGATATATCACTATGTATCTGTCAGGAGGTGGAGGAGTGATGTTCTGCAGAGAGGTCAGTGGTGTAATAATCTGCAGGATATATCACTATGTGTCTGTCAGGAGGTGGATGAGTAATGTTCTGCAGAGAGGTCAGTGGTGTAATAATCTGCAGGATATATCACTATGTATCTGTCAGGAGGTGAAGGAGCGATGTTCTGCAGAGAGGTCAGTGGTGTAATAATCTGCAGGATATATCACTATGTGTCTGTCAGGAGGTGGAGGAGCGATGTTCTGCAGAGAGGTCAGTGGTGTAATAATCTGCAGGATATATCACTATGTATCTGTCAGGAGGCCGAGGCGCAGTGTTCTGCAGAGAGGTCTGGTGTAATAATCTGCAGGATATATCACTATGTATCTGTCAGGAGGCCGAGGCGCAGTGTTCTGCAGAGAGGTCAGTGGTGTAATAATCTGCAGGATATATCACTATGTATCTGTCAGGAGGTGGAGGAGGGATGTTCTGCAGAGAGGTCAGTGGTGTAATAATCTGCAGGATATATCACTATGTATCTGTCAGGAGGTGAAGGAGCGATGTTCTGCAGAGAGGTCAGTGGTGTAATAATCTGCAGGATATATCACTATGTATCTGTCAGGAGGAGGAGCGATGTTCTGCAGAGAGGTCAGTGGTGTAATAATCTGCAGGATATATCACTATGTATCTGTCAGGAGGAGGAGGAGCGATGTTCTGCAGAGAGGTCAGTGGTGTAATAATCTGCAGGATATATCACTATGTATCTGTCAGGAGGTGGAGGAGCGATGTTCTGCAGAGAGGTCAGTGGTGTAATAATCTGCAGGATATATCACTATGTATGTCAGGAGGTGGAGGAGCGATGTTCTGCAGACAGGTCAGTGGTGTAATAATCTGCAGGATATATCACTGTCAGGAGGTGGAGGAGCGATGTTCTGCAGAGAGGTCAGTGGTGCAATAATCTGCAGGATATATCACTGTATCTGTCAGGAGGTGGAGGAGCGATGTACTGCAGAGCAGTCAGTGGTGTAATAATCTGCAGGATATATCACTATGTATCTGTCAGGAGGAGGAGGAGCGATGTTCTGCAGAGAGGTCAGTGGTGTAATAATCTGCAGGATATATCACTATGTATCTGTCAGGAGGTGGAGGAGCGATGTTCTGCAGAGAGGTCAGTGGTGTAATAATCTGCAGGATATATCACTATGCAGAACATCGCTCCTCCACCTCCTGACAGATACATAGTGATATATCCTGCAGATTATTACACCACTTACCTCTCTGCAGAACATCGCTCCTCCACCTCCTGACAGATACAGTGATATATCCTGCAAATTATTACACCACTGACCTCTCTGCAGAACATCGCTCCTCCACCTCCTGACAGATACATAGTGATATATCCTACAGATTATTACACTACTTACCTCTTTGCAGAACATCGCTCCTCCACCTCCTGACAGATACATAGTGATATATCCTGCAGATTACACCACTGACCTGTCTGCAGAACATCGCTCCTCCGCCTCCTGACAGATAGTGATATATCCTGCAGATTATTACACCACTGACCTGTCTGCAGAACATTGCTCCTCCACCTCCTGACAGATACATAGTGATATATCCTACAGATTATTACACTACTTACCTCTCTGCAGAACATCGCTCCTCCACCTCCTGACAGATACATAGTGCTATATCCTGCAGATTACACCACTGACCTGTCTGCAGAACATCGCTCCTCCGCCTCCTGACAGATAGTGATATATCCTGCAGATTATTACACCACTGACCTCTCTGCAGAACATCGCTCCTCCACCTCCTGACAGATACATAGTGATATATCCTGCAGATTATTACACCACTGACCCTTCTGCAGAACATCGCTCCTCCACCTCCTGACAGATACAGTGATATATCCTGCAAATTATTACACCTCTGACCTCTCTGCAGAACATCGCTCCTCCACCTCCTGACAGATACAGAGAGGTCAGAGGTGTAATAATTTGCAGGATATATCACTGTATCTGTCAGGAGGTGGAGGAGCGATGTTCTGCAGAAGGGTCAGTGGTGTAATAATCTGCAGGATATATCACTATGTATCTGTCAGGAGGTGGAGGAGCGATGTTCTGCAGAGAGGTCAGTGGTGTAATAATCTGCAGGATATATCACTATGTATGTCAGGAGGTGGAGGAGCAATGTTCTGCAGACAGGTCAGTGGTGTAATAATCTGCAGGATATATCACTATCTGTCAGGAGGCGGAGGAGCGATGTTCTGCAGACAGGTCAGTGGTGTAATCTGCAGGATATATCACTGTATCTGTCAGGAGGTGGAGGAGCGATGTTCTGCAGAGAGGTAAGTGGTGTAATAATCTGTAGGATATATCACTATGTATCTGTCAGGAGGTGGAGGAGCGATGTTCTGCAGAGAGGGGTCAGTGGTGTAATAATTTGCAGGATATATCACTGTATCTGTCAGGAGGTGGAGGAGCGATGTTCTGCAGAGAGGTCAGTGGTGTAATAATCTGCAGGATATATCACTATGTATCTGTCAGGAGGTGGAGGAGCGATGTTCTGCAGAGAGGGGTCAGTGGTGTAATAATTTGCAGGATATATCACTGTATCTGTCAGGAGGTGGAGGAGCGATGTTCTGCAGAGAGGTCAGTGGTGTAATTATCTGCAGGATATATCACTATGTATCTGTCAGGAGGAGGAGGAGCGATGTTCTGCAGAAGGGTCAGTGGTGTAATAATCTGCATGATATATCACTATGTGTCTGTCAGGAGGTGGAGGAGTAATGTTCTGCAGAGCAGTCAGTGGTGTAATAATCTGCAGGATATATCACTATGTATCTGTCAGGAGGTGGAGGAGTAATGTTCTGCAGAGAAGTCAGTGGTGTAATAATCTGCAGGATATATCACTATGTATCTGTCAGGAGGTGGAGGAGCGATGCTCTGCAGAGAGGTCAGTGGTGTAATAATCTGCAGGATATATCACTATGTATCTGTCAGGAGGTGGAGGAGCGATGTTCTGCAGAGAGGTCAGTGGTGTAATAATCTGCAGGATATATCACTATATCTGTCAGGAGGTGGAGGAGTCATGTTCTGTAGAGAGGTCAGAGGTGTAATAATCTGCAGGATATATCACTGTGTATCTGTCAGGAGGTGGAGGAGCGATGTTCTGCAGAGAGGTCAGTGGTGTAACAATCTGCAGGATATATCACGATGTATCTGTCAGGAGGTGGAGGAGCGATGTTCTGCAGAGAGGTCAGTGGTGTAATAATCTGCAGGATATAGCACTATGTATCTTGTCAGGAGGAGGAGGAGTGATGTTCTGCAGAAGGGTCAGTGGTGTAATAGTCTGCAGGATATATCACTATGTGTCTGACAGGAGGTGGAGGAGTAATGTTCTGCAGAGAAGTCAGTGGTGTAATAATCTGCAGGATATATCACTATGTATCTGTCAGGAGGTGGAGGAGCGATGTTCTGCAGAGAGGTCAGTCGTGTAATAATCTGCAGGATATATCATTATGTATCTGTCAGGAGGTGGAGGAGTAATGTTCTGCAGAGAAGTCAGTGGTGTAATAATCTGCAGGATATATCACTATGTATGTCAGGAGGTGGAGGAGCGATGCTCTGCAGAGAGGTCAGTGGTGTAATAATCTGCAGGATATATCACTCTATCTGTCAGAAGGTGGAGAGCGATGTTCTGCAGCGAAGTCAGTGGTGTAATAATCTGCAGGATATATCACTATGTATCTGTCAGGTGGAGGAGCGATGTTCTGCAGAGAGGTCAGTGGTGTAATAATCGGCAGGATATATCACTATGTATCTGTCAGGAGGTGGAGGAGCGATGTTCTGCAGAGAGGTCAGTGGTGTAATAATCTGCAGGATATATCACTATGTATCTGTCAGGAGGTGGAGGAGCGATGTTCTGCAGAGGGGTCAGTGGTGTTATAATCTGCAGGATATATCACTATGTATCTGTCAGGAGGTGGAGGAGTGATGTTCTGCAGAGAGGTTAGTGGTGTAATAATCTGCAGGATATATCACTATGTATCAGAAGGTGGGGGAGTGATGTTCTGCAGAGAGGTCAGTGGTGTAATAATCTGCAGGATATATCACTATGTATCTGTCAGGAGGTGGAGGAGCGATGTGCAGAGAAGTCAGTGGTGTAATAATCTGCAGGATATATCACTATGTATCTGTCAGGAGGTGGAGGAGCGATGTTCTGCAGAGAGGTCAGTGGTGTAATAATCTGCAGAATATATCACTATGTATCTGTCAGGAGGTTGAGAAGCGATGTTCTGCAGAGAGGTCGTGGTGTAATAATCTGCAGAATATTTCAGTATGTATCTGTCAGGTGATGCAATCCTCTGCATGGTCTGGCGATCATCCCTCTTTAGCCCCTATGATCTGTACATGGAGCTACTGTACATCCCCACATTGCAGGCTGTGGACATATGTCACTGAACTGCAAAACAGCAGGACCAGCAGCGCCCTCATGTGTAAGCTCTTGGTATAGCACCCTCTGCTTTACAGATATTTCACACGCTAATGTGCACTACGATATGCTGGAACTTGTAGTGCTCTGACACCCATGATCTCATAATACTTTACGGCTTAATTTGAAAAGCGATGTCAGATAGCTGCAAACAGAGAACAATCGCTTGTATCACTAAAGTAAGACAGTATAGCCACATTCATACGGTCAGTATTTTCCGTCAGTATATATACAGGTGCATCTCATAAAATTAGAATATCATCAAAAAGTTAATTTATTTCAGTTCTTCAATACAAAAAGTGAAACTAATATTATATAGAGTCATAACAGAGTGATCTATTTTGCATGTTTATTTCTGTTAATGTTGATGATTATGGCTTACAGCCACTGAAAATCCAAAAGTCATTATCTCAGTAAATTAAAATAACTAACAAAAAACACCTGCAAAGGTTTCCTAAGAGTTTACAAAGATCCAGTTTCAGTAGGCTCCACAATCATGGGGAAGACTGCTGACTTCACATGTCCAGAAGGCATTGACACACTCCATGAGGAGGGTAAGCCACAAAAGGTCATTGCCAAAGAAGCTGGCTGTTCACAGAGTGCTGTATCCAAGCATATTAATGGAAAGTTGAGTGGAAGGAAAATGTGTGGTAGAAAAATGTGCACAAGCAACCGGGATAACCGCAGCCTTGAAAGGATTGTTAAGAAAAGGCCATTCAAATATTTTAGGGAGATTCACAAGGAGTGGACTGCTGCTGGAGTCATTGCTTCATACAGATGTATCCAGGACATGGGCTACAAGTGTCGCATTCCTTGTGTCAAGCCACTCATGACCAATAGACAACGCCAGAAGCCTCTTACCTGGGCCAAGGAGAAACAGAACTGGACTGTTGCTCAGTGGTCCAAGGTGTTGTTTTCAGATTAAAGTAAATTTTGCATTTCATTTGGAAATCAGGGTCTCAGAGTCTGGAGGAAGAGTGGAGAGGCCACAATCCAAGCTGCCTGAGGTCTAGTGTGAAGTTTCCACAATCAGTGATGGTTTGGGGAGCCATGTCATCTGTCTGTGTAGGTCCACTGAGTTTTATCAAGCGTAAAGTCAGCGCAGCCGTCCACCAGGAAATTTTAGAGCACTTCATGCTTCCCTCTGCCGACAAGCTTTTTGGAGATGGAAATTTCATTCTCCAGCAGGACTTGACACCTGTCCATACTGCCAAAAGCACCAATACCTGGTTTATAATAAAATGTATCCCTGTGCTTGATTGGCAGCAAACTTGCCTGACCTTAACTCAATAGAGAATCTATGAGGTATTGTCAAGACGAAGATGAGAGACAGCAGACCCAACAATGCAGATGAGCTGAAAGCTGCTATCAAAGCAACCTGGGCTTCCATATCATCTCAGCAGGCTGATCCCCTCCATGCCACGCAGCATTGATGCAGTAATTGATGCCAAAGAAGACCGACCAAGTATTGAGTGCATTTACTGAACATACATTTCAGTAGGTCAACATTTTGGATTTGAAAATCATTTTTCATGCTGGTGTTATAAAGTATTCTAATTTACTGAGATAATGACTTTTGGGTTTTCATTGGCTGTAAGCCGTAATCATCAACATTAACAGAAATAAACACTTGAAATAGATCACTCTGCTGGTAATGACTCTATATAATATATGAGTTTCACTTTTTGTATTGAAGAACTGAAATAAATTAACTTTCTGATGATATTCTAATTTTGTGAGAAGCACCTGTAAGTCAAAACCAGAAGTCGGTGATAAATACAGAAGTGGTGATGTATGTCTCTATTATAATTTTCCACGCCTGGTGAAACATGGTCTAATACCCAAGGTTAGATACACAGTTCATCTGTCAGTATCACACAGGACAGGATTAGATACACAGCACAGCAGACAGTATCACATGTAAGGGGGTAGACAATGTTTCAGATATGCTTTGCCTTACTCTCTCATTCCGGTACCGTCTGTTATATATACACTGCTCAAAAAAATAAAGGGAACACTTAAACAACAGAATATAATTCCAAGTAAATCAAACTTCTGTGAAGTCAAACTGTCCACTTAGGAAGCAACACTGTTTGACAATCAATTTCACATGCTGTTGTGCAAATGGAATAGACAACAGATGGAAATTATTGGCAATTATCAAGACACATTGAATAAAGGAGTGGTTCTGCAGGTGGGGACCACAGACCACATCTCAGTACCAATGCTTTCTGGCTGATGTTTTGGTCACTTTTGAATGTTGGTTTTGCTTTCACACTTGTGGTAGCATGAGACGAACTCTACAACCCACACAAGTGTCTCAGGTAGTGCAGCTCATCCAGGATGGCACATCAATGCAAGCTGTGGCAAGAAGGTTTGCGGTGTCTGTCAGTGTAGTGTCCAGAGCCTGGAGGCGCTACCAGGAGACAGGCCAGTACACCAGGAGACGTGGAGGGGGCCGTAGGAGGGCAACAACCCAGCAGCAGGACCGCTACCTCAGCCTTTGTGCAAGGAGGAACAGGAGGAGCACTGCCAGAGCCCTGCAAAATGACCTCCAGCAGGCCACAAATGTGCATGTGTCTGCACAAATGGTTAGAAACTGATTCCATGAGGATGGTCTGAGTGCCCGACGTCCACAGATAGGGGTTGTGCTCACAGCCCAACACCGTGCAGGACACTTGGCATTTGCCACAGAACACCAGGATTGACAAATTCGCCACTGGCACCCTGTGCTCTTCACAGATTAAAGCAGATAACAACTTATATAGCCAATCACCATGGTAACACTCAATATTACAGTAATCTGTACCATTAGTGAAAAAGACCCACAAGACCTATCATCTGATATATGAAACTAACACCGAACAAAAGATGATACATGGTCAGACCAAGTATAATGCAAAAATATATACTTTATTGATGACAATAAAACCAAGTATAAGGAGGGAAATGGCAACACATACGAGATGCTGAATAAATAGCAGGAGGCACGTGCCCAGGAATATCAATCCCCAAAGACTCAGAACTATGGCCTAATAATACATTCCCTATTATATACAGGCACAGTATATGAAAAAATCAGCAAAAGGATAAAGCAATATACAAAAACCAAATAAACACAACAAAAATAGGGATATTAGTAAATTGACCTAACAAGGTGGGACACTACGCTGAAGGCAGCAATCCAGGGAGTATACATAGATAATAAAGACATAGCCACCAAGGTAATAATCGCTGCTGCCGCGAAGTACCCACCGCAATGTGTTTATTTGGTTTTTGTATATTGCTTTATCCTTTTGCTGATTTTTTCATTTACTGTGCCTGTATATAATAGGGAATGTATTATTAGGCCATAGTTCTGAGTCTTTGGGGATTGATATTCCTGGGCACGTGCCTCCTGCTATTTATTCAGCATCTCGTATGTGTTGCCATTTCCCTCCTTATACTTGGTTTTATTGTCATCAATAAAGTATATATTTTTGCATTATACTTGGTCTGACCATGTATCATCTTTTGTTCGGTGTTAGTTACAGATGAAAGCAGGTTCACACTGAGCACATGTGACAGACGTGACAGAGGCTGGAGACGCCGTGGAGAGCGATCTGCTGCCTGCAACATCCTTCAGCATGCCCTGTTTGGCAGTGGGTCAGTAATAGTGTGGGGTGGCATTTCTTTGGGGGGGCCGCACAGCCCTCCATGTGCTCGCCAGAGGTAGCCTGACTGCCATTAGGTACTGAGATGAGATCCTCAGACCCCTTGTGAGGCCATTTGCTGGTGCGGTTGGCCCTGGGTTCCTCCTAATTCAGGACAATGCCAGAACTCATGTGGCTGGAGTGTGTCAGCAGTTCCTGTAAGATGAAGGCATTGAAGCTATGGACTGGCCCGCCCGTTCCCCAGACCTGAATCCGATTGAACACATGTGGGACATCATGTCTCACACATCCACCAATGTCACGCTGCACCACAGACTGTCCAGGAGTTGTCGGATGCTCAGGTCTGGGAGGAGATCCCTCAGGAGACCATCCGCCGCCTCATCAGGAGCATTCCCAGGCGTTGTAGGGAGGTCATACAGGCACGTGGAGGCCACACACACTACTGAGCATCATTTCCTTGTCTTGAGGCATTTCCACTGAAGTTGGATCAGCCTGTAACTTCATTTTCCACTTCATCCTCCGTGGGATATTAGTTGTCATTTACATTGATCATTTTCATGTTTTATTCTTCTCAACACATTCCACTATGTAATGCGTAAAGATTGGCAACTGGAATATTTAATTCAGTGATATCTACATAGTTACATATTTATTAAGGTTGAAGGAAGACTTTAAGTCCATCTAGTTCAACCCATAGCCTAACCTAACATGCCCTAACATGTTGATCCAGAGGAAGGCAAAAAAAAAACATGTGGCAAAGAGTAAGCTCCACATTGGGGAAAAAAATTCCTTCCCGACTCCACATACGGCAATCAGACTAGTTCCCTGGATCAACGCCCTATCAAGGAATCTAATATATATACCCTGTAACATTATACTTTTCCAGAAAGGTATCCAGTCCCCTCTTAAATTTAAGTAATGAATCACTCATTACAACATCATACGGCAGAGAGTTCCATAGTCTCACTGCTCTTACAGTAAAGAATCCGCGTTTGTTATTATACTTAAACCTTCTTTCCTCCAGACGTAGAGGATGCCCCCTTGTCCCTGTCTCAGGTCTATGATTAAAAAGATCATCAGAAAGGTCTTTGTACTGTCCCCTCATATATTTATACATTAAAATAAGATCACTCCTTAGCCTTAGTTTTTCCAAACTAAATAGCCCCAAGTGTAATAACCTATCTTGGTATTGCAGACCCCCCAGTCCTCTAATAACCTTGGTCGCTCTTCTCTGCACCCGCTCTAGTTCAGCTATGTCTTTCTTATACACCGGAGACCAGAACTGTGCACAGTATTCTAAGTGTGGTCGCACTAGTGACTTGTATAGAGGTAAAATTATGTTCTCATGAGCATCTATGCCTCTTTTAATGCATCCCATTATTTTATTTGCCTTTGTAGCAGCTGCCTGACACTGGCCACTGAATATGAGTTTGTCATCCACCCATACACCCAGGTCTTTTTCATTGATGGTTTTGCCCAGAGTTTTAGAATTAAGCACATAGTTATACATCTTATTACTTCTACCCAAGTGAATGACCTTACATTTATCCCCATTAAAGCTCATTTGCCATTTATCAGCCCAAGCTTCTAGTTTACATAAATCATCCTGTAATATAAAATTGTCCTCCCCTGTATTGATTACCCTGCAGAGTTTAGTATCATCTGCAAATATTGAAATTCTACTCTGAATGCCCCCTACAAGGTCATTAATAAATATGTTAAAAAGAAGAGGGCCCAATACTGACCCCTGTGGTACCCCACTGCTAACGGCGACCCAGTCCGAGTGTGCTCCATTAATAACCACCCTTTGTTTCCTATCCCTGAGCCAGCTCTCAACCCACTTACACATATTTTCCCCTATCCCCATTATTCTAATTTTATGTAACAACCTTTTGTGTGGCACCGTATCAAAAGCTTTTGAAAAGTCCATACACTACATCTACTGGGTTCCCTTGGTCCAGTCCGGAACTTACCTCTTCATAGAAGCTGATCAAATTAGTCTGACATGAACGGTCCCTAGTAAACCCGTGTTGATACTGGGTCATGAGGTTATTCCTCTTCAGATACTCCATCATAGCATCCCTTAGAATGCCCTCCAGGATTTTACCCACAGTAGAGGTTAAACTTACTGGCCTATAATTACCGAGTTCAGTTTTTGCCCCTTTTTTGAATATTGGCACCACATTTGCTATACGCCAGTCCTGTGGTACAGACCCTGTTATTATGGAGTCTTTAAAGATTAAAAATAATGGTCTATCAATGACTGTACTTAATTCCTGCAGTACTCGGGGGTGTATCCCATCCGGGCCCGGAGATTTGTCAATATTAGTGATTTTTAGACGCCGCCGTACTTCCTGCTGGGTTAAGCAGGTGACACTTAATGGGGAATTTTTGTTATCGCTGATCATATTGTCTGCCATGGAATTTTCTTGTGTAAATACTGATGAAAAAAAGTCATTTAGCATATTTGCTTTTTCCTCATCCTCATCCACCATTTCCCCCAGACTATTTTTAAGGGGGCCAACACTTTCATTTTTTAGTTTCTTACTATTTATGTAGTTAAAGAATATTTTGGGATTATTTTTACTCTCTCTGGCAATGAGTCTCTCTGTCTCAATCTTTGCTGCCTTGATTTGCTTTTTACAGCATTTATTTAATTTTCTGTATTTATTTAATGCCTCCTCACTACCTACTTCCTTTAATTCTCTAAATGCTTTCTTTTTGTCCCTTATTGCGCCCCTAACAGCTCTATTTTGCCATATTGGTTTCCTCCTATTTCTAGTATGTTTATTCCCATACGGTATATACTGTGCACAGGTCCTATCCAGGATGCTAATAAACGTCTCCCATTTTCTTTGTGTATTTTTGTGTCTCAGGATATCGTCCCAGTTAATTGCACCAAGATCCTCTCTCATCCGCTGGAAAATTGCCCTCCTGAAGTTTAGTGTCCTTGTAACCCCCCTACTACACATCTTATTAAAGGCTACATGAAAACTTATTATTTTGTGATCACTATTCCCCAAGTGACCCCCAACCCTTATATTTGATATGCGGTCTGGCCTGTTGGTTCATATTAGGTCTAGCAGTGCCCCCCTCCTTGTTGGGTCCTGAACCAGTTGTGAAAGGTAATTGTCTCTCATAGTTGTCAAAAACCGATTACCTTTGCTGGAACTGCAGGTTTCTGTTCCCCAATCTATTTCAGGGTAGTTGAAGTCCCCCATAATAATGACTTCTCCTTGAGTCGCAGCTTCATCTATTTGCTTTACGAGGATATTCTCCGTTGCTTCCATTATTTTTGGAGATTTATAACAAATCCCTATCAGTAATTTATTATTTTTCCCCCCTCCCCTTATCTCCACCCACAGGGACTCTACATTTTCATTAGATTCACCTATATTATCACGCAGGATGGGTTTTAAGGAAGATTTTACATATAGACATACCCCTCCCCCTCGCTTATCTGTACGGTCATTTCTGAACAGGCTATAGCCCTGCAAGTTAACAGCCCAGTCATGGCTCTCATCCAGCCACGTCTCAGATATCCCCACCATGTCATAATTATGCTCCAACAACATTAGTTCTAATTTGTCCATTTTGTTGACGAGGCTTCTGGCATTAGTAAACATGCACTTGATGTTCCTCTCTGTACCTCTATTCTTTCTTAAATTATTAACTGTTCTAACCCCACCCCCCATGCCACCGCCACCCCCAACTTCCTTATTTGTGCCCAGGTCTCTAGCTGCACTATCTTCCCCTCCTATAAAATGAATACCCTCCCCCCCAATCCCTAGTTTAAACACTCCTCCAACCTTCTAACCATTTTCTCCCCCAGCACAGCTGCACCTTCCCCATTGAGGTGCAGCCCGTCCCTAGCGTAGAGCCTGTAGCCAACTGAGAAGTCGGCCCAGTTCTGCAGGAATCCAAACCCCTCCTTCCTACACCAATTCTTGAGCCACTTATTAACCTCCCTAATCTCCCGTAGCCTCTCTGGCGTGGCACGTGGTACAGGCAGTAATTCGGAAAACACGTTGGAGGTCCTTGCTTTCAGCTTGCAGCCTAATTCCCTGAAATCAATTTTAAGGACCTTCCACCTACCTCTAACTTTGTCATTTGTGCCAATGTGCACCATGACCGCTGGGTCCTCAGCAGCCCCTCCCAGTAATCTGTCCACCCGATCAGCGATGTGTCGGACTCGAGCGCCAGGTAGGCAGCACACCGTTCCACGATCCCTGTCTCTGTGACAGATTGCCCTATCTGTTCCCCTAATAATTGAGTCCCCCACTACCAGCACCTGTCTGGCCTGCCCTGCTCTCCTATTTCCCTCCTTACTGGAGCAGTCACTCCTCCGGCTTTCAGAGGACATGCCTGGCTGCAGCAGTGCCACCCCTGTACTGGCACCCCCCTCATCTGCCAACTTAGCAAACTTATTGGGGTGTGCCAGATCAGGACTAGCCTCCCTGGCACTCTTCCCTCTACCCCGCTTCCTAACTGTCACCCAGCTTGCTGCTCCACTGTCCTGCAGCTCCATCCTACCATCCCCCCCTCATCTATCCCATTGAGCGACTGCTCAGTGAGCAGAAGACTCCTCTCCATATTGTCTATGGATCTCAGTGTTGCCAGCTGCACATTTAGATCCAGAATCTGGGCTTCCAAATGCACAACGTGCTCACATCTCGCACAGCAGTATGCACCCTCGACCGTCTGATCAAGGACTGCATACATGTGGCAAGATGTGCACTGGATGGCATTAACAATAGTGGAGCACATTTCCTAATGGGGATTGCACCACACAGAAACGTTAAATAAAAATAAATACAAAGTATTAATAAAATACAGACAGCAATTCAGTAATTCCTCCCTTGGAAACTCCCTGAAACCAAAGTCACTGAATCACAATTCACACTTACCGCCGTTCACACTTACAATCAGGTCACACTCAGCTCGTTCACACTCGCAAAGCTGAAGATTTAAAGATTTTTTCTTTCCTTCCCCTCTGCAGCAATCCACCTTGCTGTTCAATGCACTTCCAAAATCTACGATGTGGGATTTTAGTGTTCCCTTTGTTTTTTTGAGCAGTGTATATATGTCTAGGTATAATGTTATATTGGTACTGCTACACTATGTGTATTACCATTCTTCTGAATATGTGTATTTTATTGGTACTGCTACACTACTTTGTGTATTACCATTCTTGCTAAATGTTTATTGCATATTTGTGCTGCTATGTATAGTGTATAGGGTAAGTGCAGTTATTGGACTGGCCACTAGATGGGGACATTATAGTGTACAGAGCTTTCATCTAGTGTGTAGTGTAGAAAATAGTTAACATAGGAGGGGCTGCTGTATGGCAAGTGAGGAATGTTTCCTGGAGTAGGCAGAGGGGCCCTGGCGCCCGAATAGTCCACATGGGCTCTAGGCCCAGGATACCTCAGCAGCCACATAACGTAAGGGAAGTGTAGCCATTTGGAGTCTATAGGACAAAAATATGGTGTCAAGCAGCAGGATTGCAGCAGTTCATAGCTGAAGAAAGGAAGAGGTCCGGAATAGTACAGGGCGCAGATTGCTCAACATGTAGCAGATTATTGCTTAGGCCGATGCTCACAGAACCGGGGCGAAACGGACTAGAGAATCCCCAGGTACAGTGAGTCTGAACAGGGAGAACGCTGCGGTACCGCCTATCTCACTATTACCCTTTAATGTACTGGAGGACATGGAACTGAGTGCAGGGAAAGCAGAATGAGAACTGCATGGGACTTGCTGTTGATGTTGTTACTGACAATAATGTTCTGCCAAGTTGTTCAAGTAAAGTTTCACATGTTGCATTTGAAGCGGACTGTGTCTCCATTCTTATGAAGCAAATTACAGAAAGGCCTCAGCTCCACAGTGGTATCCCTGATGGCGCAGTGGGAGAAGACACAGATACACTTGTTAAAGGGAACCTGTCACCCCCAAAATCGAAGGTGAGCTAAGCCCACCAGCATCAGGGGCTTATCTACAGCATTCATGCCAGAGGGATCCCCATTGGTACAACCGGAATCACCTTCGTGACCAAACATTTCAGATCCTTACAGGTTTTTAGCAGGTTGACATGGTATAGTTGCTCAGGTTTCCTTTTCCTAGGTTGTTACGCTTTATAATTCACTTCCCCCATATCTCATATGATCCTTGCCACTTGGCCATTAGCTTACTCTCTGTGGTCGGTACTAGTACCAACACCCACTCCTCTTCTTTAAAGGTCCTGACAGTGGCTCTTTTATTATACCCGCGGCTCTGTGCAGCCTGAGCATCCATCATATGCTCCTTTACTATGGGCCGCACTGCCACAATCAGGTCCTGCATGCTTGCGACATGCTCGAGGACACTTACCGTATATACTCGAGTATAAGCCGACCCGAGTATAAGCCGACCCCCCTAATTTTGCAACAAAAAACTTGGAAAACTTATTGACTCGAGTATAAGCCTAGGGTGGGAAATGCAGCAGCTACCGGTAAATGTCAAAAATAAAAACAGATACCAATAAAAGTAAAATTAATTGAGACATCAGTAGGTTAAGTGTTTTTGAATATCCATATTGAATCAGGAGACACATATAATGCTCCATAAAGTTCATTATGGCCCCATAAGATGCTCCATATACAAATATGCCCCATATAATGTTCCATGCAGTTCTTTATGGCCCCATAAGATGCCCCATATAATGCTCCATGCAGTTATGGCCCCATATAATGCTCCATGCAATTATGGCCCCATAGATGCTCCACATAATGCTCCATGCAGTTATGGCCCCATATAATGCTCCATGCAGTTATGGCCCCATATAATGCTCCATGCAGTTATGGCCCCATATAATGCTCTATGCAGTTCTTTATGGCCCCATAGACGCTCCATATAATGCTCCATGCAGTTATGGCCCCATATAATGCTCCATGCAGTTCATTATGGCCCCATAGATGCCCCATATAATGCTCCATGCAATTATGGCCCCATAGATGCTCCATATAATGCTCCATGCAGTTATGGCCCCATATAATGCTCCATGCAGTTATGGCCCCATATAATGCTCCATGTAGTTCTTTATGGCCTCATAGACGCTCCATACAGCATTGTGCCTCATGTACTGCTGCTGCTGCACTAAAAAAAAAAATCACATACCTCTCGTCGCTGCCCGCTGCTCCTCAGCGTTCCGTCTCTCCACACTGACTGTTCAGGCAGAGGGCGGCGCGCACAGTAATACGTCATCACGCCCTCTGACCTGCACAGTCACTGCAAGAGGACGGGAAGACGGAGCTTCGGTGGAACGAGGGAAGGTAAATATACTTACCTACTCCCGGTAGCGGCGCGGCAGCTTCTTCCTGTAGTGAGCGGTCACATGGTACCGCTCATTACAGTAATGAATATGCGGCTCCACCCCTATGGGCATGGAGTCCATATTCATAACTTTAATGAGCAGTACCACGTGACCGCTGAAGAGGGGAAGAACTTGAAGCTGCCGCGCCGAACACCGTGGGACTTGCAGGGACCGCGTCAGGAGTGCCGGGAGTAGGTGAGTATTTGACAGGCGTCACTCCCCCTCACCCGCCGACCCCCCCGCCTTCCATGACTCGAGTATAAGCCGAGAGGGGCACTTTCAGCCCATTTTTTTGGGCTGAAAATCTCGGCTTATACTCGAGTATATACGGTATGTGGAGTGGGCTCCTGCTCCCACGTCTCCTTGGCTACATCGAGCAGTCCCCTCGGATGACCACCATACAATAGCTCAAACGGTGAAAACCCCCACCATACAATAGCTCAAACGGTGAAAACCCCAAGGACGCCTGCAGTACCTCACGGATAGCGAACATTAGATAGGGCAGTAACATGTCCCAATCTCTCCCGTCCTTGGCAACCACCTTTTCTAGCATGGACTTAAGGGTCTTATTAAACCTCTCCACCATCCTGTCAGTTTGTGGGTGGTACACTGACGTGCATAGCTCTTTGATCTGGAGCAGCTTACATAGCTCCCTGGTCACCTTGGACATACAAGGAGTGCCCTGATCGCTAAGGATCTCCTTTCGCAGCCCAAGGCGAAAAAATATTGCAAGCAGCTCACAGGCTATTAGCTTGGCCGAGGTGTGGCGGAGAGGTATTACATCTGGACACGTGTGGCATAATCCACTACAACCAGAATATGTTGGTGGCCCCGGGCAGATTTCACTATGGAGCCTACCAGATCCATTGCTATCCGCTCAAATGGTACCTCTATGATGGGCAAAGGTACAAATGGACTCCGGTGACTGAGGATAGTTTGCACTGTCACTGTACCTCTGGACGTCCGCGTAGATCTAGGCCAAAAAAACGCTGCAGAATATGCTCCTGCGTCTTTTTGGCCCCCAAGTGCCCTCCTAGCATGTGGATGTGAGCCATGTCGAGCACCGCCTGACGGTAGGATTGGGGCACCACCAGCTGTTCCACCACCTCATGCCGGACATTACCCACCTGGTATAACAGCTCCTGGTGGATAGCCATGCGGGGGAAAAATGGTCTCAGCACCAGGTTGCTGAGCTACTCCATTAATTTCAATTACCCTTCCTCGTGCCTGGGCCAGGGTGGGATCCTGGAGCTAAGCTGTCCCGAACTTACCAGGGGACACCTCCAGCTCAAGGATCGGTGGGGTCTCCTCTACCTCTCCTGCCAATACCTCTAGGGGAAACCTATCGGGGTGACACTCTGTCCCTAGGTGGGCAACCCCTACGGCAGGTATCCCTGACTCGGGATCTTCAGGTTCTGCACCCGGAACAACATTTACCTTGGGAGGGTTAACCCTGGTCTCCCACAGGGACCAGAACAGGGGCAAGTCTCTTTCAAACACTGTCCCATTGGGAAGGGTCTTCACTCCCACCACATGTTTAATGTCCCCACACGGTGTAAACAAATTAACCTCTGTGGTCGGGTACTCTCGGAGCTCCCCATGTATGCACACCACCCCCACTTTACGTCCAGTGGTGTAGTCCCCGGCAACAAGGGACCCATGGACCAGAGTCACTAAGCTTCCCGAGTCCAAGAGAGCCTCTGTCTGGTACCCGCTGACGAGTACCTGGCACAGTTGGGGCTCACTGCTGGTGTTTCCTGTAGTTGCGGTGAAGATGGGCTAGGCGTACATAGACACATGGCGAGTATACCCGCAGTCCATGGGTTCAGTTGTTAAGAGGCAGTTGGCAGCCACATGTCTGGGCCCTTGGCACCGCCAACACTTAATAGCTGCAATACAAGGGGACATTTTGGCCAATTTAAGGGACACGGGTCTGTTGTCACTCTCCTTTCGGGATACCCCCTCAGTACGGTCTCTGTCCGGATTGGCCCCAGTGGAATGTCGTGGACTTTACCTAGGCACCTGAGCTGGCGGGGCCAAAGTGGAGCAGTGTCCCGTATAAAGTCCTGAGTGGCTGTATACCGCTCAATCAGTCCTACCACCTGGTCCAGAGTGCTCGGATGCCCTTTTCCCACCCAACGCTGTATGGCTGCTGGCAGAGCCCTCAACAGCCGGTCGACCACCACAACCTCTACCATCTGGAAGGGAGTTAAGGTCTCAGGCTGGAGCCATTTTTTCACCAGCTTCAGCTGGTCATATGCCTGAGACCTGGCGGGACAAGACTTCACAAAAGACCATTGTGCATGTGCATATGTTAACCCCCAGTCGGGCAAGGATCTCACCTTTCAATTTCCCATAGTCCAGGACATCGTCTAGACTGAGGTCCAGGTAGGCTTTCTGGGCATCTACTACCGTCAGGAAGGGGGCCACCACTTCAGCCCACTGGGAACACGCCAAGCTTCCTCGCTCTGCGATGCGCTCGATGACGGTGGGAAAGGCCTCCATGTCGTCCTCAGGACCCATCTTCCTCAGAGCTGACCTTGTACCAGGACTCAGAACGGATCTAGGTAATTGGTGAGGGCATCTCCTGCAAAGCCGCAATCCATTGCAGAATCAAATTGTTGGTTTGCTGCTGCTGTTGCTGACACTTCTGCAACTTCTGCTGTTGCACTTGAGATACCGCCAACTGTCTTAATATTTCCTCCATCTTGTCAGCTGACTTGAGCTGCAGCTTTGCAGGCCTAATAACTGATATGCAGCATGCTTTGGGGTATGCCTTAGTTCACACTGCCCGCATTCTCCACCATATGTATTGCAGCGGTATCCTTCCTGTGCAGTGATCAGACAGTAACCCTGCTAAAGTTCAAAATAAAGTCTCTTTAACGTACAGCGTACTCAAACAGAAAGTAAATTGGATCCTCCGGATCGCAGCTGGGAAAATAAAGACAGTCCGTGACTGGTTGCCGTGGGCTACAGCACTGCTGTGTACGCTGAGGGTGCCAGACCTTTTGGCTCTGCTTGGCCCTGTGTTGCCTCACACAGGTAGTGCTCTGCAGAGCCGTCTGCTCTGCCTGCAAGACCAAAACGAACACACCCAACCCTCTAATGTAGGGGCTTTTACAAAACAACCTGTGGCCGTCGGCCATATGGAAAACCCGGGGCCAGGGAGGAAACAGACTGCCCCACTACCATCCTGTAGTCCGTTTCAAAAATAAAAGCCCCGAATAGTTTTTTTTATATCTGCCCTGGACACATAACTTGCCCAAGACCAATACTTACTTTTATTTTGCAAACACAATTTGAGCGGGCACCATCTACTAGTAGAGTTTGTCGGGGATCACCAGATGCATACAAAACTGACCAAACAATTCATAAGAAAAAAGACTGCATCATAAGAACGGGATCACCACGATACAATTAGCAAATCAGTAACAAATTTTATTATTAGAACCACACCACACAAACAACTGTAGTAAAAACAATTAAAAACACCCATAAAAAATGGGAAATACGGGTCCACATAATGCAAAGTACAATACTATAACAGCATAATAGGGCCTATTCATTTTGTATAATGCCGGCTCATGCAATGATGGGGAAGAGGACAAATAACATAGAAATACAGATCCCACGTGCTAATACACAAATAGAACCTATTTAAACAATCCCAATGCTAGAAACAAAGGCACATACTCATGTGAGTTACAGCCCCTTTGTGCATGCTGCAACCCCGGATGTAACTTGCCTAATCCCCACAAATGTAAAGTGCAAATATATCATGCAGAACAAATGGGCTAAACCTTATTAAAGGGGGACTGGCTGGAATCGACTGAATGGTAGAAGAAAGCCACCCAGCATAAAATCCTCTTCCCACAAACAAAAAGCAATTACCGGCTGAATAAACACTCTGCCCTAGAGCTGTATGACCCACGCGTATCGACGCTAGAGGCGTCTTCCTCAAGGTCCACAATCGTCCGGTGGTGTGGACCTGCTTTATATATCATACAAAGAACTTAATAATGCATACCAGGTGAGCAGCGTGGCGTCGGCCAGGATTAACAGGAAGTCCCAGCGGCATGAAAAAAGTGTGTAAAAGCGCAGGCGCAGGCCGCCGAGTAATCAATGCCCCGCTCAAACGTTCCATGCCGTCCAGGAATAGAAAATGGACATGGATATACTGCGCAAGCGCTAGCCCAGCGTCTCTGACGTCGGCGCTGATTAGTAGTAAGGGTTGTCACGGCGACCAATATAAACGCTAGAGCGCATATCAAGTTCCGACTGCGTAGAGGATTATTAAAGCAACCACAACACCCCTAGAGGCGTTGGACGCAATCTAAGATTTAAGAGCGAATATACTATGCGAGCACCAGCACAGCAACAAGAGTGCCGACTGGTGGTAAGGGTTGCCACAGCAGTCCACATCAGCACAGGAGCGCACAAGATGCCAAGTTCCAGATCAAACCCATATGTTCAATCTTAACGCTGTACTTGTGTCCCATCATGCGCAAAAGTTTAGGCCACACTAATATCAACTAGTTTCATACCCAGCCTTATCTAGTTAGAGAATTTAGCAAATATAAAGGCGCACAACAATATGACCAATCCCCATGTAAAGGATGAAATGGCGTGAATAGCAGGGCAACCCCTGAAAGCCCATATATACGGACCTTCAGGAATAGCCCAAAAAGTCATACACCATATACGGGAACGCCATAAGTAATTTGATGAAAAAACCATATTCATTAACGGCGAGTTTTCTAATGCGGGGTGGTGTCACAATGCACTTTCTTATACAGAAGCTCTTTGTCATTACAGAACTGCATAACCATAGAGATAAACCCATTTACGTTATTTCTGACACAGGCTCCAAAAATAGTCATCTGGGGCACAGCAAACCCTGGTCTTTGTGCTCAGCCACTTATCATAAATTGAACCCCAGTTAAAACCCGAGCCAGCTTTCTATACGGGACAATTTATAAGAATATAGCTGTGATCAGACTAAAATATGTAATACTGGAGGACCCATGAGTTTGAATATAATACCCATGAGGAAGACATTTAGGAGGGGAGGGGAAGACCACCTAACCCAAAGGCGGAACAGCATGCACAAAGGGGGAAAAAAAAAAAAAAAAAAAAAAAACACTCTATAACATGAATAATGCATAATTCCAGTTGTATTATCAGAGTCCATGCGCATAGTCCCATATATTGCCTGGTCCTATGGGCCAAGCCCATCTGTGTGCACAGTCATATCCATCCGGGACGTGTAACAGCTTCCATGGTCCACTTAGATTTGCAGAAAAAAGGGGCTTGATGTTCATCCATGATCCCCGAGATATCAACTTGGAAGCAAGAGGAGAAGAGATGCTAGAAAAGTCATGACCTAAAGTAATAATAATGAGTGAATATAAGCACATTCCCATGGGATAAAGAAAAAAGAAAAAAAAAAAAAAACCCTCTTCCCCTGTCCTTCCCAGCTATACTAAAGTTTCCTGTAGAAGCCTGTATACAACAACTCCTCGTTTAGGCCACAGGGTGCCAGGCTGTTTAGTTTGTATATCCACCGGGATTCCCTTCTCAATAGTTCGTCCGTAATTCTTCCTCCCCTAATACTGAGGGGTAGGCTCTCCAACCCCATCACCCTAAGGGTTCTAGGGGAGCCATTGTGTCTATCCAAAAAATGAGCTGCCACTGAGGTGATCTGCTTACCCTTATTCTTGTCTGTCCTTGCCATGCAGATATTAGACACGTGTTGCTGCAACCTACGGCGCAGCTCTTGGGTGGTTTGTCCGACATACACTTTGTCACAACTGCAGATCAGAGCGTAGACCAGGTTACGAGTACGACAGTTGAAGAATGTTTTTGGAGACACCTGAAAGGGTAGAGAAGGTAAAGACCAGGGTTTGCTGTGCCCCAGATGACTATTTTTGGAGCCTGTGTCAGAAATAACGTAAATGGGTTTATCTCTATGGTTATGCAGTTCTGTAATGACAAAGAGCTTCTGTATAAGAAAGTGCATTGTGACACCACCCCGCATTAGAAAACTCGCCGTTAATGAATATGGTTTTTTCATCAAATTACTTATGGCGTTCCCGTATATGGTGTATGACTTTTTGGGCTATTCCTGAAGGTCCGTATATATGGGCTTTCAGGGGTTGCCCTGCTATTCACGCCATTTCATCCTTTACATGGGGATTGGTCATATTGTTGTGCGCCTTTATATTTGCTAAATTCTCTAACTAGATAAGGCTGGGTATGAAACTAGTTGATATTAGTGTGGCCTAAACTTTTGCGCATGATGGGACACAAGTACAGCGTTAAGATTGAACATATGGGTTTGATCTGGAACTTGGCATCTTGTGCGCTCCTGTGCTGATGTGGACTGCTGTGGCAACCCTTACCACCAGTCGGCACTCTTGTTGCTGTGCTGGTGCTCGCATAGTATATTCGCTCTTAAATCTTAGATTGCGTCCAACGCCTCTAGGGGTGTTGTGGTTGCTTTAATAATCCTCTACGCAGTCGGAACTTGATATGCGCTCTAGCGTTTATATTGGTCGCCGTGACAACCCTTACTACTAATCAGCGCCGACGTCAGAGACGCTGGGCTAGCGCTTGCGCAGTATATCCATGTCCATTTTCTATTCCTGGACGGCATGGAACGTTTGAGCGGGGCATTGATTACTCGGCGGCCTGCGCTTTTACACACTTTTTTCATGCCGCTGGGACTTCCTGTTAATCCTGGCCGACGCCACGCTGCTCACCTGGTATGCATTATTAAGTTCTTTGTATGATATATAAAGCAGGTCCACACCACCGGACGATTGTGGACCTTGAGGAAGACGCCTCTAGCGTCAATACGCGTGGGTCATACAGCTCTAGGGCAGAGTGTTTATTCAGCCGGTAATTGCTTTTTGTTTGTGGGAAGAGGATTTTATGCTGGGTGGCTTTCTTCTACCATTCAGTCGATTCCAGCCAGTCCCCCTTTAATAAGGTTTAGCCCATTTGTTCTGCATGATATATTTGCACTTTACATTTGTGGGGATTAGGCAAGTTACATCCGGGGTTGCAGCATGCACAAAGGGGCTGTAACTCACATGAGTATGTGCCTTTGTTTCTAGCATTGGGATTGTTTAAATAGGTTCTATTTGTGTATTAGCACGTGGGATCTGTATTTCTATGTTATTTGTCCTCTTCCCCATCATTGCATGAGCCGGCATTATACAAAATGAATAGGCCCTATTATGCTGTTATAGTATTGTACTTTGCATTATGTGGACCCGTATTTCCCATTTTTTATGGGTGTTTTTAATTGTTTTTACTACAGTTGTTTGTGTGGTGTGGTTCTAATAATAAAATTTGTTACTGATTTGCTAATTGTATCGTGGTGATCCCGTTCTTATGATGCAGTCTTTTTTCTTATGAATTGTTTACTTTTATTTTGCATTGCAATCACAGCTATGCCTGTGACTGCAATGCACTCCCACAGCCTCCATATGCTTCTTTGCACATCCTGGGGGACACATAGCGACCCTCGCATATTACATCGGTCACTGCCTCACACTGTGTATTTAAGAAGACTGAAGTTCTGCTCACGATTGCCTTCAAGACGTATATTGTTGCAGTGTATTTTGATGTGTTTGGTAATGTACGTTATTAGTGACAAACTATGTTCTGCCCAGTAGTAGGGAGTTAACAAGGACAGTTAGGGTTAATAGTTGGGACAAGCCCAGAGTGGATGTGGGGGCTAAAGTGAAGGGACAGGAAGGCAGATACGACACAGCGTGAAGTAGAAGCAGACCTACGGTCTGACCAGTGAGTATACCCGCAATGAAATTTCCCTGGATTGAGAGGGGACTGAGGCACCGGATAGCGAAATCCAGAGTAGGGAATAAGGCAAAGTGATTTACCGGAGCGGTAACGGGATGCATCGGAGCAGGGAATACGAGATGAAGAGAGCGCCCCGTGTGGTAGTCCTGAGCCGTCAGCAAGCAGGGAAGCTAAGGATTCGGAAGCGCAGGTCCAAAATTAGGACTCGCTTACTAAACTGACTCCCCCTCATTGAGCTGTATAACATCAGGTCCTGGCCAGCGAGGGTGTAGTGCCCCTATAAACACAGTCCACACACACCCAGCCAGGACCCTCATTTTCATGTAGGAAGCCGGGGCATGATACACGAGTACCTGTGTGACACAGAGGGTTTGAGCCATTTTCTCACTTTTGCTCAGTCTTTTCTTTTCCAGCAGTTTCCGGAGATTTATTTCTACCATTGGATAAACAGCAGAAAAAAACTTGCAAAAAAAAATTGGGATGTCAGTAATAGGGTCACCACAATCGGGGCCGCGTGCCAGAAGTCATTAGTATAATGGAGCCATATTATCGCTTAGCAACAGAAGCGCCGTCCTGCCAGTGACACCTTCTGTACTTAACCAGTTCTGGCAAACGTGCCCTTATCCAACATGGCTTCTCGCTTCTCAACGGAAGTGCGTCATCCCGCCACCTCTCAGCGAGTCTCTAGGGCTGTGACGCCGGAGCAGTACACCGGAAGTTCCCAGTAGGTAGTGCGCTCAGGAAGATGGCGGCGCTCAGAGCTGTGGGACGGCTGCGGGCACCTTCAGGTGCTCTGTCCGGGCGCTGGCTGAGGGCGGCGCAGCCGGTCAGGTAATGAGAGAACAGGCAGGGACCCTGACAAGAGGCACGTCTGCCCCCTGGGAAAGCTGGGGGACCCCCAACATAGCTGCCCCCACAACACAGCGGATGGGAGTTGTAGTCCTCAGTCTGTTTTATCTTGTAGGGAGAAGCAATGGCAGCCGGACATGGAGTATATGGAGCAGTACAGCGGAGCTGTCATGTACCCCAGCGCCGTCACCGCCAAATGGGTGCCCGCCCCCTGGCACGGTGAGGACCAGAACCCATTACTCCCTCAGCACCCCAAGTCATGTCCCGCGGCTGGTGTTTAACCCCTCAGATACCACGAAAGTGATTGTAATTGCCGCGGCAGTAACATAACACGCAGGTTGACCCCTTGCAGCACGGTGGCTCAGTGGTTAGCACTGTACTATTCATAGAGCTGCACTGTGGCTCAGTGGTTAGCACTGTACTATTCATAGAGCAGTAGTGTGGCTCAGTGGTTAGCACTGTACTATTCATAGAGCTGCACTGTGGCTCAGTGGTTAGCACTGTACTATTCATAGAGCAGTAGTGTGGCTCAGTGGTTAGCACTGTACAATTCATAGAGCAGCATGGAGGATCAGTGGTTAGCGCTGTACTATTCATAGAGCAGCCCGGTGGCTCAGTGGTTAGCACTGTACTATTCATAGAGCTGCACTGTGGCTCAGTGGTTAGCACTGTACTATTCATAGAGCAGTAGTGTGGCTCAGTGGTTAGCACTGTACAATTCATAGAGCTGCACTGTGGCTCAGTGGTTAGCACTGTACTATTCATAGAGCAGTAGTGTGGCTCAGTGGTTAGCACTGTACAATTCATAGAGCAGCATGGAGGATCAGTGGTTAGCGCTGTACTATTCATAGAGCAGCATGGTGGCTCAGTGGTTAGCACTGTACTATTCATAGAGCTGCACTGTGGCTCAGTGGTTAGCACTGTACAATTCATAGAGCAGCATGGTGGATCAGTGGTTAGTGCTGTACTATTCATAGAGCAGCACTGTGGCTCAGTGGTTAGCACTACAATTCATAGAGCAGCACTGGCTCAGTGGTTAGCACTGTATAATTCATAGAGCAGCATGGTGGCTCAGTGGTTAGCACTGTACAATTCATAGAGCAGCACTTTGGCACATTGGTTAGCACTGTACTATTCACAGAGCAGAGCGAGGGCTCGGTTAGCGCTGTAGTATTTATTGTACAATTCATAGAGCAGCATGGTGGCTCAGTGATTAGCACTGTAGTATTCATAGAGAAGCACAATGGCTCAGTGGTTAGCACTAATATTCATAGAGCAGCACGGTGGCTCAGTGGTTAGCGCTAGTATTTATTGTGCAGCACTTTGGCTCCGTGGCTAGCATTCTATTCATAGAGCAGCACGGTGGCTCATTGGTTAGTGCTGTACTATTCATAGAGCAGCATGGTGGCTCAGTGGTCATCACTGTAGTATTTATAGATCAGCCCTTTGGCTCAGTGGTTAGCACTGTACTATTCATAGAGCAGAATGAGGGCTCAGTGGTTAGCGCTGTAGTATTCATAGAGCAGCACTGGCTCAGTAGTTAGGCTGTAGTATTCATAGAGCAGCATGGGGGCTCAGTGCTTAGCCTATAGTATTTATTGCGCAGCACTTTGGCTACGTGGTTAGCACTCTATTCATATAACAGCATGGTGGCTCAGTGGTTAGCACTACTATTCATAGAGCAGCACGGTGGCTCAGTGGTTAGCACTAGTATTTATTGCACAGCACTTTGGCTCCGTGGTTAGCATTCTATTCATAGAGCAGTTCGGTGGCTCAGTGGTTAGTGCTGTACTATTCATAGAGCAGCATGGTGGCTCAGTGGTCATCACTAGTATTTATAGATCAGCCCTTTGGCTCAGTGGTTAGCACTGTACTATTCATAGAGCAGAATGAGGGCTCAGTGGTTAGCGCTGTAGTATTCATAGAGTAGTATGGTGGCTCAGTGGTTAGTGCTGTAGTATTCATAGAGCAGCACGGGGGCTCAGTGCTTAGCCTATAGTATTTATTGCACTACGTGGTTAGCACTCTATTCATAGAGCAGCATAGTGGCTCAGTGGTTAGCACTAGTATTCATAGAGAAGCACTTTGGCTCAGTGGTCAGCACTAGTATTTATAGAGCAGCACGGTGGCTCAGTGATTAGCACTGTACTATTCATAGAGCAGAACGAGGGCTCAGTTGTTAGCGTTGTAGTATTTATTGCACAGCACTTTGGCTCTGGTTAGCACTCTTCATAGAGCAGCATGGTGGCTCAGTGGTTAGCACAGTAGTATTCATAGAGAAGCACTTTGGCTCAGTGGTTAGCACTGTATTCATAGAGCAGCACGGTGGCTCAGTGGTTAACACTAGTATTCATAGAGCAGCACAGTGCTCAACACAGTAGTATTTATAGAGAAGCACTTTGGCTCAGTGGTTAGCACTGTAGTATTTATAGAGCAGCACGGGGGCTCAGTGGTTAGCACAGTAGTATAGAGAAGCACTGGCCCAGTGGTTAGCACTGTAGTATTCATAGAGCAGCACGGTGGCTCAGTGGTTAGCACTGTAGTATTTATTGTGCAGCACTTTGGCTCTGTGGTTAGCACTCTATTCATAGAGCAGCACAGTGGCTCAGTGGTTAGCACTGTACTATTCATACAGCAGCATAGTGGCTTAGTGGGTAGCACTTTTGCTTTGCAGCGCTGGGGTACTGAGTTCAAATCCGACCAAGGACAGCATCTGTAAGGAGTCTATGTTCTCCCCGTGTTTACGTGGGTTTCCTCTGGGTTCCTCCCACACTCCAAAGACCTACTGATAGGGAATGTAGATTGTGAGCCACAGTGGGGACAGCGATGATAATGTGTGCAAAGATCTGCAAAATATGATGGCGCTATATAAGCAAAGCATAATAAAAATAATGAAATAAGAGATTCTCCAGAGCTGTTCCTTGCTGCCCATCTCCAGAAAATGCAGCAAAAAGTGTCTGCAATGAAAACTTGCAGAGTGATCCCCGCACCCCACCACCAACTGCACTTGGGAGCAAGAGACATAGATAAAAATTCTTAGTACTCCTATAAATGCTTTTTTTTTTTTTTACCACCACAAAGATATAAAACCTCCCGCTCAGTTTGTTGTGGCCTCGCAGGCGGAGAATAGTCTCCTGTTCATTTTACCGCGTCAGAAATTAACATTACCGTCATCTTACCAGCAGATGACGTTGATGCTTCAGTGAGCCTGTCTGGATGATGGGAGTATTTCCTGCTGGTGACCCTTTCATCTGTCACTCATATTCTTGTCTTCTGCCCCTCCCCTTTGTACAGACAAGGACCCCCCTGTGCACAAGGAAGTGTCCAACCTCACCATCAACTTTGGCCCCCAGCATCCAGCCGCTCACGGCGTGCTCCGTCTGGTGATGGAGCTGAGCGGGGAGTCAGTGAAGAAGTGCGACCCCCACGTGGGCCTCCTGCACCGAGGAACAGAGAAGCTGATCGAGTACAAAACCTACCTGCAGGTACGGGTGGGGTGATGCCTGGTGACAGCAGAATCTGGGGGTGGTACTCCTGGTAATGAGCAGCTCTCGTCCCTGCAGGCTCTGCCATACTTTGACCGTCTGGACTATGTCTCCATGATGTGCAATGAGCAATGCTACTCCCTGGCGGTAGAGAAGCTGCTAAACATCCGCCCCCCGCTCCGAGCTCAGTGGATCAGAGGTGAGTGGTCCTCGCTGCCCCCATGTCTTACCCACGATCCTCCACTAGAGGGGGCAGTAACCTTTCCTTCAACCCTTCCAGTGCTGTTTGGGGAATTAACCCGAGTGATGAACCACGTCGTGGCGGTGTGCTGCCATGCTATGGACGTCGGTGCCATGACCCCCTTCTTCTGGATGTTCGAGGAGCGAGAGAAGGTAGGTTGGGAAGGGGTATAAAAGCTCACCCAAGCCTCGCCCCTTCTGATTCAAAACCTTTGCTTGCTGATAGCGACCATAGCGTCTTTCTTGCAGATGTTCGAGTTTTATGAGCGGGTGTCGGGGGCTCGGATGCATGCAGCCTACATCCGGCCCGGAGGAGTGCACCAGGTGTGCTATCATTACCCGTCCCCTCCCCCTGCTGTACATATGAAGGGCCCCTGATTGTTCGCCCTGTGTCTCCTAGGACATGCCGCTCGGCCTGATGAACGACATCTATGAGTTCATAAAGAACTTTTCGCTGCGGATTGACGAGCTGGAAGAGGTGAGGGTCCGGACGTCTCTGGCAGAGGGGTGCCCTGACTGACTAGTAAATTGTCATCATGCAGGAGGGGGTTTCCTCTGATCACTGAGCCGCCATTGTGGGTCTTGTGATTTTCTATCTTTGCAAGTTTGTTCCCTGACAACGTCCTTCATCCCTATGTATAGTAAATGGCTTTCAATTAACCGCTCAGAGGATGCACAGCAATGTCCGTCCTCTGTGTGTGACTCCCCCTGCTCACCTAGACAGGGTGGCGTACAATAACAGCAGATTCCAGACATCCCATAATCCTCTTGTGTCCTCCAGATGCTGACAAACAACCGAATCTGGAAGAACCGGACTGTGGACATTGGGGTGATCTCCGCCGAGGACGCCCTGAACTACGGGTTTAGGTAACTACATGGTGATATCAGTCCTGCTGGATTATAGGTATTCTGGATTGCCATGCTTTGTTCCAATAATCCAGAATATTTTTTTATTTATCTAACTAGAAAGATCCTGTAATCCAGTATTATGTTGTAGAGTTTTCATTCCACAGATTACCGTTCCGCTCTGACCCTTCTTGTGCCCTTGCAGTGGTGTGATGCTCCGAGGTTCAGGGATCCAGTGGGACCTCCGGAAGTCGCAGCCATACGATGTGTATGACCAGGTGGAGTTTGACATCCCCATTGGATCTAGGGGAGATTGTTATGACAGGTGAGTGGGCGGACATGGTACATATTAGCCCCTCTCTGCGCCGTGTCTCACCCCGCGGACCCGTATCTGTACCCCAGGTACCTGTGTCGTGTGGAGGAGATGCGCCAATCCCTGCGAATTATCCACCAGTGTCTCAATAAGATGCCGGAAGGCGAGATCAAGGTGGATGACGCCAAAATCTCCCCACCCAAGAGGTCTGAAATGAAGGTATGACAGATGGGGATTATGGGGTTAATCCATGCTGGCATCAGTGACACATTTCATGTTTTACTTCCAGCGCTCCATGGAGTCTCTGATCCATCACTTCAAGCTGTACACTGAGGGCTACCAAGTGCCCCCCGGAGCCACCTACACCGCCATCGAGGCCCCCAAGGTATAGCAGGTGGGGGAGGGGGAATCCTGGGGTTGGATTATGGCACAATCCTAGGAGATGTGACATCACGTTTCTGCCAATTCTGTGCCCCTCTGACTCCATATTCTTCTTTCCAGGGTGAGTTTGGGGTCTACTTGGTGTCTGATGGAACGAGCCGCCCGTACCGCTGTAAGATAAAGGCCCCCGGATTCGCTCACTTGGTAAATAGACCGACCTTGCCCCCCCCCCCCCCCAATCCTCAGGAGCACATCGGCACCCATGCTTTATCCTTGATTTCTTATCTCGTAGGCCGGCTTGGACAAGATGTCGCAGGGTCACATGCTCGCGGACGTAGTCGCCATCATCGGTGAGTGTTGCAGAAGGGGGTGGTGGGGTTTATAGCCAGTGTTCCGCCTGGATACAGACGCGGCTTCTCTTCTCGTAGGGACTCAGGATATCGTGTTTGGAGAAGTTGACCGATAATTTGCTCGCTCGGAGGCTCCGCCACGTCCCCTTCATCCTGACGTTATTTAACATTGTGTTTGTAAAAGTCTGAAAATAAAAAGTCTCTGCTTTCTAAATGGATAACGAATGCGTGGTCATCACCGCCGCTGACATGTGCCAGGAATAGTTATCAGAGGAAAGCTGGGTGATGGCTAATATGACCGCAGGGATAGTCATCGAGCTGGTGGGTGGTAACGTTGGGCCAACATGGCAGTTGTGGCTGCTTACATGAGGCAATTATATGAAGCTGCAGGAATCGGCCCGTCCATCGGGGGCACTACACATTTAGGGATCTGTGGGTAACTACACTTCCCCCAACTCTCATCACTCAGACCTCTGTACGAGGGCGCCAGGCAGGAGCCACGGCCGTCATCACAGCAAAATAAGGAACCTCCGATTTCCTTAAAATTTTCTTGTAAAGCCCAGAATAGAATTCCCCCCCCGCATCTACGGGTTCTCTGTGGCAGGGGCTGGGCGGAGAGTCACTTCCTGCATTGGTCTGGACACGGAGCGTTCCGCCCTGCAGAGCTCGGACAGCGCACAAACCACGCCCTGCACCCGGACTACGAGGACGTGAAGGTAACAGCTCCGTCACCTCCAATTATTGGGCCAGAAAACACATAAACCTGTCATTGTACAATTCTGGAATCTGCTTTCTTGATACTTTATTGTGCTGTCCGAGGGGGAGAGATCTGATGTTTCCACTGTCTTTATGATCTGGTTCCTTTTGGGGGTGCTGGAGATTCGTGGTGGTCCTGTTTGTACCAGACAGCGTTGAGGTTTGGTAGGCGCAGTCCTCAGATCCTGTGCTCGGTGTCAAGTCACAATTTTTCAGATCTCCTGACTTTTTTTTTTTTCTCGCAGTACCTGCGGAGCGAGCATCATTATCACATCACCTGCAGGAATGCAAGAGCCGGAGATCTGCTACATCCTGGACGGCATCCTCTTCCTCTACGGGATTGTCCTCACCGCTCTCTACTGCCACCTGAAGGTGAGTGCACTTCTGGCTGTTCAGGACCATGTATGTGGCTCACAGTCAGCTACTGTATATCGTTCTCATCCCACCTTTCCTCCGGCTTTTATTTTTTCTTACAGGTGAAGACGGCCAAAGCCAAGAAGGCAGAGTCGGGGGCGGGGCATTACGAGGTGATTAATATGGCGTGATATAAGGACTGAACTGTCTGTGTCATGGTGCTAACGACTCTTGTTCCTGCAGCATCTGCACTACCCAGAGAGGCAGATCTACAGTGAGATCGGGAAGGCCGAGACCGAGATGACGGTGAAGGTAAGGACACAGCGCAGCTGCTGGACCCCGGAGCTGACACTCTACCCCCAGACGCACTGCCGCTGCCCTTCCCCCACAGCTATGTTACCAACTCATAGCGAAAGAAGAAAATGCTGTCCATGGCTGCTGACCACTTCCCGTGTCCCATGCTGTGAGCTGTAGACCCCCCCCCCCCCTGCTGCTTCCTGTATGGGGTAGTATGTGAGCTCTTCTGACCCGAGAGGACAGAGCTCGGAGTATTCATGGATACAACCGTACATGTGACCCATACACCCTAGTATGTGTGATGTCGGCCCTTACTGTGATGCCCAGCGGACGGTGAGGACCGGTCGCCTGCAGCCAATAATCAGCCTCGCATACATTACATGTGACCTCGGCTGTGGGTCCTCTCAGCCGGAGACTCTGCCTTCTCTCCCTTTGGGAAGTGCGCCGATGTGGCTTACTACAAGCAGTCTGTTTTACAAGGGGTGCTCCACACTTGTGTGACCCATGTATTGTCAGACTCTATTGGAGAGTCCAGTAATCACCGTCTGGGGGCTTCGCTGTGTGTGTGTGGAAGGGCCAGTAATCACGGTCTGGGGGCTCCACTGTGTGTGTGTGGAAGGGCC
This sequence comes from Ranitomeya variabilis, assembly GCF_051348905.1. NCBI lineage: Eukaryota > Metazoa > Chordata > Amphibia > Anura > Dendrobatidae > Ranitomeya > Ranitomeya variabilis. The sequence continues at coordinate 609,202,250 of NC_135232.1, forward strand.
AGTAATCACGGTCTGGGGGCTCCACTGTGTGTGTGGAAGGGCCAGTAATCACGGTCTGGGGGCTCCACTGTGTGTGTGTGGAGGGGCCAGTAATCGCTGTCTGAGGGCTCCGCTGTGTGTGGAGGGGCCAGTAATCACGGTCTGGGGGCTCCGCTATGTGTGTGTGGAGGGGCCAGTAATCACGGTCTGGTGGCTCCGCTGTGTGTGTGTGGAGGGGCCAGTAATCACGGTCTGGGGGCTCCACTGTGTGTGTGGAGGGGCCAGTAATCGCCGTCTGGGGGCTCCGCTGTGTGTGTGTGTGTGTGGAGGGGCCAGTAATCACGGTCTGAGGGCTCCGCTGTGTGTGTGTGGAAGTGCCAGTAATCACGGTCTGGGGGCTCCGCTGTGTGTGTTTGGGGGGGCCAGTAATCACCGTCTGGGGACTCCACTGTGTGTGTGTGTGTGTGGAGGGGCCAGTAATCACGGTCTGGGGGCTCTGCTGTGTGTGTGTGGAGGGGCCAGTAATCACGGTCTGGGGGCTCTGCTGTGTGTGTGTGTGTGTGTGTGTGTGTGTGTGTGTGTGTGTGTGTGGAGGGGCCAGTAATCACGGTCTGGTGGCTCCGCTATATGTGTGTGGAGGGGCCAGTAATCACGGTCTGGTGGCTCCGCTGTGTGTGTGTGTGGAGGGGCCAGTAATCACTGTCTGGGGGCTCCACTGTGTGTGTGTGGAGGGGCCAGTAATCACTGTCTGGGGGCTCCACTGTGTGTGTGTGGAGGGGCCAGTAATCACTGTCTGGTGGCTCCGCTATGTGTGTGTGGAGGGGCCAGTAATCACTGTCTGGGGGCTCCACTGTGTGTGTGTGGAGGGGCCAGTAATCACTGTCTGGGGGCTCCACTGTGTGTGTGTGGAGGGGCCAGTAATCACTGTCTGGTGGCTCCGCTATGTGTGTGTGGAGGGGCCAGTAATCACGGTTTGGTGGCTCCGCTGTGTGTGTGTGTGTAGGGGCCAGTAATCACTGTCTGGTGGCTCCGCTATGTGTGTGTGGAGGGGCCAGTAATCACGGTCTGGGGGCTCCGCTGTGTGTGTGTGGAGGGGCCAGTAATCACGGTCTGGGGGCTCCACTGTGTGTGTGGAGGGGCCAGTAATCGCCGTCTGGGGGCTCCGCTGTGTGTGTGTGTGTGTGTGGAGGGGCCAGTAATCACGGTCTGAGGGCTCCGCTGTGTGTGTGTGGAAGTGCCAGTAATCACGGTCTGGGGGCTCCGCTGTGTGTGTGTGTTTGGGGGGGCCAGTAATCACCGTCTGGGGACTCCACTGTGTGTGTGTGTGTGTGGAGGGGCCAGTAATCACGGTCTGGGGGCTCTGCTGTGTGTGTGTGGAGGGGCCAGTAATCACGGTCTGGGGGCTCTGCTGTGTGTGTGTGGAGGGGCCAGTAATCACGGTCAGGGGGCTCCGCTATGTGTGTGTGGAGGGGCCAGTAATCACGGTCTGGGGGCTCCGCTATGTGTGTGTGGAGGGGCCAGTAATCACTGTCTGGGGGCTCCGGTGTGTGTGTGTGGAGGGGCCAGTAATCACTGTCTGGTGGCTCCGGTGTGTGTGTGTGGAGGGGCCAGTAATCACGGTCTGGGGGCTCCGCTGTGTGTGTGTGGAGGGGCCAGTAATCACGGTCTGGGGGCTCCACTGTGTGTGTGTGGAGGGGCCAGTAATCACTGTCTGGGGGCTCCACTGTGTGTGTGTGGAGGGGCCAGTAATCACTGTCTGGGGGCTCCGCTGTGTGTGGAGGGGCCAGTAATCACGGTCTGGTGGCTCCGCTGTGTGTGTGTGTGTGTGTGTGTGTGTGTGTAGGGGCCAGTAATCACTGTCTGGTGGCTCCGCTATGTGTGTGTGGAGGGGTCAGTATTCACGGTCAGGGGGCTCCGCTATGTGTGTGTGGAGGGGCCAGTAATCACGGTCTGGGGGCTCCGCTATGTGTGTGTGGAGGGGCCAGTAATCACGGTCTGGTGGCTCCGGTGTGTGTGTGTGGAGGGGCCAGTAATCACGGTCTGGGGGCTCCGCTATGTGTGTGTGGAGGGGCCAGTAATCACGGTCTGGGGGCTCCGCTGTGTGTGGAGGGGCCAGTAATCACGGTCTGGGGGCTCCGCTATGTGTGTGTGTGGAGGGGCCAGTAATCACGGTCAGGGGGCTCTGCTATGTGTGTGTGGAGGGGCCAGTAATCACGGTCTGGGGGGCTCCGCTGTGTGTGTGTGGAGGGGCCAGTAATCACGGTCAGGGGGCTCCGCTATGTGTGTGTGGAGGGGCCAGTAATCACGGTCTGGGGGCTCCGCTATGTGTGTGTGGAGGGGCCAGTAATCACTGTCTGGTGGCTCCGGTGTGTGTGTGTGTGTGTGTGTGTGTGTGTGTGTGTGTGTGTGTGTGTGTGTGTGTGTGTGTGTGTGTGTGTGGAGGGGCCAGTAATCACGGTCTGGTGGCTCCGCTATGTGTGTGTGGAGGGGCCAGTAATCACGGTCTGGGGGCTCCGCTATGTGTGTGTGGAGGGGCCAGTAATCACTGTCTGGTGGCTCCGGTGTGTGTGTGTGTGTGTGTGTGTGTGTGTGTGTGGAGGGGCCAGTAATCACGGTCTGGTGGCTCCGCTATGTGTGTGTGGAGGGGCCAGTAATCACTGTCTGGGGGCTCCGCTGTGTGTGTGGAGGGGCCAGTAATCACGGTCTGGTGGCTCCGCTGTGTGTGTGTGTGTGTGTGGAGGGGCCAGTAATCACGGTCTGGTGGCTCCGCTGTGTGTGTGTGTGTGTGTAGGGGCCAGTAATCACTGTCTGGTGGCTCCGCTATGTGTGTGTGGAGGGGTCAGTATTCACGGTCAGGGGGCTCCGCTATGTGTGTGTGGAGGGGCCAGTAATCACGGTCTGGGGGCTCCGCTATGTGTGTGTGGAGGGGCCAGTAATCACGGTCTGGTGGCTCCGGTGTGTGTGGAGGGGCCAGTAATCACGGTCTGGGGGCTCCGCTATGTGTGTGTGGAGGGGCCAGTAATCACTGTCTGGTGGCTCCGCTGTGTGTGTGTGTGTGTGTGTGTGTGTGTGTGTGTGTGTGTGTGTGTGTGTGTGTGTGTGGAGGGGCCAGTAATCACGGTCTGGTGGCTCCGCTATGTGTGTGTGGAGGGGCCAGTAATCACTGTCTGGGGGCTCCGCTGTGTGTGTGGAGGGGCCAGTAATCACGGTCTGGTGGCTCCGGTGTGTGTGTGTGTGGAGGGGCCAGTAATCACGGTCTGGTGGCTCCGCTATGTGTGTGTGGAGGGGCCAGTAATCACTGTCTGGGGGCTCCGCTGTGTGTGTGGAGGGGCCAGTAATCACGGTCTGGTGGCTCCGCTGTGTGTGTGTGTGTTTGTGTAGGGGCCAGTAATCACGGTCTGGGGGCTCCGCTGTGTGTGTGTGTGGAGGGGCCAGTAATCACGGTCTGGTGGCTCCGCTGTGTGTGTGTGGAGGGACCAGTAATCACTGGGGGCTCCACTGTGTGTGTGTGTGTGGAGGGGCCAGTAATCACGGTCTGGTGGCTCCGCTGTGTGTGTGTGGAGGGGCCAGTAATCACGGTCTGGTGGCTCCGCTGTGTGTGTGTGTGGAGGGGCCAGTAATCACGGTCTGGGGGCTCCGCTGTGTGTGTGTGGAGGGGCCAGTAATCACGGTCTGGGGGCTCCGCTGTGTGTGTGTGTAGGGGCCAGTAATCACGGTCTGGTGGCTCCGGTGTGTGTGTGTAGGGGCCAGTAATCACGGTCTGGTGGCTCCGCTGTGTATGTGTGGAGGGGCCAGTAATCACGCTCTAGGGGCTCCGCTGTGTGTGTGTGTGGAGGGGCCAGTAATCACGGTCAGGGGGCTCCGCTATGTGTTTGTGGAGGGGCCAGTAATCACGGTCAGGGGGCTCCGCTGTGTGTGTGTGGAGGGGCCAGTAATCACGGTCTGGGGGCTCCGCTATGTGTGTGTGGAGGGGCCAGTAATCACGGTCTGGGGGCTCCGCTATGTGTGTGTGGAGGGGCCAATAATCACGGTCTGGGGGCTCCGCTGTGTGTGTGTGTGTGTGTGTAAGGGCCAGTAATCACGGTCTGGGAGCTCCGCTGTGTGTGTGTGGAGGGGCCAGTAATCACGGTCTGGGGGCTCCGCTGTGTGTGTGTGGAGGGGCCAGTAATCACGGTCTGGGGGCTCCGGTGTGTGTGTGTGTGTGTGTGTAAGGGCCAGTAATCACGGTCTGGTGGCTCCGCTGTGTGTGTGTGGAGGGGCCAGTAATCACGGTCTAGGGGCTCCGCTGTGTGTGTGTGGAGGGGCCAGTAATCACGGTCAGGGGGCTCCGCTATGTGTTTGTGGAGGGGCCAGTAATCACGGTCAGGGGGCTCCGCTGTGTGTGTGGAGGGGCCAGTAATCACGGTCTGGGGGCTCCGCTATGTGTGTGTGGAGGGGCCAGTAATCACGGTCTGGGGGCTCCGCTGTGTGTGTGTGGAGGGGCCAGTAATCACGGTCTGGGGGCTCCGCTGTGTGTGTGTGGAGGGGCCAGTAATCACGGTCTGGGGGCTCCGCTGTGTGTGTGTGGAGGGGCCAGTAATCACGGTCTGGGAGCTCCGCTGTGTGTGTGTGGAGGGGCCAGTAATCACGGTCTGGGGGCTCCGCTGTGTGTGTGTGGAGGGGCCAGTAATCACGGTCTGGGGGCTCCGGTGTGTGTGTGTGTGTGTGTGTGTGTGTGTGTGTGTGTGTGTGTGTGTGTGTGTGTGTGTGTGTGTGTGTGTGTGTGTGTGTGTGTGTGTGTGTGTGTGTAAGGGCCAGTAATCACGGTCTGGTGGCTCCGCTGTGTGTGTGTGGAGGGGCCAGTAATCACGGTCTAGGGGCTCCGCTGTGTGTGTGTGGAGGGGCCAGTAATCACGGTCAGGGGGCTCCGCTATGTGTTTGTGGAGGGGCCAGTAATCACGGTCAGGGGGCTCCGCTGTGTGTGTGGAGGGGCCAGTAATCACGGTCTGGGGGCTCCGCTATGTGTGTGTGGAGGGGCCAGTAATCACGGTCTGGGGGCTTCGCTGTGTGTGTGTGTGGAGGGGCCAGTAATCACGGTCTGGGGGCTTCGCTGTGTGTGTGTGTGTGTGTGTGTGGAGGGGCCAGTAATCACGGTCTGGGGGCTTCGCTGTGTGTGTGTGTGTGTGTGTGGAGGGGCCAGTAATCACGGTCTGGGGGCTCCGCTGTATGTGTGTGTGGAGGGGCCAGTAATCACGGTCTGGGGGCTCCGCTGTATGTGTGTGTGTGGAGGGGCTAGTAATCACGGTCTGGGGGCTCCGCTGTGTGTGTGTGTGGAGGGGCCAGTAATCACGGTCTGGGGGCTCCGCTGTGTGTGTGTGTGTGTGGAGGGGCCAGTAATCACGGTCTGGGGGCTCCGCTGTGTGTGGAGGGGCCAGTAATCACGGTCTGGGGGCTCCGCTATGTGTGTGTGGAGGGGCCAGTAATCACGGTCTGGGGGCTCTGCTGTGTGTGATGTATCTAATCCATGTATGTTTCTGCTCTTTTCCAGGGGGGTGAAGGCGTCTACACTGTAAGTATCGCCTATTGCTCATGTATCATACAGAGCAGGGTTAGATACACTGATGGGTAGACTGTACCGCACAGGCGAGGATAAGATACACTGTTCGAAAGAGGATTGGATGCACTAATCCGCAGACTGTGCTGCACGAGAAGATTAGATACACTGGCAGACTGTACTGCGTGGGGTAGGATGAGACACACTGATACATGGTACGGCACAGGGGAGGATTAGATACACTGATCGGCAGAATAATACCTCACAGGAGAGGATAAGAGAACACTCAGCATTATCAGGTGCTGTTCCTGCTGGGAGTTGTAGTGCTTTGTATATTTGGGATGATTCTGTGATTACACTTTTGTGTTTTCAGGGTCTTGGACCGACAGACAAGGCCACGTATGAGACTCTTAACCGTGGAGCGAAAGTGAACTGAGCGTGAGGCGCGGGATGGGATGTCGGACCTGTCTGCCTGTATATTTAAGTGCTTAAGAGTGTGCATCATCTGTTCCCCTCTGCAGACTCCACACAGACTCTGATGGTTCTTGCTTAATTTCCACCATCTTTAACTCTCCAGCAGTAGAACAAAACCCTCTTTGTCTATGATTGTCTGTGCTTATAAATAAAGTTTATTGACTAATGTTACCCCTAGCAACCAATCAGTGATAAGCTTTCATACTCTTGCTGGTCTTTTATGGCTGTGAGTTGAGATCTGGTTGGTTGCTTTGTCCCACAGGCCTTGACCAGTATGGCTGTGAGTAATGTGGTAGCCGCTCGCTCCGTGCTCGGTAACCTCCTGATACTGCGCTTGTAGCGTCACTTCTCGTGGTCACCGCCCTCCTCTGGCTGTGCAGACAGTTTGTATTTTTTTTGTTCTGCATCATTAAATGTGTGTGGTGATCCCTGTGTGCAGTTACTACCGCTGCCCGGAGCCTGTACCTCTAGTCCCAGAAGTAGTCAGGTCCTGTGTGCATGCTGGGAGTTGTAGTCCCTCTGCATGTAGACACTTGTTGTTCTTCTGCATTGTTGCCTCCAGGAAACTCTCCTTCCTTCCTGTATCAGCAGCCACAGGGAGAAGACGACCGTTTCTTAAAGGGCCACTCCACCTCACACTGATAATCCTCGCCTTGTGGTCAGAAATGTCAGTGAGAAAACCACCGCATGCTCCGGCGTCTCACTTCTGCTTTGTCCTGGTGGGGACTTCCCAATATGATGAAGTAAAAAGGACGAGAGCGGAAGCGGGCAGAGTTGTACTGCAGGCCTGACACCAGAGGGCGATGGTGTTATCCCAGGCTGGAGGCAATTGTCTGTGTGTTACCACAGCACTGATGGGAAGAGGTGACTGGGCTGCAGGGCATCGCACCCTCCGCCTAACGTACAGAGTATTACACCACCGCAAGGCATCGCACCCTCCGCCTAACGTACAGAGTATTACACTGCCACAGAGCATCGCACCCACCGCCTAATGTACAGAGTATTACACCACCGCAGGGCATCGCACCCACCGCCTAATGTACAGAGTATTACACCACCGCAGGGCATCGCACCCACCGCCTAATGTACAGAGTATTACACCACCGCAGGGCATCGCACCCACCGCCTAATGTACAGAGTATTACACCACTGCAGAGCATAGGTCCTTCCGCCTGATACTAAAGTACTGAGTAAAGTACAGAGTATTGCACCAACGCAGAACAATGTGCCACCCAAGAGATGAGGGGACAGTATATAATGTGACACCCAGGAGATGAGGGAACGGGTCTATAATGTGACACACATGACGGGACACTATATAATGTGACACCCAGGAGATGAGGGGACAGTATATAATATGACACCCAGGAGATGAGGGGACGGTATATAATGTGACACCCAGGAGATGAGGGGGCGGTATATAATGTGATACACATGAGAGGACAATGAAAAAATCGGAGGAAACCGGAGTATTTAGGGTTAAAAAGTAGTAAACTTTATTACAAAAACATATAAAATATTATAGATATATACCAAAAAAGTAATACTAAAACCGGATGATGTGCCGGATCAATAGCGCCACCTATACCCCAATAATATATAGTACATAGTGAGGAGTAAAAGGAAGAGTATGTTCCAAATACAGAGTATCTATATCCAGACCAAATGGTCAGAATGTGCCAATATACAGCAGGAACAACACTCACCAAAAGATGGATGGGGAAGGTGGCACTAGATCGCATCCAAGAGCGCCCCAACGTACGTTTCGCTTTTCAGTATGCCAGCTTTATCAAGGGGATGGCTCTATGTCCCTGCAAGGACCTTTTATATCCCATACTCTTCCTTTTACTCCTCACTATGTACTATATATTATTGGGGTATAGGTGGCGCTATTGATCCGGCACATCATCCGGTTTTAGTATTACTTTTTTGGTATATATCTATAATATTTTATATGTTTTTGTAATAAAGTTTACTACTTTTTAACCCTAAATACTCCTGTTTCCTCCGATTTTTTCATGTTTATTTGGAGTGGGGTAACTTTGGTCCCTATGGCGTAATTGTACGCAACATTTGCAGTATAATGTGGTTGTCTGGTATTCTGTTTATACATGAGAGGACAATGTATAATGTGACACCCAGGAGATTAAAAACAAGGATGAATGACCTCGGGGAAATCAAAACATCCAACACCGCGGAGACACCATCAAGTGTTTCTCAACGCAGTGATCCAGAACACTGCCCCCATCCCTAAAGGGAAATATGCAAATGCATGTAGAAAAGCCGCGGAGACACCATCATGTGTTTCTCAACGCAAGCAATGAAGAGCCAGGTCTTTCACCGGGAAGGAACAACCACGGGAAGGGCAGCCTCCAATAAAGGAAAACCACCTATGCCAAACCATCGTATCCATCCACAGACATCTGTTTCGGGGTATTTGCCCCTCATCAGTGTGGAGTAGGAAACTGGCTATTAGGAGCAGTGCCTTGGTGACGTGTGTATCACACTCAACATGAACCAGAGGAAGCAAAGGAAAGAGTTGTCTCAGGAGATTAAAAAGATATACCGGGACGGTATATAATATGACACCCAGGACCTGAGGGGAAGGTATATAATGTGACACCCAGGAGATGAGGGGACGGTATATAATGTGACACCCAGGAGATGAAGGGACGGTATATAATGTGACACCCAGGAGATGAGGGGACGGTATATAATGTGACACCCAGGAGATGAGGGGACGCTATATAATGTGACACCCAGGAGATGAGGGGACGCTATATAATGTGACACCCAGGAGATGAGGGGACGGTATATAATGTGACACCCAGGAGATGAAGGGACGATATATAATGTGACACCCAGGAGATGAGGGGACGGTATATAATGTGACACCCAGGAGATGAGGGGACGCTATATAATGTGACACCCAGGAGATGAAGGGACGGTATATAATGTGACACCCAGGAGATGAGGGGACGGTATATAATGTGACACCCAGGAGATGAGGGGACGGTATATAATGTGACACCAAATAGATGAGGGGACGGTATATAATGTGACACCCAGGAGATGAGGGAACGGTATATAACCTGACACCCAGGAAATGAGGGGACGTTATATAATGTGACACCCAGGAGATGATGGGACGGTATATAATGTGACACCCAGGAGATGAGGGGACGGTATATAACGTGACACCCAGGAGATGAGGGGACGGTATATATCGTGACACCCAGGAGATGAGGGGACGGTATATATCGTGACACCCAGGAGATGAGGGGACAGTATATAACGTGACACCCAGGAGATGATGGGACGGTATATAACGTAACACCCAGGAGATGAGCGGGAGCGGACGGTATATAATGTGACACCCAGGAGATGAGGGGACAGTATATAACGTGACACCCAGGAGATGATGGGACGGTATATAACGTAACACCCAGGAGATGAGCGGGAGCGGACGGTATATAATGCGACACCCAGGAGATGATGGGATGGTATATAATGTGACACCCAGGAGATGAAGGGACGGTCTATAATGTGACACCCAGGAGATGAGGGGACGGTATATAACGTGACACCCAGGAGTTGAAGGGACGCTATATAATGTGACACCCAGGAGATGAGGGGACGGTATAAAATGTGACACCCAGGAGATGAGGGGACGGTATATAATGTGACACCCAGGAGATGAGGGGACGGTATATAATGTGACACCAAATAGATGAGGGGACGGTATATAATGTGACACCCAGGAGATGAGGGGACGGTATATAATGTGACACCCAGGAGATGAAGGGACGGTATATAATGTGACACCCAGGAGATGAGGGGACGGTATACAATGTGACACCCAGGAGATGAGGGGACGGTATATAATGTGACACCCAGGAGATGAGGGGACGGTATATAATGTGACACCCAGGAGATGAGGGGACGGTATATAATGTGACACCCAGGAGATGAGGGGACGGTATATTATGTGACACCCAGGAGATGAGGGGACGGTATATAATGTGACACCAAATAGATGAGGGGACGGTATATAATGTGACACCCAGGAGATGAAGGGACGGTATATAATGTGACACCCAGGAGATGAGGGGACGGTATATAATGTGACACCCAGGAGATGAGGGGACGGTATATAATGTGACACCCAGGAGATGAGGGGACGTTATATAATGTGACACCCAGGAGATGAGGGGACGCTATATAATGTGACACCCAGGAGATGAAGGGACGCTATATAATGTGACACCCAGGAGATGAGGGGACGGTATGTAATGTGACACCCAGGAGATGAGGGGACGGTATATAATTTGACACCCAGGAGATGAGGATACGGTATATAATGTGACACCAAATAGATGAGGGGACGGTATATAATGTGACACCCAGGAGATGAGGGGACGGTATAAAATGTGACACCTAGGAGATGAGGGGACGGTATATAACATGACACCCAAGAGATGAGGAGACGGTATATAACCTGACACCCAGGAAATGAGGGGACGTTATATAATGTGACACCCAGGGGATGATGGGACGGTATATAATGTGACACCCAGGAAATGAGGGGACGGTATATAATGTGACACCCAGGAGATGAGGGGACGGTATATAATGTGACATCCAGGAGATGAGGGGACGGTATATAATGTGACATCCAGGAGATGAGGGGACGGTATATAATGTGACACCCAGGAGATGAGGGGACGCTATATAATGTGACACCCAGGAGATGAGGGGACGCTATATAATGTGACACCCAGGAGATGAGGGGACGCTATATAATGTGACGCCCAGGAGATGAGGGGACAGTATATAATGTGACATCCAGGAGATGAGGGGGACGGTATATAATGTGACACCCAGGAGATGAGGGGACGGTATATAATGTGACGCCCAGGAGATGAGAGGACGCTATATAATGTGACATCCAGGAGATGAGGGGACGGTATATAATGTGACACCCAGGAGATGAGGGGACGGTATATAATGTGACGCCCAGGAGATGAGAGGACGCTATATAATGTGACATCCAGGAGATGAGGGGACGGTATATAATGTGACACCCAGGAGATGAGGGGACGGTATATAATGTGACACCCAGGAGATGAGGGGATGGTATATAATGTGACACCCAGGAGATGAGGGGACGGTATATAATGTGACACCCAGGAGATGAGGGGACACTATATAATGTGACATCCAGGAGATGAGGGGACGGTATATAATGTGACACCCAGGAGATGAGGGGACGGTATATAATGTGACGCCCAGGAGATGAGGGGACACTATATAATGTGACATCCAGGAGATGAGGGGACGGTATATAATGTGACACCCAGGAGATGAGGGGACGGTATATAATGTGACACCCAGGAGATGAGGGGACGGTATATAATGTGACACCCAGGAGATGAGGGGACGCTATATAATGTGACACCCAGGAGATGAGGGGACGGTATATAATGTGACACCCAGGAGATGAGGGGACGGTATATAATGTGACACCCAGGAGATGAGGGGACGGTATATAGTGTGACACCCAGGAGATCTGGGACAGTGTAGACTAGAGTATGAGACACGGATGAGGGGACGGTGTATACTGGGACAACCTAAAGTAGGGGTTAGCCCGTTGCTAGGGTTGACAGCGCTGCTGCTCGTCAGTACGGGGGCCGTGTGAGGACATACAGCCGTCTGTGTGAGCCCCTCAGTGCATTTCTCCCTGGTAGAGTACACGGCCACTCTGCCCGCTTCCATCATGGCCGCCTCTCACTGCAGACCAGTGGCGGTGAAGCCGGACGCTCCCTACCCTTACGTGCCCCGACGTCGCCCTCAGTTATAATGTCCTCCCGGTTATCATTGTTTTCTATAGAGCTGAAGCCAAGATACGGAGCGCACAGAGGATCAATTCGCTGGCGAGCTCCGCCTTTTCCAACGGCAGCGGTGCCCGGATGTTCCCGTCTCTGAGCTGCTGCTGGTAGAGAAGCTGAAGGCTCCGTCATGGCTGCTCCGTCCTGAGGCCGCGGAGAGCAGGGTGTCAGTGTGCGTCAAAGCTAGCAGGTAAGACCCCGAGGCCTCCATGTCTGTGCCCCAGCATGCACTGCTGTCACCCCAAGCTGCAGGCCTGTGCCCAGCCCCCTACTGGCACACAGGGACCTCTGCTGCTCCCTGTAATTTCCACCATCTCTGCTTGCTGTCAGTGAATGGAGACGTTCCCAAGCTCTTCCTGCAGCCACTTCCATGGGGAGGAAATAACCTGGGACGGCAGAGAACGTGCCAGCACCACTCACAGCTGAGGCTTTGTCACTGTGTGTCTGCAGCACTTGAGGTGCATTACATTGTGTCAGTGCAGAGCCTCCGCCGTATATGTAGCGGACCCTCCGCTGTGACAATGGGCAGATGAGGCCGGTCTTCAATCTCTGGATGTCGCCAAGAGTGGTCTCATCCATTGACCGCAACCGGAGGGTCTGCAGGCGACAGGTAAAGCCACATTACCATGGGACCCCCAGCAGCGCTGCGGCTCCCCCTGAAGGTGGGAGGACTCTGCCACCAGCTCAGAAATGACTTACCCTCACGTAATGGACCTGATAGGGTCTGGCGGCATCATGGGTCTTCCGCCAGTGCTCCATGACATCATGGGCAACGTACGGGCACAACATCAGCGACTTGTGTGGGCTGCGGTGTCATAATAATCTTTATTTTTAAATAGCGCCAACATATTCCGCAGCGCTTTACAGGTTGCACACATTATCATTGTTGTCCCCTATGTGGCTCACAATCTGCATTCCCTATCACTATGCCTTTGGAATGTGGGAGGAAAGCGGAGAACCCGGAGGAAACCCACACAAACACGGGGAGGACATACAAACTCCTTGCAGATGTTGTCCTGGGTGGGATTTGAACCCAGGACTCCAGCGCTGCAGTGCTAACCACTGAGCCACTGTGATGGCCTTTTCAGGAGTGGCATGTTCTGATCATGTGAGGGTCACACACAGCGCAGAGAATCTGGGGACCGCCCGTCGCCTCCATCACTTGTACACAGGTTGTGGAGGATTTCGGCAGGAGGTTGTGTCAAAATCTTGGAGATCTGACCCCTGATCTTCGGGCAGCGATTTCCTCCGCCGGTGACCCCTTGTGTCCTACGTTGTACCAGGCCGCTATTGGATGATGTGTGCGGTTGATTGCTAACTCTCTTCTCCCCCTGTAGGAGGACATTGGCATTTCCTTGTGTTGGCGGCACGTGGAGCCGAGGAGGAGGGGAGTGGCCGGCCCGGGACGTTGCAGCTATGGCCCAGCAGAAGCGGAGCAGGGAAGAGGCCTGGTCGGAGGAGGAGTGTGAGCGGGAGCATGGACTGTACAGCCTGCACCGCATGTTTGACATTGTGGGCACTCACCTGACTCACCGCGACGTGCGGGTCCTCTCCTTCCTCTTTGTGGACGTTATTGATGACTATGAGAGGGGCATGATCCGCAGTGGCCGGGACTTCCTGCTCGCTCTGGAGAGGCAGGGCCGTTGCGATGAAACAAACTTCCGCCAGGTGCTGCAGTTATTGAGGATCATTACGAGGCACGACCTGCTCCCCTACGTAACGCTGAAAAGGAGGAAGGCCGGTGAGTCCCCCTCTCGCTTAGAATGGTGCAGTCCTGTTTAGATCTGTGTACCAGAAAATCTGGTTGATCCACTTATGAAATGGGTGTGATATCAATGATGGTGTCACTTTATAATTCTATCCTGACGTTTTCTGCTATTCCGTTATCAGCCATTTCGTAGGTGCTGCAGAGTCCATCGATGGATTTGCGTTGAGACGCTGACCTCTTCTTCTTATGTGTCTTGCAGTTTGTCCGGATCTTGTAGATAAATACCTTGAGGAAACCTCTATCCACTACGTCACACCGCGGACACAAAGCAGCATGGAGGTTGGCGCTCAGCAGCCGCACACAGCTGGTAAGATAGTGGTAGTATCACCTGATTTGGGGGGTTCGGAGCTTTATATCAGATTTGTGACTCTGTCTCCTGCAGGAACGCCGCACCATCCCATGGTCTGCTCCTCCCACTCCGGACCCCAGATCTGCACAAAGAGGCCTGGCCGAGGGAGACCACCACTCAGTAGTCAGAGAAAGAGGAGGAAATCCATCACGCCAGACCCCAAGGAGAAACAGACATGCGGTAAGTAGTGATGGGTGGTCATCTGCTCAGGAGCTGCATTCATATTTCTGCGGAGTTGCAATGTAATGTGAACAGATTGGTCAGCCTGTACTGATTGCGCTCTCTTCTGCCTCCCCAGACATCCGACTGCGGGTACGGGCCGAGTACTGCCAGCACGAGACGGCCCTGCAAGGAAACGTCTTCTCCAACAAGCAGGACCCTTTAGAGCGACAGTTTGAACGTTTTAACCAGGCGAACACCATTCTAAAGTCCCGGGACCTGGGCTCCATCATCTGCGACATTAAGTTCTCTGAGCTCACCTACCTGGACGCCTTCTGGCGCGACTACATCAACGGCTCGCTGCTGGAAGCGCTGAAAGGCGTCTTCATCACGGACTCGCTTAAGCAGGCGGTGGGCCACGAGGCCATCAAACTACTGGTCAACGTGGATGAGGAAGACTATGAAATCGGCCGCCAGAAACTGCTACGAAACTTAATAGTGCAGAGTTCCCTGTGACGAGGGAGGACAGAGGGGAAATTAAAAAAAAAAAAAAGCCCTTTTTGGGTTGCGCTCCGTGCCGCACAGCAAACAAGGCGGCTGCTCACCGTGGACCTCCCCCGACCTATTGTTATTTTTTTCTTTTTTTGATATAAAATTAAAAAATATGGAAAAAAACGGAGCTGTATAACTGTATGAAGTCAGCACTGTGTGGCGGTGAGGCCTGTGAATACCGCACCTATATCATAGCAGTATATATTTATGTACATATATATAGATCTATATATATATATATATATGAGAAGCGGACTGTACATGTGTCCTGGCAGCCAACACGCAATCATCCCCACCCCCGACAACTGCAGTCAGACAGTGTTCTCCTGTTTTTTAGAATTTTTTTTTATTTTGTGGGGACAAAATTAAATCCCCCCCCTCACCCCCAAAGATCGTGTGTGGCCGCCAGACCACCCTGTAATTTTTTTTTTTTTGTCCCTTCTTTGAAGTATGTTTTGTAACAAAATCGCGGCCTTAATCCCCTGTGACCGTAATCACCTCGTATAGAATTGTCCCCTCCCGCCATCTGCAGGTGTCGTGCCGAGATGTCAGGGGAAAACCACTCACGATCAAAAAAAATATTGGGATTTGATGCAAAACTAGGATAAAAAAAAATTAAAAAAGAGGCTAAGTTTACATATTTGGTGTCTTAGTGTCGTGACTATAAATGTTCTATCATGTGTTTACCTAACTCCAAGGATGAGGAAGACTGCTGCCGTTTTGTTTTTTTCTATCCCTAACCCTGCTCCTCCTTTTTGAAACTTTGGGCACTTATGATTGGCAAAGTTTAACACTAAGGGGTTAAACCCCAAAATCCCCACCCCCAGGCCGTCCTTAATGAAGATCTGATTGTACCGTGTGAGCGCACAATAAACGTTACCTAAAATGGCGCCATCCTCCCTGTATGTGATGTTCTGTCGTGTCAGTGTTACCGTCTCCCTTTTTTTTTTTTCTCTTGTCGCCTTCTCAGCTGCTTTGGGAAAAGAGAAACGAAAGAAATGTTAATAAAATTAGCAAAAGAAACAAAACTTTTTATGTCTATGAAAACAGCTTCCGAACATTCATCCGAAGAAAAAAAAAAAATATATATTTTTTTTTTATTTCCTTTGCAAACATGTGGCTATTGCTCTGAGCACCCACTAATAAACCTTCACAAGAGGTGGATCCCATAAACCTGTACATCCGTGTCCTCGTGTTATCCTGTTCACAGGTCTATTCTCTAAAAGGGCAGTATTACAGTAGTTTATATTCCTGTACATAGGGGGCAGTATTATAGTAGTTATAGTCTTGTACATAGGGTCAGTATTATAGTAGTTATATTCTGGTACATAAGGGCAGTATTATAGTAGTTATATTCTTGTACATAGGAGCAGTATTATTATTATTATTTATTGTTATAGCGCCATTTATTCCATGGCGCTTTACAAGTGAGGAGGGGTATACATAATAAAAACAAGTACAATAATCTTGAACAATACAAGTCATAACTGGTACAGGAGGAGTGAGGACCCTGCCCGCGAGGGCTCACAATCTACAAGGGATGGGTGAGAATACAGTAGGTGAGGATAGAGCTGATCGTGCAGCGGTTGGTTGATCGGTGGTTACTGCAGGTTGTAGGCTTGTCGGAAGAGGTGGGTCTTCAGATTCTTTTTGAAGTATTTAGTAGTTATATTCCTGTACATAGGGGGCAGTATTGTAGTTACCGTATATTCTTGTACATAGGAGCAGTATTATAGTAGTTATATTCTTGTACATAGGAGCAGTATTAGGCCAGTGGTCACACTTGCAAGTGCAATGCGAGAAACTCCTGCATCAATACCCGGCATTGCCCCAGCACTCAGGACTGGAGCTTTCAGCTGCATAGAAATACATGCAGCCGCACGCTCTGGTCCCAAGTGGCGGCAGCAGTGCCAGGTATTGATGAGAGAAACACTCGTGCGAGTTTCTTGCATTGCACACACAAGTGTGACCCCGGCCTTATAGTAGTTATATTCTTGTACATTGCAGCAGTATTATAGTAGTTATATTCTTGTACATAGGGGCAGTATTATAGTAGTTATATTCTTGTACATAGGAGCAGTATTATAGTAGTTATATTCTTGTACATAGGGGGCAGTATTATAGTACCGTATTTTCCGGCGTATAAGACGACTGGGCGTATAAGACGACCCCCCAACTTTACCAGTTAAAATATAAAATCTTCTTAAAAGTCGGGGGTCTTCTTATACACCCTATGTCGTCTTATAGGGCCGGTGAATATGTGCCTTTTGGGGGGGGGAGGGAGTGATCCTGATGACGAGGGGGCGTCTCACAGGAAAGTGAGTATCCCCCATTACCTTATCGTAGCGGTGCAGCGTGGGGGTCTCAGTGCTGGGAGTGGCGGCGGCTGCTGTGTTCTGGTGCGGCGGCTGCTGTGCTCTGGTGCGGCGGCTCCTCTTCTGTGTGGGGCCTCTGTGCTGTGCTGTGGGGTGGCGGTGGCGGCGGCATATCTTTATCCAGTTGGGGCTCCTCCGGCATCTCCTTAGCCCTGGAGGCCCCGCCGCAACTCCATGAGTGCAATGCAGCGGCCATTTTCCCGGAGGCAGCTCAATAGGTGCGATGCGGTGGCCTCCGGGAAAATGGCCGCTGCTCAGATTCAGATCTCGTCCCGAAATCTCGGGACACGAGATCTGAATCTGAGCAGCGGCCATTTTCCCGGAGGCCACCACATTGCACCGATGGAGTTGCGGCGGGGCCTCCAGGGCTAAGGAGATGCCGGAGGAGCCCCAACTGGATAAAGATACGCCGCTGCCGCCGCCACCTCACAGCACAGAGGCCCCACACAGAAGAGGAGCCGCCGCACCAGAACACAGCAGCTGCCGCCGCTCCCAGCACTGACACCCCCACGCTGCACCGCTAGGATAAGGTAATGGGGATTACTCACTTTCCTGTGAGACGCCCCCTCGTCATCAGGATCACTCCCCCTCCCCACCCACCATATACACCGGCGTACAAGTCGATTCCCGGCGTATAAGACGACCCCCGACTTTTAAGAAGATTTTCGGGGGTTAAAAAGTCGTCTTATACGCCGGAAAATACGGTAGTTATATTCTTGTACACAGGAGGCAGTATTATAGTAGTTATATTCTTGTACATAGGAGCAGTATTATAGTAGTTATATTCTTGTACATAGGGGGCAGTATTATAGTAGTTATATTCTTGTACACAGGAGGCAGTATTATAGTAGGTATATTCTTGTACATAGGGGGCAGTATTATAGTAGTTATATTTTTGTACATAGAGGGCAGTATTATAGTAGCTACTGCTCCTGTGTACAAAAATATAACTACTATAATACTACCCCTATGTACAAGAATATAACTACTATAATACAGCCCCTATGTACAAGAATATAACTACTATAATACTGCCCCATATGTACAAGAATATAGCTACTATAATACCGCTCCTGTGTACAAGAATATAACTACTATAATACTGCCCCCTGTGTACAAGAATATAACTACTATAATACTGCCTCCCATGTACAAGAATATAACTACTATAATACTGCCTCCCATGTACAAGAATATAACTACTATAATACTGCCCCCTATGTACAAGAATATAACTACTATAATACTGCCCCCTATGTACAAGAATATAACTACTATAATACTGCCCCCTATGTACAAGAATATAACTACTATAATACTGCCCCATATGTACAAGAATATAACTATAATACTGCCCCATATGTACAAGAATATAGCTACTATAATACCGCTCCTGTGTACAAGAATATATTATAGTAGTTATATTCTTGTACTTAGGGGGCAGCATTATAGTAGTTATATTCTTGTACATAGGGGGCAGCATTATAGTTATATTCCTCATAATGTAGAAACCTGTTGCCGAGGGCGACTGCACCAAAGTATCGGGGTGCCATACGTTCGCTGCTCTTGGCTCTGTATTACCTCGCACAGGCTGTATACTGCAGAGTCACCTGCTCTGCCACTTGCAAACAAACACTGACACACCCAAACCCCTTACTGCACGGTTTTTAACTGGAATCTGTGGGCATGGGCACTTGTAAGACCCGGCTTGGAGGGAGTGAACTGCTCCACTACCATCCTGTAGTTCACTACAAAAATAAAAGTCCTTAGGGCTCATACCCATATGTGAGAAAAAAAAGGTCAGATTTCCAGACCGAAAAAAATTGACGAGTGCCATGCGAGTACAATGCGATTTTCACATCTAGCATCCGTTTTACATCCGAGTGCATTGTGATTGCTATCTGATTGCAATGCGATTTTAACATTTTAACAAGAGCTTTTACATACAGCAGTTCTCTGTATGTAAAAGTTTGTTAAAATCGAATTGTAATATACAACTGTACACATCCTTTTAAAACCAAATATTCTTAAACACACACTATATATATATATATATATATATATATATATAAAATAAATATATATATATATATATATATATATATTAAAAGCTGGCAAATGATCTGCCGCGTATAGTATAGAATAGGTTTTAATTTTATAGATATATACACATAGAATAGAATATATATATATATATATATACACTGCTCAAAAAAAGGGAACACTTAAACAGAATATAACTCCAAGTAAATCAAACTTCTGTGAAATCAAACTGTCCACTTAGGAAGCAACAGTGTTTGACATTCAATGTCACATGCTGTTGTGCAAATGGAATAGACAACAGATGGAAATTATTGCCAATTATCAAGACACACTCAATAAAGGAGTGGTTCTGCAGGTAGGGACCACAGACCACATCTCAGTACCAATGCTTTCTGGCTGATGTTTTGGTCACTTTTGAATGTTGGTTGTGCTTTCACACTCGCAGTAGCATGAGACAGACTCTACAACCCACACAAGTGGCTCAGGTAGTGCAGCTCATCCAGGATGGCACATCAATGCGAGCTGTGGCAAGAAGGTTTTCTGTGTCTGTCAGCGTAGTGTCCAGAGGCTGGAGGCGCTACCAGGAGACAGACCAGTACACCAGGAGACATGGAGGGGGCCGTAGGAGGGCAACAACCCAGCAGCAGGACCGCTACCTCAGCCTTTGTGCAAGGAGGAGCACTGCCAGAGCCCTGCAAAATGACTGCAGACCTGAGGCATTTGCCACAGAACACCAGGATTGGCAAATTCGCCACTGGCGGCCTGTGCTCTTCAGAGATGAAAGCAGGTTCACACTGAGCACATGTGACAGAGTCTGGAGACGCCATGGAGAGCGATCTGCTGCCTGCAACATCCTTCAGCATGACCGGTTTGGCAGTGGGTCAGTAATGGTGTGGGGTGGCATTTCTTTGGAGGGCAGCACAGCTCTCCATGTGCTCGCCAGAGGTAGCCTGACTGCCATTAGGTACCGAGAGGAGATCCTCAGACCCCTTGTGAGACCATATGCTGGTGCGGTTGGCCCTGGGTTCCTCCTAATGCAGGACAATGCCAGACCTCATGTGGCTGAAGTGTGTCAGCAGTTCCTGCAAGATGAAGGCATTGAAGCTATGGACTGGCCCGCCCGTTCCCCAGACCTGAATCCGATTGAACACATCTGTGACATGTTTCGCACCATCCACCGTCACGTTGCACCACAGACTGTCCAGGAGTTGGCGGATGCTTTAGTCCAGGTCTTGGGAGGAGATCCCTCAGAAGACCATCTGCTGCCTCATCAGGAGCATGCCCAGATGTTGTAGGGAGATCATACAGGCACATGGAGGCCACACACACTACTGAGCATCGTTTCCTTGTCTTGAGGCATTTCCACTGAAGTTGGATCAACCTGTAACTTCATCAGTGACACACATATATCTTTATATTGCATAGCGATATAGATAGAAGATTCGCCGTTAATTCATTTGTCAGCTTGTGTAACATCTCAGCAGGAGCCGACAGGATAGAAGACATAGTTTACATACAGTAAATCCATGCACTCATGTGCCCTACTTATTTCCGGCTATGCCTGCAGTTGGGCAAAGCATACTGAGCACGCGCGAGATAACATTGCAATGCACACACGCGAAATATGGCAGCGAACTACGAAATTTACGAGAAATATTGCATACAGCATCCAAGGAAGGGTGGAGTGAAGGACCAAAGACAACGCCCATCGCACCGGACACAGCTCTTTAACTTACAGTGTGGGTGAAATAAAAAAGGTATTTATGGGTGATACATGGGGAGTCAGGGGGTTTCGCGTTGGCTTCTTCGGGGGGGCCGTACTATTTTATAGGTTATTGTCAATGTTGTTACTATTACAAATAAATTGCTTTTGTTTACTTGATATCATTGTTTGACTCCAATTGTTCTAATTTGATATATATTTGTAGGAGTCTATGACACATTTTAATAGTAAACGTATGACATGTGTGTGCTCGGATTTATAACTCTAATATACCCATACCTGTGCGGCGTTCAGTCTCACGCCATAATCCATATCTAGGGGATATAGTTTACTGATGAATGAGAAGCTGCCGCAGCAGCATCAGTTACTAGCACTGACGTCACTGATGCTGCGCTGCCTCACAGCCTGACTCGCGTTGAACTCTGGAGCACGGGAAAATGCCAGTTCATCTTCCCACGCTCAAGAGTTCACTGCGGGGCAAGCTGTGAGGCAGCGCAGCATCAGTAACGTCAGTGCTAGTCACTGATGCTGCTGCGGCAGCTTCTCATTCATTCATCAGTGTTTTACAGCCGGGGCGGTCGCATTAGCACCACTCCCTGTTGTAAACTGTATATCCCCTAGATATGGATTATGGCGTGGGACTGAACACCGCACAGGTATGGGTATATTGCTGGTTTATTTTATTTTTATTACAGGAGATTGAGGGCGTCGCATGGATTAGCAGAAACAGTACAATGGTCAAACTGTGTTGTGTTTTATTTTATTAAAAGACTTTATTCTGGCTGTGTCTTTATTTAACATGTAACAAATATAGGAATAGTAATAGGTGTCTTATTCACACCTTTCTATTACTAAGCCGGGCTTGATATCACCTTTCAATGCAAAGGTGACATTAACCCACAACTATTACCCCACTTGTCACCACTACAGGGCAAGAGGGAAGAGCGACGCTAAGTGCCAGAATTGGCGCATCTAAGAGATGCGCCTTTCCTGGGGTGGCTGAGTGCTGATGTTTTTAGCCGGGGGGAAAGGCAATATCCATGGCCCCTTCCTAGGCTATTAATATCAGCCCGCAGCTACCTGCATAGCTTTTGCTGGATAATATTTATGGGGGAACCCCACGTCATTTTTTTGGGGTGGGGTCCCCCATTTTAATAGCCGGTAAATGCTGAGCATACAGCTGTGAGCTGATATTAATAGCTTGGGAAGCTTCATGGGTATTTCCCCCTTCCCAGGCTATAAACATCCGCCCCCAGTCGCTGGCTTTCCCTCTGCTGGTTTTGAAAATTGCACGGGAGCCCATGCTATTTTTTCCCAATAAATAATAGTTTATTAATTAAATACATGTCCAGTAATTTGCACACTGTACTAATTGTATTTGTCACATACATCTATATATCTACCTATTCTATTTGTATTTAATGTATGCAATCCATCTCTTCTATCCTGTCGGCTCCTGCAGTGATTTTACAGAAGCCGGCAGATGAATTACCGACTTTTATTCTATCTTTCAGTTCAATATAAATACATGTATATGTGTGTGTGTGTGTTACTGATATGTATATATATTAAAACCTACAAGAGAAAAAAGTAAGCAAAAACCCTGATGTAACTATAAAAAAGCGAAAGTGCATTTAAGTAACAGAGTTTTTAGTAATACTGTTTTTTGATCAAAAAATAGCACAAAAGCCATCCCACCTCGTCAAGGTAACTCTGACCTGGACAGTCCTACACTGTCTAATATTAAAACCTTACCATGTGTCAATGTTGACCTCAGTGTGAATAAGGGCAGACAAAAGGACTGGGCCCAACCAGTGAAACAGCAGACTGGGGAAGCCTTATATATAGTCTCTAGCTCAGAAACAGGGAGGCCACACCCTGGCTTGCACAGAATGCAACAATACAGAGAAGAAAAACACAGAAATTGAGCTTAACTTGAGTTGGTACACATGCAGAGGTTAAACGCATGTTCACATTGGCCACAAAACATTAAAATCTACAAGTGAAAAAAGTAAGCAAAAACCCTGATGTAACTAAGTAAAAAAGCCAAAGTGCATTTAAATAACACAGAGATTTTAGTAATACTGTTTTTTGATCAAAAAATAGCACAAAAGCAGTATTACTAAAAACTCTGTGTTATTTAAATGCACTTTCGCTTTTTTACTTAGTTACATCATGGTTTTTGCTACTTTTTTCTCTTGTAGGTTTTAATGTTTTGTGGCCAATGTGAACATGTATATATATGTACTAGATGGTGGCCCGATTCTAACGCATCGGGTATTCTAGAATATGCATGTCCACGTTGTATATTGCCCAGCCATGTAGTATATTGGGCAGCCACGTACTATATTGCCCAGCCACGTACTATATTGCACAGCCGCGTAGTATATTGGGCAGCCACGTACTATATTGCCCAGCCACGTAGTATATTGCCCAGCTACGTAGTATATTGCCCAGTGACATAGTATATTGCCCAGCTACGCAGTATATTGCCCAGTGACGTAGTATATTGCCCAGCCACGTAGTATATTGCCCAGCCACGTAGTATATTGCCCAGCCACGTAGAATATTGTCCAGCCACATAGTATATTGCCCAGTGACGTAGTATATTGCCCAGCTACGTAGTATATTGCCCAGTGACATAGTATATTGCCCAGCTACGCAGTATATTGCCCAGTGACGCAGTATATTGCCCTGCCACGTAGTATATTGCCCAGCCACGTAGTATATTGCCCAGCTACGTAGAATATTGCCCAGCCACATAGTATATTGCCCAGTGACGTAGTATATTGCCCAGCCACGTAGTATACTGCCCAGTGACGTAGTATATTGCCCAGCCACACAGGATATTGCCCAGTGATGTAGTATACAGCACAGACACGTAGTATATTGCCCAGTCACGTAGTATACTGCCCAGTGACATAGTATATTGCCCAGTGACGTAGTATATTGCCCAGCCACGTAGTATACTGCCCAGTGACGTAGTATATTGCCCAGCCACATAGTATATTGCCCAGTGACATAGTATATTCCTCAGCCACGTAGTATACTGCCCAGTGACGTAGTATATTGCCCAGCCACATAGTATATTGCCCAGTGACGTAGTATATTGCCCAGCCACATAGTATATTGCCCAGTGATGTAGTATATTGCCCAGCCACATAGTATATTGCCCAGTGACGTAGTATATTGCCCAGCCACATAGTATATTGCCCAGTGACGTAGTATACAGCACAGACACGTAGTATATTGCCCAGTGACGTAGTATATTGCCCAGCCACATAGTATATTGCCCAGTGATGTAGTATACAGCACACACGTAGTATACTGCCCATAAAATACTAACAGCACTGATAGAGTAAATAAGATGAATGCTACTGTGTCCTGAGGTCGCAGCATGTCTGCCGTGCACACCGTGCAGCCTGGAGATGCCGCCAGGGGCGGAGCGTTCCCGGACACGTGCTCCACACCGGGGGTCCCGGGATAACAGGGCCGCGCTTCCCCGTGCTGGATGAGAGGAGCGCCTCCTGCTGGCAGTGGAGGCTCCAGTTCAGCACATGTAGTGCTCTTACCGTTACCGGAACGTGTATTCCTCCGCAGAAGATGGCGGGACTGTGGCCGGTGCTACAGCCGGGCCAGCTTGATGGCGCCCTGGGCCAAAAGGTACATAGAGCACCCGGTCTGCCCCAGGGACACCGTGCAGGGCATCGCTCTCAAGTACGGGGTGACGGTAAGCAGGGGACGGTCCTGGGAGGCTGAAGGCGGTGTGCCAGGCTGGTGGGAGTGTGGAGCCCACCACCTGAGCTGTTTGCGGGCAGGAGACTGGCACTGCCGGGGTCTGCGGGGGGAGACCGGAGGGGAGTATGCGGGCGGCGGGCACTGACTGCAGGGGAGTAGGGAGGGACTAATCAGACTGTGGCCGTCGCTGATTGGTCGCGGCAGCCATGACAGGCAGCTAGCGCGACCAATCAGCGACTTGGTTCATGACGGACAGAGGCCTTGACCAATGAATATCCGGGACAGACAGACGGAAGTACCCCTTAGACAATTATATATATAGATTCTATGTGTATATTTCTATCTATTCTAACCTGTGAGTGTGATTTTTACATTAGCCGCATATGAATTGCCGGCTTTTCAAAAGACACCAGTGCGTAAAAAAACGGACAGCACTCGCATGCTACGGGTTTTTTCAGATGTGGAGCTAATCGTTGCAAAACTTGTGATTATGTTCAAAAAACTTAAATTTTATTATTTGCATAATCATTCACAATTTAACATACGACTACATTAACTGCAGTACCAAAAATGTTGTGTACCTTATAGAATGCACTAACTGTCAGGTTCAATATACAGGATGCACCACATGCCCACTAAAAGTGCGAATCAGATGACATTTATCTGATGCAGTGAACAAATATTACACTGTCTCCTTCTGCGGTTTCTAGACATTATGCCAATGTACACAGGGGCAATGTGACTTACTTTAAATTTTGTGGCATTGAGAAAGTGTATAAACCTCTTAGAGGAAATATACATCAGAAATTGTTAAATCGGGAGATTTAATTTGATTAAACAATATTATCAAAATTTTATTGCTTACAAATTACATAAAAATGAAATTTCTATAACAATAATATGTTTAATACAAATGTCCTACTTCAATAATGTTGTTCAAACAATGTATTCAGATGTCATTTGCATATACACATGTGTTTTTAATTGTTTGTCCAATCACGATTGTAACCACAATATAAGTAAGGCTGGTTAAACATCTGCGGACGAGAGCTTTGCGGAGGACTGCGTAGTTCCTTAGTTAAGCCCCGCCCACTGTCACGCCTCTTCCTTCAGCTCCGCCTACGTTGACATGCGTCCTGCGTTCCCTATCTTAAACATTGGGTACGCAGGCCATGCAGATGTATGCGCATACCTCCGGCAAGCACCGTTTTCACAGTGCGCCGAACTGCATCTAACGCAACATGCTGCACTTTGTCGTGGTCAACGCAGAGTGAAAAAGACGCATGCGGAGGCATCCTCATGGCCTAAGTACCCAATGTTAAAGATAGGTACGCAGGACACATGTCGACATAGGCGGAGCTGAAGAGGAGCAGCAGTGGGCGGGGCTTAACAGAGGAACTACGCAGTCCTCCGCAAAGCTCTCATACGCTAATGTGAAAATGTCGATCTCCTACACTGGTGTGCCTGATGCTCAACATGTATATTTTTTCCTGCATTTTTAAGAAGGTTGTTTAATAAAGATATGTAGTGGTTTTAGCTGGGAGTTGGTCGGCTTTGGGAAAGCATTGAATACCGGTAAGCTGACTTTTTTTCCTGTACTATAGTAGTTATATTCTTGTATATAGGGGCAGTATTATAGTAGTTATATTCTTGTACATACGGAGCAGTATTATAGTAGTTATATTCTTGTACATAGGGGGCAGTATTATAGTAGTTATATTCTTGTACATACGGAGCAGTATTATAGTAGTTATATTCTTGTACATAGGGGGCAGTATTATAGTAGTTATATTCTTGTGCATACGGAGCAGTATTATAATAGTTATATTCTTGTACATGGGGGGCAGTATTATAGTAGTTATATTCTTGTACATAGGAGCAGTATTATAGTAGTTATATTCTTGTACATAGGAGCAGTATTATAGTAGTTATATTCTTGTACATAGGAGCAGTATTATAGTAGCTATATTCTTGTACATAGGAGCAGCACTATAGTAGTTATATTCTTGTACATAGGAGCAGTACCATACTAGTTATATTCTGGTACACAGGGGCAGTATTATACATGCTGGTTATTCTGTAGTGGGCCTCTTATTCTGACTGCAGTGACTAGGCCCATGCGATTGCTCCGTTCTCACTGCATAGGGTGGATATAGCACTGTGTAGCTGCTCCTGATAAATGAGTCTCAGCTACCTTCGTGTGTGTCTATGGTACACTCAGCACCGGCCACTAATGATTCCTCTGATCACTATTGGGATTATTTCTGTTCTACGAGTTATAATGGATGAGCAGGTAACCATTTATAAATCACGACCTCCATTTATTTCTGTTCCGTGTGTAGATTACATCATACTGTGTGCGTGTACACGATTATTACGTCCTCCAGTGTCAGACATATTGTTTTTCAGCTTGATGTCTTCCTGGTGATACCACCGTATAGGTCAGGGCGGCGATGATCCTGCACAGGCATCTCCCTCCGCACCCGCTGAAGATATGGCAGGTCAATCTCTGCATAGCACAGGCCCGTTCCATCCGTGCACTGGGCTACTACTACCCCCCACGGATCTACAACCATGGCATGGCCGTACGACGTCCTGCGCGTGTTGTGCACCCCAGTTTGTGCCGCTGCCACCACATAGCACTGGTTCTCTATGGCGCGAGCTCGCAGTAACACCTGCAGGGTAGAGGATGGGATGAGTTTCACACTGTACCTAATTAGCAATATCTCAGCACTCACAAAGACGCACCTCCCAGTGAGCCAGCCCGGTGGTGACGGTGAAAGCCGAGGGGTAAGTGAGAATCTCTGCTCCTTCCCGAGACAACACCAAAGATATCTCCGGGAACCGTAGATCATAGCAAACCGCTAGCCCGACCTACGGCACAGTGCAGTGATCAGACTCAGCTGGGACTGCATAACTTTGTCTTGGTCAAGCGATCTCCTCCTTACCTTTCCGACCGGGGTGCTGACAGGTGGTACAATCTCGCCCCCTGGGACGGTGAATCCACTCTCCCGTAGGGTGATGCCACTCTGCAGCTCCACGTCAAATAGGTGTGCTTTACGGTAGACGGATACTATGTTCCCTGTCCACAACACAAACAAGCTATGATAGAGCAGCCTCTACTACAAACACATCCAGAGCTGCATGCTTCTGTCTTACAGCACTGTGCATGCTGCTCTGGGAGTGACTGCAGCTCCTACCTGCAGCATCCAGGATCACATGGGAGTTGGAGATCCTTCTGTCCTTGTCCCAGTCACTTCCTTTCTCGTGAAATCCTCCTAGAGATAACCAGACGCTGCTATCCCTGAGACCGGAGAGGAACAGCAACACATCAGTCACCCTACATCCCCTGCTGTTTTCTACTCCAGTCACAGTCAAAGTTGCACTTATATCAGGTCAAATAAGTACAGTGAATGCAGGTTTGGATGTAACTGGAGTATCTGCATTATGACTGCAGATTGCAGTTTGACTGGAAAGATAGACCCTAATCTTTAAAGGTCCCCTTTTTGACGGGGAAGTTCCATGGTGTCTTTGTCAGTGACACCTGTTGTGTGTTCAGAGTTTGCTTGGTGGCATTGCTACAGCGCAGCACAATACAGGTGCATGGGGGGGCACAGGGGTCACACTGTGACAAGCCACGTGTCCAACAAGGTTGCATTTCCTGAAAATTGGGGATCGCCGTCTCCCCGGTCACAGGGCATCCCCATGTGACCCCACTGCACCATTATTGTGTTCATCATTAGAATGGCTCTAGCCTCACCTTGCCAGGCCGCTGTATTGCTGTATGAGGTCCCCCTGCAGGGTTTCCGCCAGGTTGAGGGTCTCCTCAGTGCTTCCACCAATGTAGTCACAGGCCTCAGGCAGGAACACCATACAGGCGCGGCGGGCCGATGCCTCCTGGACGAGCCGCGAGCATGTGGAGAAATTCTTCTCTTTATCTGATGTGGACGTCATCTGACAGACAGCGATCAGCGGCTTCTGCCCGGCCCCCGAGGATGACATCTTTCTGACCCTAAACAGAAAAAAACAGTAGTCAGCAGAAACCCCAACGTACCAGTCGGAGGTCAGACCAGCAGCCCCGCATACAGGCAGCCAATCAGCAGACGAAAAAAATCACTACAAATTTGGGAAGATTTCAAAAAGTTTTATGGGACGTTGTCAGACACTAATGGAAAGTTGTCAGACACTAATGGAAAGTTGTCAGCCTTTAATGGAAACCTGTGAGATTCTCATGGGCGCTTCTCATAACCTTATGTAAAAGTTTTCAGCCTTTAATTGGAAGTTGTCAGCCATTTGTCGGCAGTTGTCATCCTCTTTTGGGACGTTGTCAGCTACCTATTAACTCCACCTCTCACTGCAGTCAAATACGTGACTAAAGCTTCTATTATAGATTCTGGTCACGCACAAGTCCCTGCATAACAACCTGCACACCGCTATTAGCACACACTGACTGAAATGAGCACAGGTTTCTCGCATTTTAGGGGCACAAACCGGAATGACCTGACGTCACTCACCAGAGCCCGGTGATGACGCAGCCAGCGCGCCCCACAAGCCGCCCGCAGCCCGGCATCCGGCGCTCAGTATGGCGAGCAGTGCCGCCGGAAGTCAGGTGACCTAACCTTTCCGGTCCTTGCAGCAACTGATCCTAACGTGACAAAGATGGCATCAGCGGCGGCCAAACAGATAGCGGCGGAGCAGGTAACCGGCATATATAGCTGTAGTGGTGACGTCACTACTGTAATATTATATGTGAGGAGCGGTGATGTCACTGCTGTAATATATCATTATATGTGGGGAGCGGTGATGTCACTGCTGTAATATATCATTATATGTGAGGAGCGGTGATGTCACTGCTGTAATATATCATTATATGTGAGGAGCGGTGATGTCACTGCTGTAATATATCATTATATGTGAGGAGCGGTGATGTCACTGCTGTAATATATCATTATATGTGAGGAGCGGTGATATCACTGCTGTAATATATCAGTATATGTGAGGAGCGGGGATGTCACTGCTGTAATATATCATTATATGTGAGGAGCGGTGATGTCACTGCTGTAATATATCATTATATGTGAGGAGTGGTGATGTCACTGCTGTAATATATCATTATATGTGAGGAGTGGTGATGTCACTGCTGTAATATATCATATGTGAGGAGCGGTGATGTCACTGCTGTAATATAGCATTATATGTGGGGAGCGGTGATGTCACTGCTGTAATATATCATTATATGTGAGGAGTAATGATGTCACTGCTGTAATATATCATATGTGAGGAGCGGTGATGTCACTGCTGTAATATATCATTATATGTGAGGAGCGGTGATGTCACTGCTGTAATATATCATTATATGTGAGGAGCGGTGATGTCACTGCTGTAATATATCATTATATGTGAGGAGCGGTGATATCACTGCTGTAATATATCAGTATATGTGAGGAGCGGGGATGTCACTGCTGTAATATATCATTATATGTGAGGAGCGGTGATGTCACTGCTGTAATATATCATTATATGTGAGGAGTGGTGATGTCACTGCTGTAATATATCATTATATGTGAGGAGTGGTGATGTCACTGCTGTAATATATCATATGTGAGGAGCGGTGATGTCACTGCTGTAATATAGCATTATATGTGGGGAGCGGTGATGTCACTGCTGTAATATATCATTATATGTGAGGAGTAATGATGTCACTGCTGTAATATATCATATGTGAGGAGCGGTGATGTCACTGCTGTAATATATCATTATATGTGAGGAGCGGTGATGTCACTGCTGTAATATATCAGTATATGTGAGGAGCGGGGATGTCACTGCTGTAATATATCATTATATGTGAGGAGCGGTGATGTCACTGCTGTAATATATCATTATATGTGAGGAGCGGTGATGTCACTGCTGTAATATATTATTATATGTGAGGAGCGGTGATGTCACTGCTGTAATATATCATTATATGTGGGGAGCGGTGATGTCACTGCTGTAATATATCATTATATGTGAGGAGCGGTGATGTCACTGCTGTAATATATCATTTATGTGGGGAACGGTGATGTCACTGCTGTAATATATCATTATATGTGGGGAGTGGTGATGTCACTGCTGTAATATATCGTTATATGTGAGGAGCGGTGATGTCACTGCTGTAATATATCATTATATGTGGGGAGCGGTGATGTCACTGCTGTAATATATCATTATATGTGAGGAGCGGTGATGTCACTGCTGTAATATATCATTATATGTGAGGAGCGGTGATGTCACTGCTGTAATATATCATTATATGTGGGGAGCGGTGATGTCACTGCTGTAATATATCATTATATGTGAGGAGCGGTAATGTCACTGCTGTAATATATCATTATATGTGAGGAGCGGAGATGTCACTGCTGTAATATATCATTATATGTGGGGAGTGGTGATGTCACTGCTGTAATATATCATTATATGTGAGGAGCGGTGATGTCACTGCTGTAATATATCATTATATGTGAGGAGCGGTGATGTCACTGCTGTAATATATCATTATATGTGGGGAGCGGTGATGTCACTGCTGTAATATATCATTATATGTGAGGAGCGGTGATGTCACTGCTGTAATATATCTTTATATGTGGAGAGCGATGATGTCACTGCTGTAATATATCATTAAATGTGAGGAGCGGTGATGTCACTGCTGTAATATATCATTATATGTGGGGAGTGGTGATGTCACTGCTGTAATATATCATTATATGTGAGGAGCGGTGATGTCACTTCTGTAATATATCATTATATGTGAGGAGCGGTGATGTCACTGCTGTAATATATCATATGTGAGGAGCAGTGATGTCACTGCTGTAATATATCATTATATGTGAGGAGCGGTGATGTCACTGCTGTAATATATCATTATATGTGAGGAGCGGTGATGTCACTGCTGTAATATATCATTATATGTGAGGAGCGGTGATGTCACTGCTGTAATATATCATTATATGTGAGGAGCGGTGATGTCACTGCTGTAATATATCATTATATGTGATGAGCGGTGATGTCACTGCTGTAATATATCATATGTGGGGAGCGGTGATGTCACTGCTGTAATATATCATTATATGTGAGGAGCGGTGATGTCACTGCTGTAATATATCATTATATGTGAGGAGCGGGGATGTCACTGCTGTAATATATCATTATATGTGATGAGCGGTGATGTCACTGCTGTAATATATCATTATATGTGGGGAGCGGTGATGTCACTGCGGTAATATATCATTATATGTGGGGAGTGGTGATGTCACTGCTGTAATATATCATTATATGTGAGGAGTGGTGATGTCACTGCTGTAATATATCATTATATGTGGGGAGCGGTGATGTCACTGCTGTAATATATCATTATATGTGAGGAGCGGTGATGTCACTGCTGTAATATATCATTATATGTGAGGAGCGGTGATGTCACTGCTGTAATATATCATTATATGTGAGGAGCGGTGATGTCACTGCTGTAATATATCATTATATGTGAGGAGTGGTGATGTCACTGCTGTAATATATCATTATATGTGAGGAGCGGTGATGTCACTGCTGTAATATATCATTATATGTGAGGAGCGGGGATGTCACTGCTGTAATATATCATTATATGTGATGAGCGGTGATGTCACTGCTGTAATATATCATTATATGTGGGGAGCGGTGATGTCACTGCGGTAATATATCATTATATGTGGGGAGTGGTGATGTCACTGCTGTAATATATCATTATATGTGAGGAGTGGTGATGTCACTGCTGTAATATATCATTATATGTGGGGAGCGGTGATGTCACTGCTGTAATATATCATTATATGTGAGGAGCGGTGATGTCACTGCTGTAATATATCATTATATGTGAGGAGCGGTGATGTCACTGCTGTAATATATCATTATATGTGAGGAGCGGTGATGTCACTGCTGTAATATATCATTATATGTGAGGAGTGGTGATGTCACTGCTGTAATATATCATTATATGTGAGGAGCGGTGATGTCACTGCTGTAATATATCATTATATGTGAGGAGCGGGGATGTCACTGCTGTAATATATCATTATATGTGAGGAGCGGTGATGTCACTGCTGTAATATATCATTATATGTGGGGAGCGGTGATGTCACTGCTGTAATATATCATTATATGTGGGGAGCGGTGATGTCACTGCTGTAATATATCATTATATGTGGGGAGCGGTGATGTCACTGCTGTAATATATCATTATATGTGGGGAGCGGTGATGTCACTGCTGTAATATATCATTATATGTGAGGAGCGGTGATGTCACTGCTGTAATATATCATTATATGTGAGGAGCGGTGATGTCACTGCTGTAATATATCATTATATGTGAGGAGTGGTGATGTCACTGCTGTAATATATCATTATATGTGAGGAGCGGTGATGTCACTGCTGTAATATATCATTATATGTGGGGAGCGGTGATGTCACTGCTGTAATATAGCATTATATGTGGGGAGCGGTGATGTCACTGCGGTAATATATCATTATATGTGGGGAGTGGTGATGTCACTGCTGTAATATATCATTATATGTGAGGAGCGGTGATGTCACAGCTGTAATATATCATTATATGTGAGGAGCGGTGATGTCACTGCTGTAATATATCATTATATGTGAGGAGCGGTGATGTCACTGCTGTAATATATCATTATATGTGAGGAGCGGTGATGTCACTGCTGTAATATATCATTATATGTGAGGAGCGGTGATGTCACTGCTGTAATATATCATTATATGTGAGGAGCGGTGATGTCACTGCTGTAATATATCGTTATATGTGAGGAGCGGTGATGTCACTGCTGTAATATATCATTATATGTGGTGAGCGGTGATGTCACTGCTGTAATAAAAAAATGATGGGAGTATTTATGTTGGTAATTTCTTTTGTTTCCGCCCCTTTAGGTTGTCGCTGGGTTTAATCGTCTCAGGCAAGAGCAGAGAGGATTAGCCTCCAAAGCGGCGGAGCTCGAGATGGAGTTAAATGAACACATGTCAGTATTATCTACTATATAATTGTCTAAGGGTCACTTCCGCCTTTCTGTCTGTCCTTCTGTCTGTCTGTCACGGAAATCCCAAGTCTCCGATTGGTCGTGGCTGTTTTGCTGCGATTAATCAGCGACGGGCACAGTCTGGCGGCAAAATAGCCGCTCCTTACTCCCCTCCAGTCAGCGCTCACACAGGGTTAATGGCAGCGTTAACGGACCGCGTTATGCCGCAGTGTAGCGCACTCCGTTAATGCTGCTATTAACCCTGTGTGACCAAGTTTTTACTATTGATGCTGCCTATGCGGCATCAATAGTAATAAGATCTAATGTTAGGGTATGTTTCCACGTTCAGGAAACGCTGCGTGTTTGACGCTGCGTAGAGCCGCAGCGTCAAGCACGCAGCGTCCAGATGTTACAGCATAGTGGAGGGGATTTCATGAAATCCCGTCTCCACTATGCATTAAAAGACGCATACGACAGACCCGCAGAAACGGACATGCGGCGCGTCTTTTCAGAACGCAGCATGTCCTTACAATGCGCAAAGAACGCAAGAACAACACAGGTGACCTGCCAGTGACCTCAGGTGCAGATTTGGTCAGGATTATACCTGCATAAAATCCTGACCAAATCCTGATGCAATCCTGAACGTTGACACATACCCTTAAAAATAATAAAAAAAATAAAAAATCGTGTTATTCTCACCGTCCGTTGGCCCCTCGGATGCAGAACAGGCCTTTCCCGCTCCTCGCGACGATCCGGTGACCGCTTCATGCATTGCGGTCTCGCGAGATGATGACGTAGCAGTCTTGCGAGACCGCTACGTCATCATCTCGCGAGACCGCAATGCACTCTTGGGACCGGAGCGCGCGAGGAGCATCGGTAACCGCTTCGCTTGGATCCGGGGGCCAACGGAAGGTGAGTATATAACTATTTTTTATTTTAATTCTTTTTTTTTAACAGGGATATGATGCCCACATTGCTATATACTGCTCGGGCCGTGCTATATACTATGTGGGCTGTGCTATATACTATGTGGGCTGTGCAATGTACTGCGTGGGCTGTGCAATATACTACGTGGGCTGTTATATACTACGTGGCTGTGCTAAATACTACGTGGCTGGCCTCGTAGTAATCAGCGACAGGCGCAGTCCGGCCGCAAATTGGCGCGGGATTTGAACCACGCTTCGCTAATTGGTCGCGGTTGGCCGAATCCTGTGTATTCAATGTATTATTCTAAAATCTTCATAAATAAACTACATACATATTCTAGAATACCCGATGTGTTAGAATCTGGCTACCATCTAGTTTCTTCATATTTACTTCAGTAGAGGAGAGATCAGCTGCTTTTTTTTTTTTATAATAGCTGTCCACTCATGTTGGGAGTCGTAGTTTACCAACAAATAATGGCTCATACAGTGCTGATCCTTGTTGTAATGATGGATAGGAGGTATTCTCAGTGATGTCACCTCTGATTTCTAGTGATGGACAGGAGGCATTCTCAGTGATGTCACCGCTGATTTCTAGTGATGGACAGGAGGCATTCTCAGTGATGTCACCGCTGATCTCTAGTGATGGATAGGAGGCATTCTCAGTGATGTCACCGCTGATCTCTAGTGATGGATAAGAGACATTCTCAGTGATGTCACCGCTGATCTCTAGTGATGGATAGGAGGAATTCTCAGTGATGTCACCTCTGATCTCTAGTGATGGATAGGAGGCATTCTCAGTGATGTCACTGCTGATCTCTAGTGATGGATAGGGGGCATTCTCAGTGATGTCACCGCTGATTTCTAGTGATGGACAGGAGGCATTCTCAGTGATGTCACCGCTGATCTCTAGTGATGGATAGGTGGCAATCTCAGTGATGTCACCGCTGATCTCTAGTGATGGATAAGAGACATTCTCAGTGATGTCACCGCTGATCTCTAGTGATAGATAGGAGGCATTCTCAGTGATGTCACCTCTGATCTCTAGTGATGGATAGGAGGCATTCTCAGTGATCTCACCTCTGATCTCTAGTGATGGATAGGAGGCATTCTCAGTGATGTCACCTCTGATCTCTAGTGATGGATAGGAGGCATTCTCAGTGATGTCACCGCTGATCTCTAGTGATGGATAGGAGGCATTCTCAGTGATGTCACCTCTGATCTCTAGTGATGGACAGGAGGCATTCTCAGTGATGTCACCGCTGATCTCTAGTGATGGATAGGAGGCATTCTCAGTGATGTCACCGCTGATCTCTAGTGATGGATAGGAGGCATTCTCAGTGATGTCACCTCTGATCTCTAGTGATGGATAGGAGGCATTCTCAGTGATGTCACCGCTGATCTCTAGTGATGGATAGGAGGCATTCTCAGTGATGTCACCTCTGATCTCTAGTGATGGACAGGAGGCATTCTCAGTGATGTCACCGCTGATCTCTAGTGATGGATAGGAGGCATTCTCAGTGATGTCACCGCTGATCTCTAGTGATGGATAGGCGGCATTCTCAGTGATGTCACCGCTGATCTCTAGTGATGGATAGGAGGCATTCTCAGTGATGTCACCTCTGATCTCTAGTGATGGACAGGAGGCATTCTCAGTGATGTCACCGCTGATCTCTAGTGATGGATAGGAGGCATTCTCAGTGATGTCACCGCTGATCTCTAGTGATGGATAGGAGGCATTCTCAGTGATGTCACCGCTGATCTCTAGTGATGGATAGGAGGCATTCTCAGTGATGTCACAGCTGATCTCTAGTGATGGATAGGGGGCATTCTCAGTGATGTCACCGCTGATCTCTAGTGATGGATAGGAGGCATTCTCGGTGATGTCACCGCTGATCTCTAGTGATGGATAGGAGGCATTCTCAGTGATGTCACAGCTGATCTCTAGTGATGGATAGGAGGCATTCTCAGTGATGTCACTGCTGATCTCTGGTGATGGATAGGAGGCATTCTCAGTGATGTCACCTCTGATCTCTAGTGATGGATAGGAGGCATTCTCAGTGATGTTACCGCTGATCTCTAGTGATGGATAGGAGACATTCTCAGTGATGTCACCGCTGATCTCTAGTGATGGATAGGGGGCATTCTCAGTGATGTCACCGCTGATCTCTAGTGATGGATAGGAGGCATTCTCAGTGATGTCACCGCTGATCTCTAGT
The DNA here is from genome assembly GCF_051348905.1 of Ranitomeya variabilis. Lineage (NCBI taxonomy): Eukaryota > Metazoa > Chordata > Amphibia > Anura > Dendrobatidae > Ranitomeya > Ranitomeya variabilis. The sequence continues at coordinate 609,239,014 of NC_135232.1, forward strand.
GATGGATAGGAGGCATTCTCAGTGATGTCACCGCTGATCTCTAGTGATGGATAGGAGGCATTCTCAGTGATGTCACCGCTGATCTCTAGTGATGGATAGGAGGCATTCTCAGTGATGTCACCGCTGATCTCTAGTGATGGATAGGAGGCATTCTCAGTGATGTCACCGCTGATCTCTAGTGATGGATAGGAGGCATTCTCAGTGATGTCACCGCTGATCTCTAGTGATGGATAGGAGGCATTCTCAGTGATGTCACCGCTGATCTCTAGTGATGGATAGGAGGCATTCTCAGTGATGTCACCGCTGATCTCTAGTGATGGATAGGAGGCATTCTCAGTGATGTCACTGCTGATCTCTAGTGATGGATAGGCGGCATTCTCAGTGATGTCACCGCTGATCTCTAGTGATGGATAGGAGGCATTCTCAGTGATGTCACCGCTGATCTCTAGTGATGGATAGGAGGCATTCTCAGTGATGTCACCGCTGATCTCTAGTGATGGATAGGCGGCATTCTCAGTGATGTCACTGCTGATTTTTGGTGATGGATAGGAGGCATTCTCAGTGATGTCACTGCTGACCCACTAAACTAACCCCTTATTTTCTTTGTCTGTAGACTGGTGATTGATACCCTGAAGGATGTGGATCAGGACAGGAAGTGTTATCGGATGGTCGGGGGGGTGTTGGTGGAGCGCACAGTGAAGGAAGTCCTCCCCGCTCTGCAGAATAATAAGGATCAGGTGAGGCTCATGCAAGAGACGTTACATGTCCAGGCTCTGTGTTTCTTGCTGCATCTGTTTGTCCTGTTCTGCAGATCATTGCATCAGCATTTGTAATCAATCTCGTTTCAGATCAATAAGATTATTGAGACGCTGAGCTCACAGCTGCAGACCAAGGGCCGCGAGCTCAACGAGTATCGGGAGAAGCATAACATCCGCCTCATGGGTGAAGACAACCAGAAGCAGCCACCCAAAGAGAATGGAGATGGACCTGGCAGCAAACCAAGCTCTGCTGGTGTCTTGGTGTCGTGATTCTCCCATGGGAGCTACCATTTTTATCCTTTTAATTTAATTGAGGACAAATCTGGAGTCCCCTCCTGTGGTAACACGTCACTCTCATTTTTGAGTTGTGCGCCTCATAAGTTGGATTACTTCTGAACATGAACTCACCCGGCACCAAGAACACTCTCATGGGTTTATGATGGGCACGACCGACCTTTGTTTTATTTTTGTTAAATAAAGTTTTTGTTGTTGCAGTTATAAGGCATCTGTAGTTTATTCCCTCTGCAGCAGACGACAGCGTCACCACATTGATGGGTGGACAGAGCATCCTGCGCAGGATGGCTGCTGTATCACTGTGAACAGAACCTTTCACATAAGATGTCCGCTCTCATGCGATGGATAGAACCTCCTGCAGAGGGGGACGACCCTGCCGCCATGGCTGGCACCTCCTGTACAGGGCGGTCACCCTGCCCCCATGGCTAGAACCTCCAGCAGAGGTATTTGAGTTTTTCAACACAAAAAGTGAAACTCATAAGTTATACAAAGTCATTACAAACAGATTGATGTATTTCAAGTGTTTATTTCTGTCAATGTTGCTGATTATGGCTTACAGCCGATGAGAACCCGAAAGTTATTATCTCAGTAAATTAGTAATATACATTATAGGAAAGAAGAAGTGCAGATAGTGTCTTACCTCACAATTTATGGGAAGATTCACCAGTAGTGTAACTGCTCATCTGATGTAAATGTTCACAAGCATATAGTGCCAGCTGCTGCAGATCCACCGGTCGACACGTGACCATATAGCCCGGTTCACTATGTATTGATTTAGGCCTTCGCCGGAATTTTTTGGAGAGTCTGAAAACTATACATTTTTGGAAAGGTTATAGTATAAGCAATACGAAAAACAATGTTTCCATTTGCCCCGAGTCCCACGTGACCGCCATATTGGATTTTACAAAATGGCTGACGTAAAACCAATTTTCGTTAATATCTCAGCTTATAAATAACATAAAAATAAAATTTGACAGCTAAACATACATTTTAGGGCTAAGAAATGCAATATTACTAGTTGCAGATGTGTTTTAGATATTTACTACAGCAGTTTTTTATAATTAATTAGTATTGACATAATAATACATAATGACAGGAATCACATGTTTTTTTTTTCTTTTATTACAGGAGTTGAACATGACAGACAAACCACAAGCTACTGAAGTCACTTGTGAAGGTGAGGCACCTATCAACTGGAAGCTATGTATGCTCTGTCAGTCTTCCAATGGCAATGAGAAGTTGGTGCAAAATCCTCGGATACAGTCTTACCAGCGCGTTTTGGACATAGTAGCAGAGAGGGCAAGTTTACAAGATGGCAACTATGTTGATATCCATCGACGGATTAGCAACAGGAAAGACACAATCGCTACACATCAGGCAGTCTACCATCGAAGTTGTTACACAAATGCAATTAACAACGACCAAATACAACGAGCCCGGGACCGTTATGCACATGCATTAGCTACTGGTAGCCACATTACCAAGAAACGAGGATTAAAAAGAGGACGTGCTGAAATGGACGAATCAGGTTCATTAACATCTGACTCTTCATCACCATTCACGAGGTCACATACATGGCCACTGGATAAGGAAAAATGTTTCTTTTGTCAGAACGATGAGAATGAGAAGCTTTATAATGTGAGGACAGTCAACGCAGGGAAATCGTTGAAACAAGCTATTGAAACATCAGATAATTTAACACTGAAAACAAGACTGAACACATGCATTGCACCAGGGGATGCACATTCTATTGACGTCCGGTACCACAAAAGCTGTTGGACAAAGCATGTTTTTCATGGACAACGAGAACGTAGTACCAACAGAACAGACCACAAAGAACCCTTATTACAACGTGCAAGTCTGCTAGAGTTGCTAAACCTAGTGGATATTCAAACACAGAACCAATCATATCTATCTATACAAGATATCGAAACCACTTATTTGAATATGCTTGGTATAGAAGGCGTGGAAAATCACAAACCTACATTCACTAGAAAGTGGCTCAAAGAAATTATAATGAATGCCTTGCCACATCTGAAATCCTGTCTTTCAAAAAACAGAAGGGAATCAGCAGTTCTTTATTCACCAGAAGCCTGTGAGGAAATCATGGTTAATTCTGCAATGGAATGTCGTAGTGATGATGCAGACAACATGCAGACAATCTACAAAGCAGCACAGTTAATTAGGAAAAGCATTGCTAATTTTACAACGGAAGTCAATGATAAAAACACCATAACGGTCACTAGTGACATACACGACGTTCCAGCAGAATTATATTCCGCTATCCGTTGGATCATAACAGGGCCGATTAACAGCCTTGAAACTCAAAGAAGGACCAAAATTGTTGACCGAGCAGCACTTACTATGAGTCAGAACATCATGTATGAATTCAAATCAAAACGCCAGGTCAACTACAAGCCAAAAACCGAATCATCAGTATTCAGACAACCCAACGCACGAGAAAACCCACAGGTCCTGGGGCTAGCTCTGACTGTTCATCACACCACTCGCGATAAGAAATTAATGAATCTTCTTAGTTCACATGGGTTTTGTGTTCCCTATGGCCGTACCCTACGAATGGAAACTGCTTTGGCTAATGCTGTTGTAGAAAACACCCGAGAGTTAAAAGGTCTTTACGTGCCACCATTCTTGAAGAAGGGTACCTTTGTGTTCTTTGCAGTTGATAACACAGACTTTGCAGAGGATACCCCTGATGGGAAAGGAACCACACATGGAACTATTACTGCTGTATATCAGCAAGTAGATGCTGTTGGAGAACCAGTTGCACCACCCTTGAAGATAACAGATGCCCACACTTTATCTGTCACTCCATACCATGTACATATGTTGCACTGTGACAAGCCAAAAGTACAACATACCCAAAGATCAGAACACTTTGTCACAAACAAGGAAATATCAGGTTCTTCCCAACTTTCACAATTTGGATGGATTGTTGCTACTGCTGTATCCAGAATGCAGCAACTAGAGAAAGCATCGAGCAAAATTCCTGGATGGTCAGGATACAACTCACTGTTGTCCGAAAGCAAGCGATTTACCAACGTTGGAGCCTTACCACTGCTACCAGAGCTAGCACACGAGTGGTCAACCTTGCTGACTGTGATCATGCAAGCAAGTGAACTGAGGAAGTTGACTGTTGGTGAAGATCATCCCACTGTTATTTCATTTGATATGGCTCTGTATGAGAAGGTTGTCCAACTTCTAGATGCAAGACCTGATCTGAAACGCACCGTTGTTCCACGACTGGGAGAGCTACATGTTGTAATGGCTGCCCTGCGCGCTCTGGGTACCTCTACGGAGAACTCGGGTATTGATGATGCATGGATAGAAGGTGATGTGTATGGGTCTGCAACAACAAGGCAAATACTGAAATGTACCCATTACAAGCGTGCTCTTCGTGCTCACACATATACATATGTTGCTCTGTATGAACTGTTGCTGGACGAGTTCTTCATTGATAATCCAGAACTAAAACAGGTGTGTTTGATGGCAACAGAGGGAATTGAAGCTGCCTGTTCTGAGGAAAACAAGAACACAAAAAGTAAGTCAGTGAAACAAGCAAGCACTTCCCTACTAGAGGCCTTGACCACTGCTGACATAATCACAGTCTTTCAAACATGGGTGAAACAGAGATCCAAAAATGCAATGTTCAAGTCAATGATGAACTACCTACAGCGAGTGGAAACAATCCTTTTATTTGTTGCTGCAACCAGGAATGCAGACCTTGAGCTTCATCTTCAAGCCGGAGAGCAGCTCAGCAAGCTCTTCTTTGCATTTGACCGGATGAAATACAAGCGATTGTGGCCAAGGTATATCACGGACATGCATGACCTTAAAATAAATCACCCTCAAACATGGGAAGAAATGAAAGCGGGTAACATTTCAGTCACGAAAAGTGCTATCCCATTTGTATCCATTGGGGCGGACCATACATGCGAGCATCTGAACAAGCTGATGAAAATCCATGCTGGCATAGTCGGCATCTCGAACAATGCCAATGCTCGTCAGAGATTCTTCATGGCCACACCTGAACTCTCCCGAGTTGTCAAAGAATATACCAGACAGTTTGATTTAGAACGTGACAAAACCAGAGAGCATCACGATCTTGGGCCAAGTGCAGTCAAGAAGTGTCATCATGTTATTGACAAGATTAAGGAAGCAATTTTGAAACATGGCAACCCATTTGCTGTTGTAGGTGACAAGTTGCACAATGTAATCACCCATGCCTACATCCCTGATGAGTACGTAAAAATGATCCTGAATGCAGATGAGACAGGTCAAAAGCTGTATGAAGACTATGTGTTGGCGCGAATCAATGGGGATGTTAGCCTATGGGCACCAGTAAAGAAGGAGAACAACAGGATGTTCATGTCGGCAAACAAGAAAACCACAGTAAAACTCCGAGACAAGACTGTTGATCTTAAGGAGACCAAGGACTTGTATGGAAGAATGATGGTTTTGGCAAGGTCCAACAGAGACATAAACCAGAAAGTGGCCATTGGGAACTACGAATTCACTCTGACCCCAAGAGCCTTTTTTGCTCCAGATGGTACAATGTTACCATGCCATGACAAATCAAAACTGATCAGTCTCCTTAACAAGTTGGTTATAGTAGAAACTCCACAGAAAGATCTGCAGCCAGAAGATAGGATGGACACAAGATCAGATGCTCCAAGTCGCAAGATAGCCCTGGTAGATGGAATGGTTCTTCTGCAAAAGATGGCCAAGAAACCGGCAACACTAGTGACAGTCAAAGATCTCAGTTACTGCTTCAATGACAGGCTTATGTCTCTCACAGAAAATTACGATGAAATAATCCTTGTGTTTGATACGTATAGGGAAAATTCTCTCAAGGATGCTACCAGGGATAAAAGAAGAAAAGGAAAGGCACCAATTCAGTACCAGGTCAGAGATGAAACAAACATTAATCATATTCCAATGAACAGGTTCCTTTCACATGACAAGACAAAGGCTGACCTGACCAACTATCTTGCTGCAAAGACTCTAGAGTTCAACAGTTCATCACAAAAACTGGTCATCACTTGTTCTTCAGGGTGTACCAGGAGCAACAAAAACTTAGTTTTCGACGACAACAATCACGAAGAAGCAGACACACTGTTGATCTACCAAGCTGTCTTGGCAACACAACGAAACCCACCGGATGCAAGGATGGTTTTCTTCTCCCCTGATACCGATGTACTGGTGTTGGTCATAGCTAACTATGACCTCATGCTGAAGAATACATCGATTTCAATGGTCTCTGGGATGATCGAGATAGAGCCAATAAGGCGAGTCATAGGGGCAGACAGAGCAAAGGCTTTGACAGCCTTCCATGCATTCACTGGTGCTGACACAACTGGAAGGTTCTCTCGAATTGGCAAAGCAATCTGGCTGCAAGCTTACATGAACGCAACACCAGATGTAATCAGTTCTCTGCAGATGCTTTCGACTGAAAAAGAAGTGAGCGAAACTATGTTGTCAACTCTTGCTACCTTCGTATGTTTTGCTTACTCTCCAAAAGGCATTTTTATTAAGAATATTCCCGAACTGCGATGGCATCTATTTTGCAAGCATATGGCAGAAAGTGACAGGTTACCTCCTACACTCGGAGCTCTAAAACAACATGTCCTCAGAGTCCATATCCAAGCCAGAGTGTGGGGACAAGCTAACATTGCTTTGCAGGATTCTCAGCTGGATCCCGAGAAGAATGGCTATCACAAAGGGTTGGATGGACAGTTGAAACCAACCATGACAGATGTTCTTCCAGCTCCAAAAGCAATAATCGAGATGATTAGTTGTCAATGCAAACATGACTGTTCTTCTTCAAGGTGTTCGTGCCGAAAAAATAACTTATCCTGTACCGATCTTTGTCAGTGTGACAGCGAGTGTATGAATGACGAGGACACTCAGACCAAATATGAAACTGATGATGACAGTGATGGTGGCGATATGTAAAGACACTCTGGTTGTTCAAAAGTTAAAAACATTAACTCTCTGCTTTTCGAGTTCGAAAATTTGTTCAAATATAAACCGATACAATTTGTAGTCGTATATAGAGTATTTATTTGGATACCACTGCATTTCTTAGTACTCAAAATGTATGTTTAGCTGTCAAAATTTAAGTTTTACGTTACTTACAAGCTGAGATATTAACGAAAATCGATGTAAATCAGCCATTTTGTAAAATCCAAGATGGCGGCCACTTAGGACTCGGGGCAAATGGAAACATTGTTTTTCTTATTGCTTATACCATAGCCTTTCCAAAAATGTACATATTTGAAACTCTCCAGAAAATTCCGGCGAAATTACATAGTGAACCGGACTAATAGCTGAATTGCTGAATAGGAGGATCGGTGAGTTATGATCCGTGCTGCCAGCTCATCCAAATCAGATTCTCTATGGCGTTAAGGTCAGGTAAGTTTGCTGGCCAATCAAGCACAGTGATACTGGTGTTTTTAAACCAGGTATTGGTACTTATGGCAGTGTGGACAGGTGCCAAGTCCTACTAGAGAGTGAAATTTCCATCCTCAAAAAGCTTGTCGGCAGAGGGAAGCATGAAGTAGCCTGTGGTGACTTTGGTATTGATAAAACACAGTGGACCTACACCAGCAGATGACATGGCTCCCCAAACCATCACTGATTGTCACCTTGATTTCCACATGAAATGCAAGATTTATTTTCATCTGAAAACAACACTTTGGACCACTGAGCAACAATCCAGCTCTTTTTCTCCTTGGCCCAGGTAAGACGCTTCTGGTTTTGTCTATTGATCATGAGCGGCTTGACATAAGGAATGTGACACTTGTCCTGGATAGTCTGTGTATGGTGGCTCCTGAAACAATGACTCCAGCAGGAGTCCACTCCTTGTGAATCTCCCCCTAATTTTTGAATGGCCTTTTCTTAACAATCCTTTCAAGGCTGCGGTTATCCCAGTTGCTTGTGCACCTTTTTGTACCACACTTTTTCCTTCCACTCAACGTTCCATTAATCTGCTTGTATACAGCACTCTGTGAACAGCCGGCTTCTTACGCAATGACCTTTTGTGGCTTACCCTCCTTGTGGAGTGTGTCAGTGCCTTCTGGACATCTGTCAAGTCAGCAGTATTCCCAATGATTGTGGAACCTAGTGAAACAGACTAAGGGACATTTTTAAACCCTTAGGAAGCCTTTGCAGGTGTTTTTTGTTAATTATTCTAACTTACTGAGATAATGACTTGTGGGTTTTCATTGGCTGTAAGCCATAGTCATCAACATTAACAAAATTAAGCACTTGAAATAGATCACTGTTTGTAATGGCTATATAAGGTTTCACTTTCTGTATTGAAGAACTGAAATAAATTAACTTTTTGATGATCTAATTTTGTAAGGAGCACCTGTAGGCATGTAAATTTGGCCTCTTGTTTTACCTTCTCACGTGAAAGTTCAGCTGAACTTTATCGTAAATCAGCTGAGAAGAGCTCCTAAGATGCTGTGTGAAAAGTCACTCACTTATAGATTCTTGGTTAGCTCATTCTGCTGCCTGCTACTTATTGTGCAACGCAGACACAAAAGATGCCAAATACTGCACGATTTTTAATGAAACCAAGTGATAAAATTGATTTTGGCCCCAAAAAAATTAACATAGAGCTATGTGACGGCACGTTGTCCTGTGCAGTGAGCTGTTGGGGTACAGGCGAAGTTTTGATCTTTTTCCGTTTTGATTATTATAGTCTTTCTAGCTGTTACATCACTGCTCAAGGGGAGAGAATGAAACCCCTGCAGTCTCTGTCCATTACAGGAAATCAAGCACAGAGATGGTAGGGCAAGGTGTTCTGCCATCAGCACCAAATCCACCCACGAGATACAGGCGGCCATTAAGCAGGCAGGTCCGGTGGCCCACTCTCTTCTGCCCAGGGTCTGATCCAGGGAAAAGGAACCAGCTCATTGGGGTGCAGCCTGTAAATGGATATTGGAGTGATGGCAAGATGATCAAATGTAAAACCTACAAATCAGAGAAAAACTCACGTGTGTCGCAGACATAGAGGTCGTTGCAGACGACATCACGGCTCAGTGCGAGAGTTTCTCCACCGTAAACCACTATAAAAGGACCGATAGTGGAGCAGGAATGATGACGCAGGTTCTTGGGGGCTTCACGTTTGGCTTTATCTGAGGTTACAAGCTTAGACAACTGCTCGGACAGCGGAGAGTCGGGAAATAAATTCTCCTTGATAAGAGAGACGTAATATTAGGAAGGAGTCAGACCAATCTACCTGAAATGGTAGCTAAACATTCAAAGAATATTTGTGGTCCTCCATTATGTTTGGCAAGGAAGCTCTGTCCATTGCGGCATTTCTTGCTAATACCTGGATTTTTCCTGCTTCCCACCATCCGATTAAGTCACCAGCAGCTGATTCTCTGCCTCCGAATACGAAGAGAGACCATCCATGTCTTGTGCCATGTCTGATGTCGGACTTCAGGAGGACGGCAGTGTGTCCTGATCGTGATGCAGTGTGTGATTCCTCCTCTTTGTACCTGTGGATGACACATGCAGATTTTATGGACAAGTGTGCGGCGAGCCAGGTGACCAGTACAAATGATACTTGCCGGTAAGTCTTGGCTCTGGCATTCAGATGTAGGGTGTATACGCTGGCATAACGTCTCTGTGTGCGTAGTCCACCTTCCCGGCCCACCACGCAAAGCTCGCGGTCGGATACCTTGGTGCAGGTGTGACTGCTGAGCCCCGCTGGGGGGTTACTGGATGGCTCCTCTGCCCATGATGCCCACTCCTTGGTCTTTGTATCATAGCTGCAGATGGTGGATAATCTCCGTGCACCATCCCATCCCCCAACCACACAAAGCCACCTGTTATTGAGCACAACTGCATCGTGATGACTCCTCCTAAACATACTGTCCTGACAGCCACTGTCTGCTGTTGTCTGCTCCGGGTCAAAGGTCACAATTTCATCAAGAGGGGGGTCTTTGGGGTCAGCGGATTTTACCCCTCCGTATAGATACAGCTTGCCCTGTATTGGTGTACATGTGTGGTAGGCAAGGGCGAATCTTGCATCGTGAGCCACCGGGGTCCATTTCCACAGATCTTCTCCGGACATTACCGCTGGGGCTGCAAAACACATGGAAATGCTTCACTGAGGGCAGATGACCCCTACTGAGACACACCCATTATCTACTACCCGAGACCCACCCTCTAAATGATCTCTACTGAGGCATAGTCACTGAATCCCTACTGAGATAAACTCCTTAGACAATCCCCATTGAAAGACAGCCACTAAACGATCCCTGCTGAGGAATGCCCACTAAGCGATCCCACTAAGTGGAAGCTGCTGAGGCATCTCTACGAAGCGATCCCTGCTGAGGTATGCCCACGAGGCGATCCCTGCTGAGGCATGCCCACAAAGTGATCCCTGCTGAGGCATGCCCACAAAGTGATCCCTGCTGAGGCATGCCCACGAAGCGATCCCTGCTGAGGCATGCCCACGAAGCGATTCCTGCTGAGGTATTGCCCACGAGGTGATCCCTGCTGAGGCATGCCCACAAAGTGATCCCTGCTGAGGCATGCCCACAAAGCGATCCCTGCTGAGGCATGCCCACGAGGTGATCCCTGCTGAGGCATGCCCACAAAGTGATCCCTGCTGAGGAATGCCCACAAAGAGATGCCTGCTGAGGCATGCCGACGAAGCGATCCCTGCTGAGGCATGCCCACGAGGCGATCCCTGCTGAGGCATGCCCACGAGGCGATCCCTGCTGAGGCATGCCCACGAGGCGATCCCTGCTGATGCATGCCCACGAGGCGATCCCTGCCGAGGCATGCCCACTAAGCGATCCCTGCCGAGGCATGCCCACTAAGCGATCCCTGCCGAGGCATGCCCACTAAGCGATCCCTGCTGAGGTATGCCCACTAAGCGAGCGCTGCTGATATAATCCCATTACTCCCACCTAAACCCGCTCACTAGGTAATACCTATTGAAACACAACTACTTACCAATCCCTAAAGGGGCATGCCCATTAAATCCTCACCCACTAAGCAATCCCTACTGAAACACCCTCACTAAATGATCCCTAATGGGACACAATTTCTAATCAAACCCTGCCAATATACACCCACTAAGTAATCCCTATATAAACACATCATCTAACCCTCACTCATCAGGGACCTTCTTGAGTGCTCCCTACTGAGACACGCCCATTTATTACTCCTTAATGAGACTCGTCTTACTAAGGCTACTTTCACACTAGCGTTTTTTTGCATACGTCGCAATGCGTCGTTTTGGCAAAAAAACGCATCCTGCAAAGTCGTCTGCAGGATGCGTTTTTTCCCTATAGACTAACATTAGCAACGCATTGTGATGTATTGACACACGTCGCAACCGTCGTGCGACGGTTGCGTCGTGTTGTGGCGGACCGCCGGCAGCAAAAAACGTTACATGTAACGTTTTTTTCGTGCCGACGGTCCGCCATTTCCGACCGCGCATGCGCAGCTGGAACTTCGCCCCCACCTCCCCGCACCTCACAATGGGGCAGCGGATGCGTGGAAAAACAGCATCCGCTGCCCCCGTTGTGCGGCGCTTGCACAGTATGCGTCGGTACCGACGCTAGTGTGAAAGTAGCCAAACCTATCTCTTCTAAAAGACATATTCAAAGGAATTCCTAATCACTCAGCAGTTTACATGCAAACAAAAGCATTCAGAAACCCAAACACAAGGGCCCAGTTCCTTACCGATATATGTCCTGCTGTCTGCCCTCTCAGTCTGTGCTATGCCAGTGCAAAAGGGGTTAATAAACTGGAGAAAAATCGCTCATTCACCTGATCCAGACACATCAGTTTCATGCTGCAGTTCCTACTTGGCCACACCCACATCTCCTGAGCAACCGCAGTACATAAACCACAGCGAGACTGAGCAAGCGGTATGGTACTGTGCAGTGCATGTAAGCAGAATAATACAGATACTGCGAATTACACCCAGTATACAGGACAGGAGAAGTGGTACTGTGCAGTGTATACATACAGAATAATACAGATACTGAGAATTACACCCAATATACAGGACAGGAGAAGTGGTACTGTGCAATGTGTATATATACAGAATAATACAGATACTGAGAATTACACCCAGTATACAGGACAGGAGAAGTGGTACTGTGCAGTGTATATATACAGTATAATACAGATACTGAGGATTACATCCAGTATACAGGACAGGAGAAGTGGTACTGTGCAGTGTGTATATATACAGAATAATACAGATACTGAGAATTACACCCAGTATACAGGACAGGAGAAGTGGTACTGTGCAGTATATATACAGAATAATACAGATACTGAGAATTACACCCAGTATACAGGACAGGAGAAGTGGTACTGTGCAGTGTATATATACAGAATAATACAGATACTGAGAATTACACCCAGTATACAGGACAGGAGAAGTGGTACTGTGCAGTGTATATATACAGAATAATACAGATACTGAGAATTACACCCAGTATACAGGACAGGAGAAGTGGTACTGTGCAGTGTATATATACAGAATAATACAGATACTGAGAATTACACCCAGTATACAGGACAGGAGAAGTGGTACTGTGCAGTGTATATATACAGAATAATACAGATACTGAGAATTACACCCAGTATACAGGACAGGAGAAGTGGTACTGTGCAGTGTATATACAGAATAATACAGATACTGAGAATTACACCCAGTATACAGGACAGGAGAAGTGGTACTGTGCAGTGTATATACAGAATAATACAGATACTGAGAATTACACCCAGTATACAGGACAGAAGTGGTACTGTGCAGTGTGTATATACAGAATAATACAGATACTGAGAATTACACACAGTATACAGGACAGGAGAAGTGGTACTGTGCAGTGTATATATATACAGAATAATACAGATACTGAGAATTACATCCAGTATACAGGACAGGAGAAGTGGTACTGTGCAGTGTGTATATACAGAATAATACAGATACTGAGAATTACACCCAGTATACAGGACAGGAGAAGTGGTACTGTGCAGTGTATATATACAGAATAATACAGATACTGAGAATTACACCCAGTATACAGGACAGGAGAAGTGGTACTGTGCAGTGTATATATACAGAATAATACAGATACTGAGAATTACACACAGTATACAGGACAGGAGAAGTGGTACTGTGCAGTGTATATATACAGAATAATACAGATACTGAGAATTACACCCAGTATACAGGACAGAAGTGGTACTGTGCAGTGTATATATACAGAATAATACAGATACTGAGAATTACACCCAATATACAGGACAGGAGAAGTGGTACTGTGCAGTGTATATATATACAGAATAATACAGATACTGAGAATTACACCCAGTATACAGGACAGGAGAAGTGGTACTGTGCAGTGTATATATACAGAATAATACAGATACTGAGAATTACACACAGTATACAGGACAGGAGAAGTGGTACTGTGCAGTGTATATATACAGAATAATACAGATACTGAGGATTACACCCAGTATACAGGACAGGAGAAGTGGTACTGTGCAGTGTGTATATACAGAATAATACAGATACTAAGGATTACACCCAGTATACAGGACAGGAGAAGTGGTACTGTGTAGTGTATATATACAGAATAATACAGGTACTGAGAATTACACCCAGTATACAGGACAGGAGAAGTGGTACTGTGCAGTGTATATATACAGAATAATACATATACTGAGAATTACACCCAGTATACAGGACAGGAGAAGTGGTACTGTGCAGTGTATATATACGGAATAATACAGGTACTGAGAATTACACCCAGTATACAGGACAGGAGAAGTGGTACTGTGCAGTGTATATATACAGAATAATACAGATACTGAGAATTACACCCAGTATACAGGACAGGAGAAGTGGTACTGTGCAGTGTATATATATATATACAGAATAATACAGATACTGAGAATTACACCCAGTATACAGGACAGGAGAAGTGGTACTGTGCAGTGTGTATATACAGAATAATACAGATACTGAGAATTACACCCAGTATTCAGGACAGGAGAAGTGGAACTGTGCAGTATATATATACAGAATAATACAGATACTGAGAATTACACCCAGTATTCAGGACAGGAGAAGTGGTACTGTGCAGTGTATATATACAGAATAATACAGATACTGAGGATTACACCCAGTATACAGGACAGGAGAAGTGGTACTGTGCAGTGTATATATACAGAATAATACAGATACTGAGAATTACACTCAGTATACAGGACAGGAGAAGTGGTACTGTGCAGTGTATATATACAGAATAATACAGATACTGAGAATTACACCCAGTATACAGGACAGGAGAAGTGGTACTGTGCAGTGTATATATACAGAATAATACAGATACTGAGAATTACACCCAGTATACAGGACAGGAGAAGTGGTACTGTGCAGTGTATATATACAGAATAATACAGATACTGAGAATTACACCCAATATACAGGACAGGAGAAGTGGTACTGTGCAGTGTATATATACAGAATAATACAGATACTGAGAATTACACACAGTACACAGGACAGGAGAAGTGGTACTGTGCAGTGTATATATACAGAATAATACAGATACTGAGAATTACACCCAGTATTCAGGACAGGAGAAGTGGTACTGTGCAGAGTATATATACAGAATAATACAGATACTGAGAATTACACCCAGTATACAGGACAGGAGAAGTGGTACTGTGCAGTGTATATATACAGAATAATACAGATACTGAGAATTACACCCAGTATACAGGACAGGAGAAGTGGTACTGTGCAGTGCATGTAAGCAGAATAATACAGATACTGCGAATTACACCCAGTATACAGGACGGGAGAAGTGGTACTGTGCAGTGTATATATACAGAATAATACAGATACTGAGAATTACACCCAGTATACAGGGCAGGAGAAGTGGTACTGTGCAGGGTATATATACAGAATAATACAGATACTGAGAATTACACCCAGTATACAGGACAGGAGAAGTGGTACTGTGCAGTGTATATATACAGAATAATACAGATACTGAGAATTACACACAGTACACAGGACAGGAGAAGTGCTACTGTGCAGTGTATATATACAGAATAATACAGATACTGAGAATTACACCCAGTATACAGGACAGGAGAAGTGGTACTGTGCAGTGTATATATACAGAATAATACAGGTACTGAGAATTACACCAAGTATACAGGACAGGAGAAGTGGTACTGTGCAGTGTATATATACAGAATAATACAGATACTGAGAATTACACCCAGTATACAGGACAGGAGAAGTGGTACTGTGCAGTGTATATATATATACAGAATAATACAGATACTGAGAATTACACCCAGTATACAGGACAGGAGAAGTGGAACTGTGCAGTGTGTATATACAGAATAATACAGATACTGAGAATTACACCCAGTATTCAGGACAGGAGAAGTGGAACTGTGCAGTATATATATATACAGAATAATACAGATACTGAGAATTACACCCAGTATTCAGGACAGGAGAAGTGGTACTGGGCAGTGTATAGATACAGAATAATACACATACTGAGAATTACACCCAGTATACAGGACAGAAGTGGTACTGTGCAGTGTGTATATACAGAATAATACAGATACTGCGAATTACACCCAGTATACAGGACAGTAGAAGTGGTACTGTGCAGTGTATATATACAGAATAATACAGATACTGAGAATTACACCCAGTATACAGGACAGGAGAAGTGGTACTGTGCAGTGTATATATACAGAATAATACAGATACTGAGAATTACACCCAGTATACAGGACAGGAGAAGTTGTACTGTGCCGTGTATCTATACAGAATAATACAGATACTGAGAATTACACCCAGTACACAGGACAGGAGAAGTGGTACTGTGCAGTGTATATACAGAATAATACAGATACTGAGAATTACACCCAGTATACAGGACAGGAGAAGTGGTACTGTGCAGTGTATATACAGAATAATACAGATACTGAGAATTACACCCAGTATAGAGGACAGGAGAAGTGTTACTGTGCAGTGTATATATACAGAATAATACAGATACTGAGAATTACACCCAGTATACAGGACAGGAGAAGTGGTACTGTGCAGTGTATATATACAGAATAATACAGATACTGAGAATTACACCCAGTATACAGGACAGGAGAAGTGGTACTGTGCAGGGTATATATACAGAATAATACATATACTGAGAATTACACCCAGTATACAGGACGGGAGAAGTGGTACTGTGCAGTGTATATATACAGAATAATACATATACTGAGAATTACACCCAGTATACAGGACAGGAGAAGTGGTACTGTGCAGTGTATATATACAGAATAATACAGGTACTGAGAATTACACCCAGTATACAGGACAGGAGAAGTGGTACTGTGCAGTGTATATATACAGAATAATACAGATACTGAGAATTACACCCAGTATACAGGACAGGAGAAGTGGTACTGTGCAGGGTATATATACAGAATAATACAGATACTGCGAATTACACCCAGTATACAGGACGGGAGAAGTGGTACTGTGCAGTGTATATATACAGAATAATACAGATACTGAGAATTACACCCAGTATACAGGGCAGGAGAAGTGGTACTGTGCAGGGTATATATACAGAATAATACAGATACTGAGAATTACACCCAGTATACAGGACAGGAGAAGTGGTACTGTGCAGTGTATATATACAGAATAATACAGATACTGAGAATTACACACAGTACACAGGACAGGAGAAGTGGTACTGTGCAGTGTATATATACAGAATAATACAGATACTGAGAATTACACCCAGTATACAGGACAGGAGAAGTGGTACTGTACAGTGTATATATACAGAATAATACATATACTGAGAATTACACCCAGTATACAGGACAGGAGAAGTGGTACTGTGCAGTGTATATATACAGAATAATACAGGTACTGAGAATTACACCCAGTATACAGGACAGGAGAAGTGGTACTGTGCAGTGTATATATACAGAATAATACAGATACTGAGAATTACACCCAGTATACAGGACAGGAGAAGTGGTACTGTGCAGTGTATATATATATACAGAATAATACAGATACTGAGAATTACACCCAGTATACAGGACAGGAGAAGTGGTACTGTGCAGTGTGTATATACAGAATAATACAGATACTGAGAATTACACCCAGTATTCAGGACAGGAGAAGTGGAACTGTGCAGTATATATATACAGAATAATACAGATACTGAGAATTACACCCAGTATTCAGGACAGGAGAAGTGGTACTGGGCAGTGTATAGATACAGAATAATACACATACTGAGAATTACACCCAGTATACAGGACAGAAGTGGTACTGTGCAGTGTGTATATACAGAATAATACAGATACTGCGAATTACACCCAGTATACAGGACAGTAGAAGTGGTACTGTGCAGTGTATATATACAGAATAATACAGATACTGAGAATTACACCCAGTATACAGGACAGGAGAAGTGGTACTGTGCAGTGTATATATACAGAATAATACAGATACTGAGAATTACACCCAGTATACAGGACAGGAGAAGTTGTACTGTGCCGTGTATCTATACAGAATAATACAGATACTGAGAATTACACCCAGTACACAGGACAGGAGAAGTGGTACTGTGCAGTGTATATACAGAATAATACAGATACTGAGAATTACACCCAGTATACAGGACAGGAGAAGTGGTACTGTGCAGTGTATATACAGAATAATACAGATACTGAGAATTACACCCAGTATAGAGGACAGGAGAAGTGTTACTGTGCAGTGTATATATACAGAATAATACAGATACTGAGAATTACACCCAGTATACAGGACAGGAGAAGTGGTACTGTGCAGTGTATATATACAGAATAATACAGATACTGAGAATTACACCCAGTATACAGGACAGGAGAAGTGGTACTGTGCAGGGTATATATACAGAATAATACATATACTGAGAATTACACCCAGTATACAGGACAGGACAAGTGGTACTGTGCAGTGTATATATACAGAATAATACAGATACTGAGGATTACACCCAGTATACAGGACAGGAGAAGTGGTACTGTGCAGGGTATATATACAGAATAATACAGATACTGAGAATTACACCCAGTATACAGGGCAGGAGAAGTGGTACTGTGCAGTATATATACAGAATAATACAGATACTGAGAATTACACCCAGTATACAGGACAGGAGAAGTGGTACTGTGCAGTGTATATATACAGAATAATACATATACTAAGAATTACACCCAGTATACAGGACAGGAGAAGTGGTACTGTGCAGTGTATATATACAGAATAATACAGATACTGAGGATTACACCCAGTATACAGGACAGGAGAAGTGGTACTGTGCAGTGCATGTAAGCAGAATAATACAGATACTGCGAATTACACCCAGTATACAAGACGGGAGAAGTGGTACTGTGCAGTGTATATATACAGAATAATACAGATACTGAGAATTACACCCAGTATACAGGACAGGAGAAGTGGTACTGTGCAGTGTATATATACAGAATAATACAGATACTGAGGATTACACCCAGTATACAGGACAGGAGAAGTGGTACTGTGCAGTGTATATATACAGAATAATACAGACACTGAGAATTACACCCTGTATACAGGACAGAAGTGGTACTGTGCAGTGTGTATATGCAAAATAATACAGATACTGAGAATTACACCCAGTATACAGGACAGGAGAAGTGGTACTGTGCAGTGTATATATACAGAATAATACAGATACTGAGAATTACACCCAGTATACAGGAAAGGAGAAGTGGTACTGTGCAATGTATATATACAGAATAATACAGATACTGAGAATTACACCCAGTATACAGGACAGGAGAAGTGGTACTGTGCAGTGTATATATACAGAATAATACAGATACTGAGGATTACACCCAGTATACAGGACAGGAGAAGTGGTACTGTGCAGTGCATGTAAGCAGAATAATACAGATACTGCGAATTACACCCAGTATACAGGACGGGAGAAGTGGTACTGTGCAGTGTATATATACAGAATAATACAGATACTGAGAATTACACCCAGTATACAGGACGGGAGAAGTGGTACTGTGCAGTGTATATATACAGAATAATACAGATACTGAGAATTACACCCAGTATACAGGACAGGAGAAGTGGTACTGTGCAGTGTATATATACAGAATAATACAGATACTGAGAATTACACCCAGTATACAGGACAGAAGTGGTACTGTGCAGTGTGTATATACAGAATAATACAGATACTGCGAATTACACCCAGTATACAGGACAGTAGAAGTGGTACTGTGCAGTGTATATATACAGAATAATACAGATACTGAGAATTACACCCAGTATACAGGACAGGAGAAGTGGTACTGTGCAGTGTATATATACAGAATAATACAGATACTGAGAATTACACCCAGTATACAGGACAGGAGAAGTGGTACTGTGCAGTGTATATATACAGAATAATACAGATACTGAGAATTACACCCAGTATACAGGACAGGAGAAGTTGTACTGTGCCGTGTATCTATACAGAATAATACAGATACTGAGAATTACACCCAGTATACAGGACGGGAGAAGTGGTACTGTGCAGTGTATATATACAGAATAATACAGATACTGAGAATTACACCCAGTATACAGGACAGGAGAAGTGGTACTGTGCAGTGTATATATACAGAATAATACAGATACTGAGAATTACACCCAGTATACAGGACAGAAGTGGTACTGTGCAGTGTGTATATACAGAATAATACAGATACTGCGAATTACACCCAGTATACAGGACAGTAGAAGTGGTACTGTGCAGTGTATATATACAGAATAATACAGATACTGAGAATTACACCCAGTATACAGGACAGGAGAAGTGGTACTGTGCAGTGTATATATACAGAATAATACAGATACTGAGAATTACACCCAGTATACAGGACAGGAGAAGTGGTACTGTGCAGTGTATATATACAGAATAATACAGATACTGAGAATTACACCCAGTATACAGGACAGGAGAAGTTGTACTGTGCCGTGTATCTATACAGAATAATACAGATACTGAGAATTACACCCAGTACACAGGACAGGAGAAGTGGTACTGTGCAGTGTATATACAGAATAATACAGATACTGAGAATTACACCCAGTGTACAGGACAGGAGAAGTGGTACTGTGCAGTGTATATACAGAATAATACAGATACTGAGAATTACACCCAGTATAGAGGACAGGAGAAGTGGTACTGTGCAGTGTATATATACAGAATAATACAGATACTGAGAATTACACCCAGTATACAGGACAGGAGAAGTGGTACTGTGCAGTGTATATATACAGAATAATACAGATACTGAGAATTACACCCAGTATACAGGACAGGAGAAGTGGTACTGTGCAGTGTATATATACAGAATAATACAGATACTGAGAATTACACCCAGTATACAGGACAGGAGAAGTGGTACTGTGCAGTGTATATATACAGAATAATACAGATACTGAGAATTACACCCAGTATACAGGACAGGAGAAGTGGTACTGTGCAGTGCATGTAAGCAGAATAATACAGATACTGCGAATTACACCCAGTATACAGGACGGGAGAAGTGGTACTGTGCAGTGTATATATACAGAATAATACATATACTGAGAATTACACCCAGTATACAGGACAGGAGAAGTGGTACTGTGCAGTGTATATATACAGAATAATACAGATACTGAGAATTACACCCAGTATTCAGGACAGGAGAAGTGGTACTGTGCAGTGTATATATACAGAATAATACAGATACTGAGAATTACACCCAGTATACAGGACAGGAGAAGTGGTACTGTGCAGGGTATATATACAGAATAATACATATACTGAGAATTACACCCAGTATACAGGACAGGAGAAGTGGTACTGTGCAGTGTATATATACAGAATAATACAGATACTGAGGATTACACCCAGTATACAGGACAGGAGAAGTGGTACTGTGCAGTGTATATATACAGAATAATACAGATACTGGGAATTACACCCAGTATACAGGACAGGAGAAGTGGTACTGTGCATTGTATATACAGAATAATACACTGAGAAGTACTCCCAGTATACAGGACAGGAGAAGTGGTACTGTGCAGTGTATATATACAGAATAATACAGATACTGAGAATTACACCCAGTATACAGGACAGGAGAAGTGGTACTGTGCAGTGTGTATATACAGAATAATACAGATACTGAGAATTACACCCAGTATACAGGACAGGAGAAGTGGTACTGTGCAGGGTATATATACAGAATAATACAGATACTGAGAATTACACCCAGTATACAGGGCAGGAGAAGTGGTACTGTGCAGTATATATACAGAATAATACAGATACTGAGAATTACACCCAGTATACAGGACAGGAGAAGTGGTACTGTGCAGTGTATATATACAGAATAATACAGATACTGCGAATTACACCCAGTATACAGGACGGGAGAAGTGGTACTGTGCAGTGTATATGCAGCGCCCCCACCGCCGCAGGGCCGAGGGGTACCCGGCACCGGGCCTCTGAGTCTCTGCTTCTGGGGTTGTCACGGCGGCTAGGCCCCGGTCCGTGACCCTGCCGGGGGGCGTACAGTAGAATGCAAGGTGTGGGTGTTGGTAGTAATGATAGCGATGTAGCGGTGCAGTTGTGGGGTGCAGGTCGCGGTAAATAACAAGGACACCAGGTTGCAGTCTCTTTACCTCTTTACTGGAGATCTCTGAGTCCTCAGTCCAGAACACGGTTCACCAGGCTACGCAAGTCCAGCCGGTCCAATGGCACCTCCAGAGTCCTCCTCTCAGGTGGAAATCAGTGCCTTCCTTCTTAGCGCTGTGTGTTGTAGTCCTTCCCTGCTGTGCTCACGGAAAGTGACCCCACAACGGTTGTGTCTGTTTCTTAAGTTCCCTCACAACTCGATTTGATGTTCCTCTGTAATCCACCTGTCACGATTCACACCGTGACTGTCAAGATCCCTTAGCCGCTGCCCACAATAAGTCACGGATTGGGGTGACTTTAAACCAACAGACGGCTATCACATGTGCAGGGGGCTTATCCTAGTTATCCCTCCACTGCCACAATGTGATGAAAAAAACACACACGAGGCTATTGACCTCTTAGTTTACAGCAGGGGCTTATTCTAGGTATCCCACTGCTCTTCAATATACCATGAACTGCAGGGATTTGTGTCTATCCCGCTTACAGTTCCACTTAACACTTGCAGCTCTCTGGCGCCCCCCTTACTCTCAGGTCAGATTAGGTACTGCACCTGGGGTAATTAGTCGCCAGAAACGCTGCCTGCTATGTACTGGCTATTGGGAACCCTGCAGCGATGCGATAACTACTCCCACTCAGGCAGGAACAATAATTATCAAGCCGCAGTCGCTACAGTGACCCCCCAAAAGCCGGCACACGGTCGCTGCCACCAGCTCCAATTGAACGGGTCTGGAGCAAACCCCAAAAAACAGTAGCGTAATTCCCTTCAGAGACAGGGTACGGTTTAGGGCCGGAAGAACGAACTAGTATTAAATAGGATACCCCATAAATGATTTTAGGCAGTGTTTATAAAATATTTTACAAAGATGTTACAAATGAGACAATTGCAAATATGTACAAGGTAATTATAAAAATAAAAGGATTAAAGGAAGAAAAGATAACTCACATGTTCTTAGATCATTGCATTGCAGGCAACAGGCTAGGAGCTTTCCATCTATCCCAGTGCATTGGGCACTCGCAGTCTGGTCGCTTCAGGTAAAAACTCACAACTCTGCTCTCTTGGATGCCTGCCAGCACTTAAAACCTACAGTCTGTGACCTCACAGAAAGGGCTTGGTTTTCCAACTCCTCCTACCTCTTCGGTTTCACTAACTGGGCATTAAATATATCTGATGCCCGTATCTTCGCTACAGAACATAAAATAATCGCACCATACCCATCGTTCATCTCATAGTATCGTGGGCATTCCGATGAGATCAAATATGCCCTGTCTGGGATACATATTTACAGAGAAATCCCTACTTCTTCACCAGATGGAGTTAGACGCCCGTATTTAGAGTGATGCGTAGATCCTCCGAGTGTGATTATGACGATATATTTTGGTGTTCGTAACTTAAACGGTTTGCATAATATCTTCCAAAAACAGAACAAAGAAATCCCATGCATTCTAGAAGTTTCTCTAACAGTTCCTGCTAACACAAATTTCTCTTGCAGCTATGCCCGTCGTAAATACCTTTCGTCAATAAAACTCCCCCACAAGGCAAGCTCTTCTACACAGACAGCTAGAAACACAGGGAAAGAAAGAGAACCAGAGAGAAGGGGGGTTTAGCCCCCGCATGCTAGCAGGAAAACTAACTTATGATATTTCATACCATATCGTGACACCTCCCCCTTTTAGCGTGCGCTACGGCGGCAGGACCTCTCGGTATGCCTCCATGCGCACGTCCGTGGGTTCACCCTGACGGGAAAGTCCATCTGCATTACCATGCTCTTTGCCCGCTCTGTGCTTAATGGTGAAGTCAAATTGCTGAAGGGCAAGGCTCCAGCGTAGCAACCTGCCATTGGTTCCACACATGGTGCTTAGCCAGCGCAGAGGGTTGTGGTCGGTCACCACCGTGAAGGTGCGACCGTACAAGTAGGGCTGCAAGCGCTGCAGAGCCCAGACTATGGCCAGGCACTCCTTCTCGATGGTGGAGTAGGCCACTTCCCTCGGCAAAAGTTTCCGGCTCAGGTACAACACGGGGTGCTCTTGGTCCTCCGAGTCAACCTGGCTGAGCACAGCACCAAGGCCAAACTCGCTGGCGTCGGTCTGTACCAAGAACGGTCGACTGCTGCCGACTGCTTTCAACACAGGGGCGTTGCACAGTGCTGTTTTCAACGCCTGGAAGGCCCCCTCACAGCCATCTGTCCAGTTGACGATGTGGGGTAGCTTCTTCCTGGTGAGGTCCGTCAAAGGTTTTGCCAGGCTACTATAGTGCTGCACGAAGCGCCTATAGTACCCTGCAGTGCCCAGGAAGGACATCACCTGTTTCTTGTTCCTGGGAGTGGGCCAGTTCACGATCACGCCCACTTTGTCAGGCTCCGGTTTCAGGGTGTTTCCACCTACCCGGTGCCCCAGGTAGTGAACCTCCCTCATGCCCATCTGGCACTTTCCCGGCTTGATAGTCAGTCCTGCTCGGTGAATTCGCCCGAGCACCTCCTCGAGATGCTGCAGGTGTTCATCCCAGGAGGGACTGAAGATGGCAATGTCATCTAAGTACGCCACGGCGTACTTCTCCAGTCCCTGAAGCAGGAGATTGACCATCCGCTGAAAAGTGGCAGGGGCATTCTTCATGCCGA
The DNA here is from genome assembly GCF_051348905.1 of Ranitomeya variabilis. Taxonomy (NCBI): domain Eukaryota; kingdom Metazoa; phylum Chordata; class Amphibia; order Anura; family Dendrobatidae; genus Ranitomeya; species Ranitomeya variabilis. The sequence continues at coordinate 609,263,530 of NC_135232.1, forward strand.
AGGGCATGACCGTGGACTCGTACAGTCCAAAGGGTGTGATAAAGGCGGACTTCTCCTGCGCCTCGGGGCTCAGGGGAATCTGCCAGTATCCGCGACTCAGATCCATTATTGTCAGGTATTCTGCGCCAGCTAACTTCTCAAGCAGCTCCTCGATGCGCGGCATTGGGTGCGCGTCAGAGGCTGTAATGGCGTTGAGCCCCCTGTAGTCCACGCAGAACCGGGTGGTCCGGTCCTTCTTTGGCACGAGAACTACAGGTGAGGCCCACGCGCTCTTTGACCGTCGAATCACCCCCAGCTGTAACATCTCATCGATCTCCTGGCGCATAATCTGCTGCACCTGGTCAGAGATTCGATAGGGTGTTCGCCGTAGTGGGGCGTGATTCCCGGTGTCCACCTCGTGGACCGCTAACTCAGTCCTTCCAGGCCGGTTGGAGAACACGACCCGGAAGGGTTCCAGTGTGGTTTGCAACTGCAACCGCTGTGGTTCATCTAGCAAGGCGCTTACCTCCACGTCCTCAATGGACCCACGGGCCATGGCTTGGGCCAGCATGTCCAGGAGGGCGTCTTCCTCCCCTTCTTCGGGTGCGCTGCAGACCGGTAGGACGAAAGGTTCACGTTCGTGATGAGCCTTCATCATGTTGACGTGAAAGGCCTTTCGCCTACCCCGAGTGTGGTCAAGCGTGACCACATAGGTGACCGGGTTGAGCTGTTGGTGGATGACGTACGGGCCGTCCCAGGCTGCCTGAAGCTTATCCGTTGGTACAGGAACCAGCACCCACACCTTTTGACCCACGTGGTAGGTCCGCTCCCGGGCGTTCTGGTCGTACCAGGGCTTCTGATCAGCCTGAGCCTGCGTCATGTTGTCATGCACCAACTGTGTCAAGGTCTGCATCTTGTCACGGAAGCGCATGACATACTCCACTATGGACACTTCAGAAGGGTTCGGCTCCTCTTCCCAGGATTCTCTTACCAACCCAAGGGGTCCCCGGACTCGCCTGCCGTACAGGAGCTCGAAGGGGGAGAACCCCGTCGAGGCCTGCGGAACCTCTCGGTAAGCAAATAGCAGGTGTGGGAGGTACCGCTCCCAGTCGCGCCCTTGTGTCTCAACCAGCATGCGTAGCATCTGTTTGAGGGTACCATTGAAGCGTTCACACAAGCCATTGGTCTGTGGGTGATACGCACTCGATACCAGGTGCTTCACCTGCATTTTCTTACAGAGAGCCTCCATTAGGTGAGACATAAATTGGGTCCCTCGATCAGTAAGCATTTCCCTGGGAAATCCTACACGTGAAAAGATGGCCAACAGGGCATCCGCCACCTTATCTGCCCTAATTGACGACAGAGCTACTGCCTCTGGGTACCGGGTAGCGTAGTCTACCACAGTAAGAATATATTGCTTTCCAGAGCTGCTGGTGACGGCCAGCGGGCCCACAATGTCCACCGCAATCCTCTGGAAAGGCTCCTCTATCACTGGCAAAGGGATCAGGGGAGCCTTAAGAGCAGGCCCCGCCTTCCCCACTCTTTGGCAGGTGACACAAGAGCGGCAGTAGTTTGACACATCTGTCCCCATCTTAGGCCAATAGAAGTGTTGAGACAGCCGGGCCTTAGTTTTGCTGATCCCCAAGTGTCCAGCTAGCGGGATCTCATGGGCAATCCGCAACAACTCACCCCGGAATTGCTGCGGGACGACCAGCTGTCTTTCCCTCAACCACTCCTTTTGTGATTCTCCGGGTACTGTCTCCCGGTACAACCTTCCTCCTTCCCAGAACACCTTCTCCTTATCAGTCTCGGAGAAGCGCGTCTCGGCGAGTTGTCTCAAACTCTCTAGGCTCGCATCTGTGTGCAGAGCGGCCTGAAACTCCTGGCTAGGCGAAGCCAAAAGCGATGTCAGGGTCCCTTCCCCACGGGAGCCCTCTGGGACCTGCTCTGGGTCCACCTCTGGTTCAGTCACACTGATGACTGAGGAGGGTCCGGAAGGCAGACAGGTATCTGTGTTCCGGGCACTCTGACTGCGGGTGACAGCAGCTACGTAGGCTGTCTCCCCGGGGATTTCTACAGACCCAACAGCCGACGCTGCTATGGGCTCTACCTCCCCATCCACCCCCGTTACCTCAGGAGCATTGCTACTTATGGGCCAGTTACCTTCCTCGGTGGCACTGGTCAATTTCATGGCGTCACCTGTCTCACGGTTCCCATGTATCTCCCCATTTCTTGTAGCACCGACACTTGCCCCTGCTAGGGGTTCCTCAGCCGTCTCACTCCGCAGAGCGACGTGGCTGAGCACTCCTGTACCTATGGACACATCAACTTTTACAGAAACATCATTATCAGGTACAGTTGGCACAGGTACAACATTTTCACCATCAATCCTAGGGAAAAAATGGTTAACAGATGCATAATTACAAGATAAAGCATGGTTAGGTAACACATGCGATCTCCCATCATCATTATCAGGGTTAACGTTACCCTTATTAGCAGATTGGGGAGGGGTGTCAGGGACGTAGTAGGCAAACAACCTCCCCAAATCAGTCCCCAACAAAACATCAGTGGGCAAATTATCAGACAGCCCCACTTCCTTCACCCCGCTCCCAGCACCCCAATCAATAAAAACCCGGGCCATCGGTAAGGGACAGCTGATGCCCCCAATCCCAGTGACCGTTAGGGTTTTCCCCGGAATGATTTCTTCAGGGGCCGCCAGTTCAGGTCGGATGAGGGTTCGTTCAGCCCCGGTGTCCTTGAGGCCTGTAGCAACACGACCTCCCACAGTGACAGGCTGTACGTTGTCACACCCCCTCCCAGCCACACCACCCACCAAAAGAACTGCTGCATTAGGCCCTGGGGCCTGAGATGAGGGGTTATTCTGCTTGGCTGGACATCGGTGACTGAGGTGTCCAGTCTGCCTGCAGTGGTAACACTGGCGAAGTTCGGTGGTAGGTCTGGTGCTGTTGGCCACGGGGACAGGACCTCTGGTGTGTTGGCTGGCAGGGGTACTGGCGTTGGCTGCAGGCTTACCCCCTCTCCAGCTGGAGGTGACTGGCTTCCGCACTTCCGACCTACGGTTGGCCTCATAGGCATCGGCAATCTGCGCTGCTTTCGTCACATCGTTGGGTTCTCTGTCCATCACGAACTGTCGCACCTCAGTTGGGCAAAGACGGAAGAACTGGTCTTTGATCATCAGGTCTCGCAGCTGTACAAAGGTGGTCACTGACAGTCCTTGGGTCCACTGGTCAAAGTGGGTCCCCAGTCTATGCACCACATCACTGTAACTGTCGTGTGGGCCACGTTGGAGGGTCCGAAACTTTTTACGGTACACCTCGGGTGTAAGCTGGTACTTAGCTATGAGAGCCTGCTTGATGGCCTCATAGTCACCATCTTGTTCTTGAGGGAGTGCAGCAAACGCCTCCAGAGCTTTTCCTCTCAGCCCTGGTGTCAGGTACCGTGCCCATTCTTGTGTAGGCAGCTGGTACTGTCTGCAGGCTTTCTCAAAGGCCCGCAGAAAAGTGTCCAAGTCCCCATCCTTTTCCATAACAGGGAAGTGGTCGGGCCGGGGCTTTGGTGTCTGAGCGCTGCTGGGCTCTCGGCTGGACTGGGACGACCCCTGCATTTGCAGTTGGGCCATCTGCAGCTGGTGCTCCCGCTGCGCTTGGGCCTCTCGCTCGGCTCGCTGGGCCTCTCGCTCGGCTCGGGCCTCGGCCTGCTCCTGGTATTGCTGGATCAGCTGCAGACGTCGGTCCAGGTCATCTGCGGAGCATTGTTGCAGAGCCAGCTGCAGGAGGTGGTCTGCACCCCCCTGGTTGCCAGTAGGGCCCGTATTCTGTGGTTGGACCTCTGCTGCAGCACCATGCTCGCTTGTGCCGGCTTCTGCGGCCTCTGGGCTCTGTGAGTGGTCTAGAGCGGCTTCCCATTGCATCAGGACTGCGACCAGTTGGCTTTTGTTTTTGTTTGCATAGTCAATGTGCTGGGACTTGCACAAGGCCACAAGGGTGTCTTTGGTCTGCTGCTCATAAAAGGTTTCTCCCAGCACAACCATGGTTGCCAAATAAAAGATAGGATAGAAAAACGAAGAAAAAGGGAAGGGAATAATTACCAGTACACAATTGTCTCACAACTAATAAACACTGAGTTCGTTCTCCAAACTTATTTGCGCAGAGTTCTCGCAAGAACTTTCTGCAAGTTTTTAGTGAGAGGAATGATTGCTCAAACCAAATCACTAATGCTCTAATATCCCACCGCCTTGCCACCAATATGTCACGATTCACACCGTGACTGTCAAGATCCCTTAGCCGCTGCCCACAATAAGTCACGGATTGGGGTGACTTTAAACCAACAGACGGCTATCACATGTGCAGGGGGCTTATCCTAGTTATCCCTCCACTGCCACAATGTGATGAAAAAAACACACACGAGGCTATTGACCTCTTAGTTTACAGCAGGGGCTTATTCTAGGTATCCCACTGCTCTTCAATATACCATGAACTGCAGGGATTTGTGTCTATCCCGCTTACAGTTCCACTTAACACTTGCAGCTCTCTGGCGCCCCCCTTACTCTCAGGTCAGATTAGGTACTGCACCTGGGGTAATTAGTCGCCAGAAACGCTGCCTGCTATGTACTGGCTATTGGGAACCCTGCAGCGATGCGATAACTACTCCCACTCAGGCAGGAACAATAATTATCAAGCCGCAGTCGCTACAGTGACCCCCCAAAAGCCGGCACACGGTCGCTGCCACCAGCTCCAATTGAACGGGTCTGGAGCAAACCCCAAAAAACAGTAGCGTAATTCCCTTCAGAGACAGGGTACGGTTTAGGGCCGGAAGAACGAACTAGTATTAAATAGGATACCCCATAAATGATTTTAGGCAGTGTTTATAAAATATTTTACAAAGATGTTACAAATGAGACAATTGCAAATATGTACAAGGTAATTATAAAAATAAAAGGATTAAAGGAAGAAAAGATAACTCACATGTTCTTAGATCATTGCATTGCAGGCAACAGGCTAGGAGCTTTCCATCTATCCCAGTGCATTGGGCACTCGCAGTCTGGTCGCTTCAGGTAAAAACTCACAACTCTGCTCTCTTGGATGCCTGCCAGCACTTAAAACCTACAGTCTGTGACCTCACAGAAAGGGCTTGGTTTTCCAACTCCTCCTACCTCTTCGGTTTCACTAACTGGGCATTAAATATATCTGATGCCCGTATCTTCGCTACAGAACATAAAATAATCGCACCATACCCATCGTTCATCTCATAGTATCGTGGGCATTCCGATGAGATCAAATATGCCCTGTCTGGGATACATATTTACAGAGAAATCCCTACTTCTTCACCAGATGGAGTTAGACGCCCGTATTTAGAGTGATGCGTAGATCCTCCGAGTGTGATTATGACGATATATTTTGGTGTTCGTAACTTAAACGGTTTGCATAATATCTTCCAAAAACAGAACAAAGAAATCCCATGCATTCTAGAAGTTTCTCTAACAGTTCCTGCTAACACAAATTTCTCTTGCAGCTATGCCCGTCGTAAATACCTTTCGTCAATAAAACTCCCCCACAAGGCAAGCTCTTCTACACAGACAGCTAGAAACACAGGGAAAGAAAGAGAACCAGAGAGAAGGGGGGTTTAGCCCCCGCATGCGAGCAGGAAAACTAACTTATGATATTTCATACCATATCGTGACACCACCCCTCCCTGTATTCAGGTTGGAATGGCACCCGTTTGTCAGGTAGGCCTGGAGTTCTTCCGGGACCCTAGAGTCGCCCCTCTCCCGCAATTGCCCCCCAAGACTTCATAGGTGATATGTGGTAGACAGCCCGCCTGAGACCGACTGTCCTGCCGCTGTTTGGAGTATGGCTTGAAGCTGTATTCTAATCCACTCCCTCGGCGTTCCGGCCACCGGTATTGCGCCTCAGCAGGGTGCTGCCTCTTTCAACAAAACCCCTGCTGGTATTCTCCTTCTGCTTGATCTCGTTTCTCACTCAGCACAATCTGCTTCGCTTCTAGTCCTTTCTTGGGCACCGCCGCTAAGCTGAGCAGGCACGGTCCCGTTACGTTCTTTCTATGCCAAGCCTCTGCCAGGATCCCACCCCTGGCAGAGACCCTACTGTCTCTCCCTTCACAACACCCTCTGCCACAGGGTGTTGCTCTGTTCAATCCCGTCAGCGTTCTCTCTCTAACTTCCTGCCTGACCCCCAGTTTACCCACTATGGTGGGGAGTGGCCTAATGAATAGCACCCTTAGCTCCCCCCGGAGGCCCTGCTGTGAAACATATTGGTGTCTGTGATACCTGATTGGAGGAACTCCTTCAGTGCCATCGAACGTACCATGGCTCCCCTTAGCGGCAGAGCCACAGTACTGCAACGACCAGGACTCTGGGGCGCTGCACTTATATACAGAATAATACAGATACTGAGAATTACATCCAGTATACAGGACAGAAGTGGTACTGTGCAGTGTGTATATACAGAATAATACAGACACTGCGAATTACACCCAGTATACAGGACAGTAGAAGTGGTACTGTGCAGTGTATATATACAGAATAATACAGATACTGAGAATTACACCCAGTATACAGGACAGGAGAAGTGGTACTGTGCAGTGTATATATACAGAATAATACAGATACTGAGAATTACACCCAGTATACAGGACAGGAGAAGTGGTACTGTGCCGTGTATATACAGAATAATACAGATACTGCGAATTACACCCAGTATACAGGACAGGAGAAGTGGTACTGTGCAGTGTATATACACAGAATAATACAGATAATGAGAATTACACCCAGTATACAGGACAGGAGAAGTGGTACTGTGCAGTGTATATATACAGAATAATACAGATACTGAGAATTACACCCAGTATACAGGACAGGAGAAGTGGTACTGTGCAGTGTATATACACAGAATAATACAGATAATGAGAATTACACCCAGTATACAGGACAGGAGAAGTGGTACTGTGCAGTGTATATACAGAATAATACAGATACTGAGAATTACAGCCAGTATACAGGACAGGAGAAGTGGTACTGTGCAGTGTATATACAGAATAATACAGATACTGAGAATTACACCCAGTATACAGGACAGGAGAAGTGGTACTGTGCAGTGTATATACAGAATAATACAGATACTGAGAATTACACCCAGTATACAGGACAGGAGAAGTGGTACTGTGCAGTGTATATATACAGAATAATACAGATACTGAGAATTACACCCAGTATACAGGAAAGGAGAAGTGGTACTGTGCAGTGTATATATACAGAATAATACAGATACTGAGAATTACACCCAGTATACAGGACAGGAGAAGTGGTACTGTGCAGTGCATGTAAGCAGAATAATACAGATACTGCGAATTACACCCAGTATACAGGACGGGAGAAGTGGTACTGTGCAGTGTATATACAGAATAATACAGATACTGAGAATTACACCCAGTATACAGGACAGGAGAAGTGGTACTGTGCAGTGTGTATATACAGAATAATACAGATACTGAGAATTACACCCAGTATAGAGGACAGGAGAAGTGGTACTGTGCAGTGTATATATACAGAATAATACAGATACTGAGAATTACACCCAGTATACAGGACAGGAGAAGTGGTACTGTGCAGTGTATATATACAGAATAATACAGATACTGAGAATTACACCCAGTATACAGGACAGGAGAAGTGGTACTGTGCAGTGTATATATACAGAATAATACAGATACTGAGAATTACACCCAGTATACAGGACAGGAGAAGTGGTACTGTGCAGTGTATATATACAGAATAATACAGATACTGAGAATTACACCCAGTATACAGGACAGGAGAAGTGGTACTGTGCAGTGTATATATACAGAATAATACAGATACTGAGAATTACACCCAGTATACAGGACAGGAGAAGTGGTACTGTGCAGTGCATGTAAGCAGAATAATACAGATACTGCGAATTACACCCAGTATACAGGACGGGAGAAGTGGTACTGTGCAGTGTATATATACAGAATAATACATATACTGAGAATTACACCCAGTATACAGGACAGGAGAAGTGGTACTGTGCAGTGTATATATACAGAATAATACAGATACTGAGAATTACACCCAGTATTCAGGACAGGAGAAGTGGTACTGTGCAGTGTATATATACAGAATAATACAGATACTGAGAATTACACCCAGTATACAGGACAGGAGAAGTGGTACTGTGCAGGGTATATATACAGAATAATACATATACTGAGAATTACACCCAGTATACAGGACAGGAGAAGTGGTACTGTGCAGTGTATATATACAGAATAATACAGATACTGAGGATTACACCCAGTATACAGGACAGGAGAAGTGGTACTGTGCAGGGTATATATACAGAATAATACAGATACTGAGAATTACACCCAGTATACAGGGCAGGAGAAGTGGTACTGTGCAGTATATATACAGAATAATACAGATACTGAGAATTACACCCAGTATACAGGACAGGAGAAGTGGTACTGTGCAGTGTATATATACAGAATAATACATATACTGAGAATTACACCCAGTATACAGGACAGGAGAAGTGGTACTGTGCAGTGTATATATACAGAATAATACAGATACTGCGAATTACACCCAGTATACAGGACGGGAGAAGTGGTACTGTGCAGTGTATATATACAGAATAATACAGATACTGAGAATTACACCCAGTATACAGGACAGAAGTGGTACTGTGCAGTGTGTATATACAGAATAATACAGACACTGCGAATTACACCCAGTATACAGGACAGTAGAAGTGGTACTGTGCAGTGTGTATATACAGAATAATACAGATACTGAGAATTACACCCAGTATACAGGACAGGAGAAGTGGTACTGTGCAGTGTATATATACAGAATAATACAGATACTGAGAATTACACCCAGTATACAGGACAGGAGAAGTTGTACTGTGCCGTGTATCTATACAGAATAATACAGATACTGAGAATTACACCCAGTACACAGGACAGGAGAAGTGGTACTGTGCAGTGTATATACAGAATAATACAGATACTGAGAATTACACCCAGTATACAGGACAGGAGAAGTGGTACTGTGCAGTGTATATACAGAATAATACAGATACTGAGAATTACACCCAGTATACAGGACAGGAGAAGTGGTACTGTGCAGTGTATATATACAGAATAATACAGATACTGAGAATTACACCCAGTATACAGGACAGGAGAAGTGGTACTGTGCAGTGTATATATACAGAATAATACAGATACTGAGAATTACACCCAGTATACAGGACAGGAGAAGTGGTACTGTGCAGTGCATGTAAGCAGAATAATACAGATACTGCGAATTACACCCAGTATACAGGACGGGAGAAGTGGTACTGTGCAGTGTATATATACAGAATAATACATATACTGAGAATTACACCCAGTATACAGGACAGGAGAAGTGGTACTGTGCAGTGTATATATACAGAATAATACAGATACTGAGAATTACACCCAGTATACAGGACAGGAGAAGTGGTACTGTGCAGTGCATGTAAGCAGAATAATACAGATACTGCGAATTACACCCAGTATACAGGACGGGAGAAGTGGTACTGTGCAGTGTATATATACAGAATAATACATATACTGAGAATTACACCCAGTATACAGGACAGGAGAAGTGGTACTGTGCAGTGTATATATACAGAATAATACAGATACTGAGAATTACACCCAGTATTCAGGACAGGAGAAGTGGTACTGTGCAGTGTATATATACAGAATAATACAGATACTGAGAATTACACCCAGTATACAGGACAGGAGAAGTGGTACTGTGCAGGGTATATATACAGAATAATACATATACTGAGAATTACACCCAGTATACAGGACAGGAGAAGTGGTACTGTGCAGTGTATATATACAGAATAATACAGATACTGAGGATTACACCCAGTATACAGGACAGGAGAAGTGGTACTGTGCAGGGTATATATACAGAATAATACAGATACTGAGAATTACACCCAGTATACAGGGCAGGAGAAGTGGTACTGTGCAGTATATATACAGAATAATACAGATACTGAGAATTACACCCAGTATACAGGACAGGAGAAGTGGTACTGTGCAGTGTATATATACAGAATAATACATATACTGAGAATTACACCCAGTATACAGGACAGGAGAAGTGGTACTGTGCAGTGTATATATACAGAATAATACAGATACTGCGAATTACACCCAGTATACAGGACGGGAGAAGTGGTACTGTGCAGTGTATATATACAGAATAATACAGATACTGAGAATTACACCCAGTATACAGGACAGAAGTGGTACTGTGCAGTGTGTATATACAGAATAATACAGACACTGCGAACTACACCCAGTATACAGGACAGTAGAAGTGGTACTGTGCAGTGTGTATATACAGAATAATACAGATACTGAGAATTACACCCAGTATACAGGACAGGAGAAGTGGTACTGTGCAGTGTATATATACAGAATAATACAGATACTGAGAATTACACCCAGTATACAGGACAGGAGAAGTTGTACTGTGCCGTGTATCTATACAGAATAATACAGATACTGAGAATTACACCCAGTACACAGGACAGGAGAAGTGGTACTGTGCAGTGTATATACAGAATAATACAGATACTGAGAATTACACCCAGTATACAGGACAGGAGAAGTGGTACTGTGCAGTGTATATACAGAATAATACAGATACTGAGAATTACACCCAGTATACAGGACAGGAGAAGTGGTACTGTGCAGTGTATATATACAGAATAATACAGATACTGAGAATTACACCCAGTATACAGGACAGGAGAAGTGGTACTGTGCAGTGTATATATACAGAATAATACAGATACTGAGAATTACACCCAGTATACAGGACAGGAGAAGTGGTACTGTGCAGTGCATGTAAGCAGAATAATACAGATACTGCGAATTACACCCAGTATACAGGATGGGAGAAGTGGTACTGTGCAGTGTATATACAGAATAATACAGATACTGAGAATTACACCCAGTATACAGGACAGGAGAAGTGGTACTGTGCAGTGTATATACAGAATAATACAGATACTGAGAATTACACCCAGTATAGAGGACAGAAGAAGTGGTACTGTGCAGTGTATATATACAGAATAATACAGATACTGAGAATTACACCCAGTATACAGGACAGGAGAAGTGGTACTGTGCAGTGTATATATACAGAATAATACAGATACTGAGAATTACACCCAGTATACAGGACAGGAGAAGTGGTACTGTGCAGTGTATATATACAGAATAATACAGATACTGAGAATTACACCCAGTATACAGGACAGGAGAAGTGGTACTGTGCAGTGTATATATACAGAATAATACAGATACTGAGAATTACACCCAGTATACAGGACAGGAGAAGTGGTACTGTGCAGTGTATATATACAGAATAATACAGATACTGAGAATTACACCCAGTATACAGGACAGGAGAAGTGGTACTGTGCAGTGTATATATACAGAATAATACAGATACTGAGAATTACACCCAGTATACAGGACAGGAGGTGGTACTGTGCAGTGTATATATACAGAATAATACAGATACTGAGGATTACACCCAGTATACAGGAGAAGTGGTACTGTGCAGTGTATATATACAGAATAATACAGATACTGAGAATTACACCCAGTATACAGGACAGGAGAAGTGGTACTGTGCAGTGTATATATATAGAATAATACAGATACTGAGAATTACACCCAGAATACAGGACAGGAGGAGTGGTAATGTGCAGTGTATATATACAGAATAATACAGATACTGAGAATTACACCCGTACACAGGACAGGAGAAGTGGTACTGTGCAGTGTATATATACAGAATAATACAGATACTGAGAATTACACCCAGTATACAGGACAGGAGAAGTGGTACTGTGCAGTGTATATATACAGAATAATACAGATACTGAGAATTACACCCAGTATACAGGACAGGAGGTGGTACTGTGCAGTGTATATATACAGAATAATACAGATACTGAGGATTACACCCAGTATACAGGAGAAGTGGTACTGTGCAGTGTATATATACAGAATAATACAGATACTGAGAATTACACCCAGTATACAGGACAGGAGAAGTGGTACTGTGCAGTGTATATATATAGAATAATACAGATACTGAGAATTACACCCAGAATACAGGACAGGAGGAGTGGTAATGTGCAGTGTATATATACAGAATAATACAGATACTGAGAATTACACCCAGTATACAGGACAGGAGAAGTGGTACTGTGCAGTGTATATATACAGAATAATACAGATACTGAGAATTACACCCGTACACAGGACAGGAGAAGTGGTACTGTGCAGTGTATATATACAGAATAATACAGATACTGAGAATTACACCCAGTATACAGGACAGGAGAAGTGGTATTGTGCAGTGTATATATACAGAATAATACAGATACTGAGAATTACACCCAGTATACAGGACAGGAGAAGTGGTACTGTGCAGTGTATATATACAGAATAATACAGATACTGAGAATTACACCCAGTATACAGGACAGGAGAAGTGGTACTGTGCAGTGTATGTACAGAATAATACAGATACTGAGAATTACACCCAGTATACAGGACAGGAGAAGTAGTACTGTGCAGTGTATATATATAGAATAATACAGATCCTGAGATTTACACCCAGTATACAGGGCAGGAGAAGTGGTACTGTGCAGTGTATATACAGAATAATACAGATACTGAGAATTACACCCAGTATACAGGACAGGAGAAGTGGTACTGTGCAGTGTATATATACAGAATAATACAGATACTGAGAATTACACCCGTACACAGGACAGGAGAAGTGGTACTGTGCAGTGTATATATACAGAATAATACAGATACTGAGAATTACACCCAGTATACAGGACAGGAGAAGTGGTATTGTGCAGTGTATATATACAGAATAATACAGATACTGAGAATTACACCCAGTATACAGGACAGGAGAAGTGGTACTGTGCAGTGTATATATACAGAATAATACAGATACTGAGAATTACACCCAGTATACAGGACAGGAGAAGTGGTACTGTGCAGTGTATGTACAGAATAATACAGATACTGAGAATTACACCCAGTATACAGGACAGGAGAAGTAGTACTGTGCAGTGTATATATATAGAATAATACAGATCCTGAGATTTACACCCAGTATACAGGGCAGGAGAAGTGGTACTGTGCAGTGTATATACAGAATAATACAGATACTGAGAATTACACCCAGTATACAGGACAGGAGAAGTGGTACTGTGCAGTGTATATATACAGAATAATACAGACACTGAGAATTACACCCAGTATACAGGAAAGGAGAAGTGGTACTGTGCAGTGTATATGTACAGAATAATACAGATACTGAGAATTACACCCAGTATACAGGACAGGAGAAGTGGTACTGTGCAGTGTATATATACAGAATAAGGCTGGGGTCACACTTGGCGTAAGACAATACGCCACGTATTATACGTCCGTACTACGGCCGTAATACGGAGAAATGTTCCCAAAATATTGATCCGTAGTCAGGGTGTGTCAGCGTATTTTGCGCATGGCATCCTCCGTATGTAATCCGTATGGCATCCGTACTGCGAGATTTTTGCGCAGGCTTGCAAAACCGACATCTAATGGATTTATGTGCTCAAATGTTCATTAAAACATATATACAGTATATATATATATATATATATATATATATATATATATATATGTCATTGAGACACATATATATTTATTCTGTATTTAGATTTCATTCAGCACGATATCTGTGAAAAGTCGGTAATTCAATTGCCGGCTTTTCATTTCTCCTGCACAAACCCGACAGGATATGAGACATGGTTTACATACAGTAAACCATCTCATATCCCCATTTTTTTTGCATATTCCACACTACTAATGTTAGCAGTGTGTATGTGCAAAATTTCAGCGCTGTAGCTGCTAAAATAAAGGGTTAAATGGCGGAAAAAATTGGCGTGGGCTCCCGCGCAATTTTCTCCGCCAGAATGGTAAAGCCAGTGACTGACGGCAGATATTAATAGCCAGGAGAGGGTCCATGGTTATTGCCCCCCCCCGTGGCTAAAAACATCTGCCCCCAGCCACCCCAGAAAAGGCACATCTGGAAGATGCGCCTATTCTGGCACTTGGCCACTCTCTTCCCACTCCCTGTAGCGGTGGGATATGGGGTAATGAAGGGTTAATGCCACCTTGTTATTGTAAGGTGACATTAAGCCAGATTAATAATGGAGAGGCGTCAATTATGACACCTATCCATTATTAATCCAATTGTATGAAAGGGTTAAAACACACACACACATGATTTAAAAGTATTTTAATGAAATAAACACAGCGGTTGTTTTAATAATTTATTGCTCTCTCAATCCATCAGCAACACCCTCGCTTGGCAAAATAATAAACGCACAAGATACATACCCTCAGCTGAACCGTCACGTCCCACGAAGTAATCCATCTGAAGGGGTTAAAATATTTTACAGGCAGGAGCCCTGCAAATGCAGCTGTGCTCCGTGCCTGTAATCCCCGGCGAATGAATGAAATGTAGGTCATTGACCTACATTTCCTTCAGTCGCGGTGATGCGCCCCCTGGTGGATGTCCTCATATGACCTGGAGCGTGGGAAAAAGTTCTGCTAGGGTTAGAGTTGGGCTAGGGTTAGTGTTTGGGCTAGGATTGGGGTTAGGGTTGTGGTTAGGGTTATGGTTGTGGTTATGGTTGGGATTACAGTTAAGGTTGAGATTAGGGTTAGGGGCGTGTTATGGTTAGGGTTGTGGTTACTGTTAGGGTTGGGATTCGGGTTTGGGTTGCGTTGGGGTTAGCGTTGGAGTTAGAATAGAGGGGTTTCCACTGTTTAGGTACATCAGGACGTCTTCAAACCTGACATGGCGCACACCATTGATTCCAGCCAATTTTGCATTCAAAAAGTCAAACGGTGCTCCCTCTCTTTTGAGCCCTGCCATGCGCCCAAATACTGGCTTTCCCCCCACATATGGGGTATCGGCGTACTCAGAAGAAATTGCACAACAAATATTGTGGTTCATTTTATCCTGATACCCTTGTGAAAATAAAAAAAATTGGTTCCAAAGTAATTTTTTTGTGAAAAAAGTAAAATGTTAATTTTTTCCTTCCACATTGCTTTAGTTCTCGTGAAGCACCTGAAGGGTTAATAAACTCCTTGAATGTGGTTTTGTGCAACCTTGAGGCCAGCGTCACACTAGAGAGTTTTACAGATGTATGAGAGGCGCAAAAACTATGCATTGCACACGGACCAATGATTCTCTATGGGGCAGCTGTAATCTGCTGTATATTTCTCAGCCGTATTTTATGAGCTGAGAAAATCGCAGCCTGCTGCGTTTGTCAGCTTATTGTGCAAAAAATCTGCCAATGAAAGTCTATGGGGGGGAGAAAAATACAGATAACACACGGACCATCAGTGTGACTTGCGAGAAATACGCACCAGTGTTCTATAGAAAAGCCGTCAATTCAGTGCGGTGTACAGTACACTGTGTTCCAAATTATTATGCAAATTGGATTTAAATGTCATAAAGATTTAATTGTTTTGTTTTTCAAATAAACTCGTGGATGGTATTGTGTCTCAGGGCTCAATGTATCACTGAAATCAATCTTAAACCCATGTGATAATTGGTTTTCCAGGTGATTCTAATTAAAGGAAAACTACTTAAAAATGATGTTCCACATTATTAAGCAGGTCACAGTTTTCAAGTAACATGGGAAAGAAAAAGGATCTCTCTGCTGCCAAAAAGCATCAAATAGTGCAATGCCTTGGTGAAGGGATGAAAACATTAGAAATTTCCCGAAAACTTAAGCGTGATCATCGTAGTGTTAAGAGATTTGTGGCTGTATCTGAGCACAGATGTGTTTATGCTGATAAAGGCATAATGAGGAAGATTTCTGCCAGGCAAGTTCATCGGATTAAGAGAGCAGCTGCTAAAAAGCCATTACAAAGCAGCAAACAGATATTTGAAGCTGCTGGTGCCTCTGGAGTCCCTCGAACCTCAAGGTGTAGGCTCCTTCAAAGGCATGCTTTGGTGCATAAACCTACTATTCGGCCACCCCTAAACAGTGTTCACAAGCAAAAATGGTTGTATTGGGCCCACACATACATGAAGACAAATTTCCAAACAGTCTTGTTTACTGATAAGCGTTGAGCAACCCTGGATGGTCCAAATGGATGGAGTAGTGGTCGGTTGGTGGATGGCCACCATGTCCCAACAAGGCTGCAACATCAGCAAGGAGGTGGAGGAGTCATGTTTTGGGCCGGAATCATGGAGAAACAGGGCATTTTAAGGTTCCTGAAGGTGTGAAAATGACCTCTGCAAAGTATACTGTATAGAGTTTCTGACTGACAACTTTCCTCCATGGTATAAAAAGCAGAAATGTGCCTTCAGGAGCAAAATCATCTTCATGCTGACAATGCACCATCTCATGCTGCAAAGAATACCTCATTGGCTGCTATGGGCATGAAAGGAGATAAACTCATGGTGTGGACACCACCTTCCCCTGACCTCAACCCTATAGAGAACCTTTGGAGTATCATCAAGCAAAAGATCTATGAGGGTGGGAGGCAGTTCACATCAAAACAGCAGCTCTGGGAAGCTATTCCGACTTCATGCAAAGAAATACAAGCAGAAACTCTCCAAAAACTCACAAGTTCAATGGATGCAAGAATTGTGAAGGTGATATCAAAGAAGGGTTCCTATGTTAACATGTAACTTGGCCCGTTAGGATGTTTTGGAGTTAAATAGCATTTTTGTTCAGTGAATGTGACCTCCTAATTCTGCAAATTCCACAAATGAGCATTTTCAGTTCTTTAAAACATATCAAATGTTTAGAAATTCCACTGTGCCTAATAATTTGGAACAGTGCATTTTAAGTTTTTATTCATTTTGGAGATTATACTGTTATCATTGGGAGGTTTCTTCAATAAAATTCGATGTATACTCTAACGGGTGATTACTTTTATTAGACTGACTGAATATATATGTTGAGGGGGCACCACGGCCTATAAAGTGGGATCACCCTGACCTATGGCATATGCATAACCAAAAGACACAAGAGAAAAAGTAAAAGGTCATACAAATGGGGATCACCACAACAAGGATTCAGCTAGGATATATACAGTTTTCATTAGTACACTACAGTACACATGAAAACAGGTAATAAAGTGAACACACACTTAAAAACAATTAAAAAAGGCAACATTCCTGTCCCTTGTAACTTCAGCCCGAAATAGGGCTAACACCTGCGCCCAAGACCATAGATCAATACCTAATAAGGCAATACCTATGTGGACATCACCATAAAAATACACATGGTTCAATGAAACAAGCTTGTTATATATATGACAGAAGACTGAGTGAAGGGCAACTTTACCAAAGTATCACATAATACAGTGAATACAATGACCAATGCAGCCGTAGAAGACTGCCCCTAAATGAAACAAGTCCCTATCCAGCATAGCACAAGAGCAATAATGTTAATTTGCATCACCACAAGGGGTTAAAATGCAAGTGAAATACCACGGAGCCCTGAACCCAGCCCTGCAAATACAATACCATGGGCTAGAAGTGTGTAACTGGTCAAAAAATGGCGCAGGTGAAGCGGAGACCCAACGCGTGTCGCCCCACTCAGGAGGCTTTGTCAGGGGTGAATCCTTGTTGTGGTGATCCCCATTTGTATGACCTTTTACTTTTTCTCTTGTGTCTTTTGGTTTTATTAGACTGACTGTCATTTGCACTGACCATTTAGGAAAATCCGAGAAAAATGTCAGTTGCATAATAATTTGGAACATAGTGTAAAATCACACCGACAGGCTAGATTAGAATCTATATATATAATTGTCTAAGGGGTACTTCCGTCTTTCTGTCTGCAACTTCCGTCACGGAAATCCCGCGTCGCTGATTGGTCTCGCCAGCTGCCTGTCATGGCTGGCGCGGCCAATCACCGACGGGCACAGTCCGATTAGTCCCTCCCTACTGCCCTGCTGTCAGTGCCCGGCGCCCGCTCCATACTCCCCGCAGTCAGTGCCCAGCGCCAGCTACATACTCCCCTCCACTCACCGCTCACACAGGGTTAATGCCAGCGGTAACGTACCGCGCTATGCCGTGGGTAACGTTACCGCTGCTATTAACCCTGTGTGTCCCCAACTTTTTACTATTGATGCTGCCTATGCAGCGTCAATAGTAAAAACATCTAATGTTAAAAATAATAAAAAAACAAAAAACCTGCTATACTCACCATCCGTAGTCCGACGATGCGCTCGCAGCTGCCGCCATCTTCCGTTACCAGAGATGCTTTGCGAAATTACCCAGAAGACTTAGCGGTCTCGCGAGACCACTAAGTCATCTGGGTAATTTCGCAATGCATCCTGGGAACGGAAGATGGCAGCAGCCGCGCGCATAGGGACAGCTTCGCTGGATCCCAGGGGGTGAGTATATAACTATTTTTTGTTTTAATTATCTTTTTTTAACACTGATATGTGCCCACACTGCTATATACTACGTGGGCAGTGTTATATAGCGCGTGGGCTGCGTTATATACAGCGTGGCTGCTATATACTACGTGGCCAGTGTTATATACTACGTGGCTGTGTTATATACCGCGTGGGCTACGTTATATACCGCATGGGCTGCTATATACTACGTGGGCAGTGTTATATACCGCGTGGGCTGCGTTATATACCGCGTGGCTGCTATATACTACGTGGGCAGTATTAAATACTGCGTGGGCAGTGTTATATACCGCATGGGCTGCATTATATACCGCGTGGCTGTTATATACTACGTAGCCAGTGTTAGATACTATGTGGGCTGTGTTATGTACTGCGTGGCCTGTGCTATATATTACGTGGCCACTGTTATATACTGCATGGCCTGTGTTATATACTACGTCGCCTGTGTTATATACTGCGTGGCTGCTATATACTGCGTGGGCTGTGTTATATACTATTTGGGCTGTGTTATATACTGCGTGGCCACTGTTATATATTGCGTGGCCTGTATTAACGTATCGGGTATTCTACAATATGTATGTATGTATATAGCAGCCACATAGTATATAGCACAGGCCACGTAGTATTTGTCTGTTATATACTACATGGCTCCTATATACTACGTGGCCTGTGCTATATACTATGTGGCTGCTATATACATACATACATACATACATATTCTAGAATACCCGATGCATTAGAATCGGGCCACCATCTAGTAGATAGAATAAATGTTTACACATAGTGTGTGTATGTACAGTAAAGACCAAAAGTTTGGACACATCTTCTCATTTAAAGATTTTTCTGTGTTTTCATGACTATTAAAATTGTAAATTCACACTGAAGGCATCAAAACTATGAATTAACACATGTGAAATTATATACTTATAAAAAAAAAGTGGAAACAACTGAAAATATGTCTTATATTCTAGGTTCTTCAAAGTAGCCACCTTTTGCTTTGATGACTGCTTTGCACACTCTTGGCATTCTCTTGATGAGCTTCAAGAGGTAGTCACCGGAAATGGTCTTCCAACAATCTTGAAGGAGTTCCCAGAGATGCTTAGCACTTGTTAGCCCTTTTGCCTTCACTCTGGAGTCCAGCTCACCCCAAACCATCTCGATTGGGTTCAGGTCTGGTGACTTTGGAGGCCAGGTCATCTGGCGTACCACCCCATTACTCTCCATCTTGGTCAAATAGCCCTTACACAACCTGGAGGTGTGTTTGGGGTCATTGTCCTGTTGAAAAATAAATGATGGTCCAACTAAACACAAACTGGATGGAATAGCATGCCGCTGCAAGATGCTGTGGTAGCCAAGCTGGTTCAGTATGCCATCAATTTTGAATAAATCCCCAACAATGTCACCAGCAAAGCACTCCCACACCATCACACCTCCTCCTCCATGCTTCATGGTGAGAACCAGTCATGTAGAGTCCATCCGTTCACCTTTTCTGCGTCGCACAAAGACACGGAGGTTGGAACCAAAGATCTCAAATTTGGACTCATCAGACCAAAGCACAGATTTCCACTGGTCTAATGTCCATTCCTTGTGTTCTTTAGCCCAAACAAGTCTCTTCTGCTTGTTGCCTGTCCTTAGCAGTGGTTTCCTAGCAGCTATTTTACCATGAAGGCCTGCTACACAAAGTCTCCTCTTAACACTTTTTGTAGAGATGTGTCTTCTGCTAGACCTCTGTGTGGCATTGACCTGGTCTCTGTTAACCTGTAATTTCTGAGACTGGTGACTCAGATAAACTTATCTTTAGAAGCAGAGGTGACTCTTGGTCTTCCTTTCCTTGGGCGGTCCTCATGTGAGCCAGTTTCTTTGTAGCGCTTGATGGTTTTTGCAACTGCACTTGGAGACACTTTCAAAGTTTTCCCAATTTTTCGGACTGACTGACCTTCATTTCTTAAAGTAATGATGGCCACTCTCTTTTCTTTACTTGCTACTTTTTTCTTGCCATAATACAAATTCTAACAGTCTATTCAGTAGGACTATCAGCTGTGTATCCACCAGACTTCTGCTCAACACAACTGATGGTCCCAACCCCATTTATAAGGCAAGAAATCCCACTTATTAAACCTGACAGGGCACACCTGTGAAGTGAAAACCATTTTGCATATTTGTATGTTTTGTATTTCATTTATCCCTGTATATCCTCCCTTGTTAGTATGGTTTGTGCATATACATGCACTATTACTCCCTGCTTCCCTGGGTAGGGGAGGGTGACAGACGTAGGGTTGATTCAGGAGTTCAGCAACATACGTGGCCCCGACGTCTTCACCATCAGAAGTAATCCAGGGAGCAAGGATAGCTACGGCGCCCCTAGCGTTAGGGACAGGGAAGAAGCCCCTGGCCCCGAGTATTCTGACAACATAGTTATGACAGGTACATTACAGTGCATGTATAAAGGACAGGAGAAGTGGTACTATTCAATGTCCAGAAAAAGAGAAAATACTGAGAATTTCTTTTCATATTGTTAAAAGGCAGCACCACTGGTGACCACTGGGTGGCATACATGTCCAGCCCATGTCTTTGTGTCGGCCTGGCTGTCTACTGCTGTTGACCAAGCTTTTCTAGCAGCTGTAGAGATGAGACCCTGACTATTGTGGAGGGTCGAACCAATAGGCTGAAATTGATTCAGCTCAATATATTTTAACATATTATTATTGTATATTAATATTTTATCTCTTAAAATTGCTTAGTAGCAGCAAAAACCATATAATTTACTGTTTTTTGTAAAGTTTATTTATCATAAGATCTTGTTATTCAGTCCTTGTAGTTTGACCAAGAAATCCTCCCTGATAGCATGATGCCCCCACAAGTCTCTCACACACACAGTATGATGGACCCCACAATCATCTACACATAGTATGATGGACCCCATAGTCCACAATATGATGGGCCCTACAGCCTTACACAGTATCATGCAGCCCACAGTCTTCAGATATAGTATGATGGACCCCACAGTCCTCTACACATGGTATATTTGACCCCGCACATAGTATGATGGACCCCAAATTCCCCCATAAACGGTATGATGGACCCCACAGCCTCACACACAGCATGATACAACCACAACTCTCCCACACACAATGACGCACCCCAGAGTCCTCTACACATAGTATGATGGACCCCATAGTCCACAATATGATGGGCCCTACAGCCTTACACACAGTATCATGCAGCCCACAGTCTTCAGATATAGTATGATGGACCCCACAGTCCTCTACACATGGTATATTTGACCCCGCACATAGTATGACGGACCCCAAATTCCCCCATAAACGGTATGATGGACCCCACAGCCTCACACACAGCATGATACAACCACAACTCTCCCACACACAATGACGCACCCCAGAGTCCTCTACACATAGTATGATGGACCCTACAGCCTCACACACTGTATGATGCACCCCGCAGTCTCCACACATAGTATGATAGACCCCATAGCCTCACACACATCCTAATGGACCCCACAGTCTGCCACACATAGTATTATGGACTCCACCATCCCCCACTCATAGTATGATGGACCACACAGCCTCACACACAGTATGATGGATCTCATAGTCCACCACACATAGTATGATGACCCCACGGTCCCCCACACACACAGTACGATAGACCCCACAGTCCCTCACACACACTATAATGGAACCCACAGTCCTCACACATAGTATGATGGACCCCACAGTCCCCCACATGCAGTATGATGAACCCTAGTTCCCCACTGTAAAAATAGACCCCACAGTCTCCCACATGCTGTACGATGGACCCCACAGTCTCCTGCACACTGTACGATTACCCCCACAGTCTCCCACACACAGTATGATGGACCTCACAGTCTGCCACACACAGAATGATGGACCTCATAGTCACCCATACACTATGATGGACCCCACAGCACCCACCACAGTACAATGGACCTTACTCCCCCACACACAGTATAATGGACCCCACAATCCCCCACACATAGTATGATGACAAACACAGTATGATGTCCCAACAAGTAACTAAAAAAAAAATACTGATCACGCCCCCTTCTCATCTTTGCTGTGTGCAGACTGAGGCTCCTTGATGCAAGTGCGATCTAATAAAACCTTTGCCCTTAGTGAGCCGAGTCCTCATCGCACAGGCTGACTGGTGGAGCAGGGAGCTGATGGTGTCTCCACCATTGTATTAATACTCCAATATTATCAGCCCCATTGGCTGTCCCAGTCCATGTGCCAGACAGGAATAGTCAAAAGGTCTGATGTGGCCCATGTGACGGAGATTTTCCAGGTATCCATTGGAGGAATAATCCGAGCCTCCTGGAATAATCAGAATATTCTCATCCTGTAGATTTTTTGCTCTGGCTGTATACTGTGTTATCTCAGGGCCGTAATGACAGGTTAATAAGTTTGCCTTCTACATAACTCCCCCCTTTTTCTTTCTGCCATCCCTCCTAAACTTTGCACAATGCTCCTCTATTTGACTTGGGTCCCTTATAATGTTTGCATAGAAATATTTTCAAAATTACAACCTGGTTCTGTGAAAATGAGATCCCCCACCCCCACTAACAACCTGTCTGCTTCACTTCGCCATAATTTAATATTAATACCAGGACAGTCTTTTATCCATCATTTATAAGTGTCTGAGTGTTCTCCTCTCCATGTGATAGCAAATGTAGCTGCTGTTACAGATCTCATAGAGGAGGCAACCCTGCATAGCAGATCTGGCATTCAGTAGCCCAGGAGCTATATTTGACAGCCTTGAATAAAGGGCAATGTAGTTGTCATTCATTTCATCAGGACCAACTATAACTAAGGATAGGTCAGCTGAGAATGGTAAATGCTAATAACGCAGAGCACCCCCTGCTGGTGACTACTTGTTGAAATAGTATCATACAGGGATGTCATATGAGGTTCGTCTGTTGGGTTAATAGTAGGAAAAAAAAGATTTATCCCCTCCTCCATCAACATCAGTTCTGCAGGAAGATGTGGACGAACAAAAAAACATTTTTTCTTATACTCTATTAATATATATTTTAAGAGGATCTGTCACCATGCAAAGAGCATACATTATTAGGTAAATCTCTGTGACCTGATGAGTCTGGTGCATCCCTCAGTGTACTTCCTCCCCTTCTGCTGAATCTCTGCCCACCTATCAATTGACAGCTCCTTAGTATCCCTTCCCTCCTGCTGCTGACTCTCTGCCAACCTATCATGACTGATAGCTCCTCAGTGTCCTCCCTCCCCACTTCTGCTGAATTTTTGCCCACCTATCATGACTGATAGCTCCTCAGTGTACCTCCTCCCCTGCGGATGAAGCTCTGAACACCTATCTTTATTGATAACTCATCCATGTCCCTGCTCTCCTGCTGATGAATCTCTGCCCACCTATCATGATTGATAGCTCCTCAGTGTTCCTCCTCCCCTGCTGCTGAATCTCCTTCCATCTATCTTGATTGATTATATCCACAGAACTCCTTTTAATTTATCTTTGATACGTTCACTAGCTGACCCGTGGATCTGCTGCAGCTATCTCTTCAATATCTACATGCTTTCCCAAAAGCCTGTATCAGGTTAGTAAAATCTAAGGGTACCGTCTCACAGTGGCACTTTTGTCGCTACGACGGTACGATCCGTGACGTTCCAGCGATATCCATACGATATCGCTGTCTGACACGCAGCAGCGATCAGGGACCCTGCTGAGAATCGTACGTCGTAGCAGATTGTTTGGAACTTTCTTTCGTCGCTGGATCTCCCGCTGTCATCGCTGGATCAGTGTGTGTGACACAGATCCAACGATGCGTTCGCTTGTAACCAGGGTAAACATCGGGTTACTAAGCGCAGGGCCGCACTTAGTAACCCGATGTTTACCGTGGTTACCAGCGTAAAAGTAAAAAAAACCAAACAGTACATACTCACATTCCGGTGTCTGTCCCCCGGCGTTCTGCTTCTCTGCACTGTGAGCGCCTGCCGGCCGGAAAGCGAGCACAGCGGTGACGTCACCGCTGTGCTTTCCGGCTGGCACAGACACAGTGCTGAGAAGCATAACGCCGGGGGACAGACACCGGAATGTGAGTATGTACTGTTTGTTTTTTTTTACTTTTACGCTGGTAACCACGGTAAACATCGGGTTACTAAGTGCGGCCCTGCGCTTAGTAACCCGATGTTTACCCTGGTTACCCGGGGACCTCGGCATCGTTGGTCGCTGGAGAGCGGTCTGTGTGACAGCTCCCCAGCGACCACACAACCACTTACCAACGATCACGGCCAGGTCGTATCGCTGGTCGTGATCGTTGGTAAATCGTTTAGTGTGACAGTACCCTAAGTGTATGCTTTATATATCCACCAGATAAGATCCTATCTGCGCTGATCTCTCCTTCAGTTTCATCAAGGGTTATATATTAGTAACGCTCTCAAACAGGGAGGAACAATGCTATAAACCCCCCGTAACAGGTAAATACTAATGGAGGACATTATGATGCATGAAGGACTGGGAGGTGACACAATGTTACAGCGAAGCTCTTCATTATTTCTCCTCTCTGCTACACTCCTGCCCACTTAGCCTAAATGACCAGCTCCCAGTGTCCATCCTCCATGGTGCTGCGGAATCTCTGCAGCCACCTAATCTGATTGAGAGTTCCTTAGTGTCCCTCCTCCCCTGTTGCTGAATTTCCACTCACCTAACTTGATTTACAGCTCCTCAGTGTCCCTCTTCTCTGCTGTTGCTGACTCTCTGCCCACCTAACCTGATTTACAGCTCCACAATGTCCCTCCTCGCTGCTGCTGAATCTCCACTCACCTACCCTAGTAACAGCTTCTCACTGTCCCTCCTGGTTAATCTTGTAACGGGAGTGGTGGAAACACGTGACCACCTGATGGTGGGGTTAGGCTTGGCTCCAGATGGACACTAGATGCTACTCTTGGGCTTGCCTTGGACGCATGGCAGCTGACCAACAAGGGACAGATAGCTGGAATGGCCCAATAGGAGAGTACGGCTAATATACAGACTGGCATGGCAAGTACAGTACCTGCTGGTATACAGACTGGCACGACAGGTGAAGGCGGGTTCCAGCTGTAATGCAGACTGACAAGGCAGGTACTAGCAAGGATGTTAGGGATGGGTGGACAGGAATTAGCAGAACAAGCGGGTACTAGTGGACAGGGACCTAAGAACTAGCAAGCGTGTTGGAAACAGACGTTGCACAGGCACCTTCATGCAGGTGAAGGTGCCTTAAATAATAAGTGTCTCCCAGCTATTGGCTGGGGAAACCTTAGGATGGTGCACATGGCCCCTTTAAGAAGGAGGCAGTGTGCGCATCTTAAGCACAGTGCCTGGAGATCTGTGCACAGGGCGATGACCCTGGGCAGCAGCCGGAGAGGAAAGAGGAAATGCGGGACAGGAGCCGAGGAGGTGAGTCTGTGTCCCTGCCGGGGGTAAGGGGTAAGATGCAGGGATGCTGGCACTATAGTACCTCCCCCTTTATGCCCCCTCTTCAAACCTTCAAGAGATCTCTCCAGGAGGAGAGGGGCATGGATGTTCTCCCTGTGCTCCCAGGACTTCTCCTCAAGACCGAACCCCTTTCAATCCACAAGAAAAAAGGTTTTTCCTCTTACCCGCTTGGTGGACAGAATGTTCTCTACCTCAAAAACGTCCTCAGTGCTGTTGGTACCAGGATCTTTTTTTTTTTTTTTTTAACTCGAATAAATTTGTATTCAGGATCACATGGCAATTAACTTGTTACATTCTTATATTTCAATACAGAGTTTTCACCCCAAAAACAGACCCCCCCATTCCCAACTTAATCCACCCCCTCCCAAACAGACAGCCCACCTCTTTTAATAGCTTAACCATCAGGATTATAGAGTCACTATCATCTCATGTAGATCTGTATGCCTCATATTATACACCCTTCTTTTATAATGAACCTATCCCATGGCGAGCCACGAAGACCACAATTTATCGAAGGTTGCAATTTTCTCTCTTTTCTTGTAGACTCCTTTTTCTAATATCAGGCCCTGTTTTACATACTGAAGGAATTCCCTTCTTGTAGGCGGCTCATCCCTAATCCAATTTCGCCTTTCGAGCCATATACAGTAATCTGGCAATGGCTGTCTTCAGATTGTTATCCACTCCAATCTCATCCACGCATCCCAACAAGCACACTATCGGGTCTCTTGGCACAGTGCATTTGTACGCACCTTCCACTCGTCTCAAAACCACCAACCAAAAAGCAGCCAGTCTCGGACAAGTCCACATCATATGAAATATGTCAGCACCTGCGAACTTACACCTCGGGCACTCAGAGTCATCACGCAAACCTGCCTTGAACAATACTTCCGGAGATTTATAGACTCTGTGTATCACATAGAGTTGTGAAAGCCTATATGGTTCGCTCAGCGACAGCCTTGGTACCCATTCCAGCACCGATTCCCAAGTTTCATTCTCCATTGGGCCCACATCTCTTTCCCACCTAGCTCTTGCCGTGATCGGATACCCCAGAAGGTATGTATGCAACAAGTCTTTATAAAGAGTAGAAATAACTCCCCTAGTAGTCCCCTCACCACAGATATATTCCAACACTATATCCCTTTGAATACTGGTATTTCCGTCTCTGTTCTGAGCTCCAAATGCGTGCCTCATCCGCAAATACTGATATTCCCCCTTAGGCCCAAGACCAAACTCTGCCTGCAATCGAGAAAAAGATTTCAACTCCCCCTGCTCAATTATCTGATACACATATTGAATTCCCACTGCCTGCCACTCAGGTAACACCCCCAGTGCCACGAATTCCGACAAGTTATTATTATGCCATATCGGGGAGAACCTGGTACCAGGATCTTTGAAGAAAGGACTGAGGATGGCAGGTTTGAGGAGAGACACATGGAATGAATTGTGAATCTGTAAAAAGGCCGGGAGTTTGAGCTTCTAGGCTACTGGATTAATCTGTTTTAAAACCACAACCGGACCAAAGAAGAGAGGACCTATTTTATACAAGGGTATCTTGAGATAGACGTACTTAGATGACAGCCAAACCTTGTCCCTAGGAAGAATCAGAGGCAAATCCAGACGTCTCTTGTCTGCGTGTCTTTTCATCTGTTCAGAAGATTTCAATAATGTGGTCTTGGTGTTCTCCCAGATCTTAGAAAATCCCTTGATGAGGGATTCAGCAGCGGGAATGTCGGAGGTAGTAGAAACAGGAAACGGAATATTGGGATGCTGACCGTAGACCACAAAAAACGGAGATTCAGCAGAGGATTCACTCACATGCTTGTTGTAGATGGATTTGGCCCAAGGCATGAGGTGGGCATTGAAGTGCCGCAGGAAGTTGGTCAGGATCTGACTGACCCGCTGTACCCGACCATTGGATTGAGGATGGTAGGCCGAAGAGAAATCCAAAGTGACATTCAGTAGTTTGTAGGTAGTTTTCCAGAAGTGAGAAGTAAACTGGAAGCCTCTATCCGAGACAATATAAAGTGGTAATCCATGGAGGCTGAAAATATGTAGAATAAACTACTCTGCAAGCATCAGAGCAGACAGGAGACCGGGTAGTGGAGTTAAATCACCCATCTTGAAAAAGCGATCCACAACCAACCAGATGATGAGACGCCAGGCCGAAACTGAAAAGTCAGTGATGAAATCCATCACAATATGCTGCCAGGGAGCAGATGGTACAGGCAAACAAAGTAGCCAACCGGTTGGAAGCTGTTTTGGAGCTTTGTTCTGGGCAGGGCACAAGAGGGACAGGCAGAGATGAAATCTGCAATATCCCTGCACAGGGTTGACCACCAGTAATGTCCGGAAATGAGGACATCATATCCGGCATTCCCAGCCATCTTAGACGAGTGACCCCCCCAAAGAAGAACCCGCTTCCTGTCTGGTTCAGCAACGCAAGTATTTCAGGATGGGAGCTGTGGCATATCCAACGGAGCGACCGTAATTATTTTGAAGGGTTCGATGATGTGTAGCGGCTCTTCCTGCTGATCGGAAGACAGAAAAGATCTACATAGTGTGTCCGCCTTGACTTTTTTATCAGCCGGCTGTAAATGGAGAATAAAGTTGAAGTGGGTGAAGAGCAGAGACCATCTGGCTTGTCGTCTATTCAGCCGCTGTGCAGACTGCAGATAGGCCAGTGTAAATTATCATCAGGTGCATCGCTCCTTAAAGCAGGAGCCGCCACTCCTCCAGAGCTAGTTTAATCACTAACAGTTCTCGATCGCCAATCGAGTAGCTGTGTTCCGGAACTGAAAAGATCTTGGAAAAGAAGCTACAAGTCATCATACGAACAGAAGGAGACTTCTGGGTAAGTACTACTTATTATTGTTCAGTCGATGCAAGACCGGAGCTGAGGAGAAGGCCTATTTTGAAGACACAAAGGCATTGTCGCGACTAACTATTCCCAGAGTTACTTCTGAAGATGAAGATGCCTGGGCCATGTACCTTGCCTTATCTCTTGTATCCACCCTCATTCGGTACCCTTTCCCCACCTAGGGAAGAGGAGAGTAAAAGTGCATCGCAGTACACCACTCAGACAGACAAGGAAACATGAACAAGGGTAACTGAAAATACCAGGCATACAAATATTCACTCACATATAACAGAGGAATGCACCCGGGGAGTGGAGGAATGGAAAAAACAACATAGGAGAAGAAAAGGGAATTATCACACTTTGAAACCCAAGCAAAAATCACTGATAAACCCACCATACGCCTTCTCATAACCACTCCTATCCTCCTAGCCATGCAGCATAAGCTATCTCTGATGATGTGTGTCAGTCACGACGCAGATTATATAGGGGATAGGAGTGGTTAACCATGCTCAGCTGAGAGCCTAAACTCCCAGAGCTTCAAACATGGCGAATTAACCCCTGTACTGTGAAAAGAAATTTACATTGTTTAAAAAGAAGGTGAAGTGCTCATTTTTAGTGCAGGAGTAGGAGCAATCAGGTGCTGTGTTCTTCTGGTTCCTCTCTGTTGCAGTAACCTCGTGAATGTACCCCCCTTCTACGAGGGACCTCCGGAACCTCAGGATCGGTTTTATCGGGGTGTGCCGCGTGAAAAGACTGGATCAGTCTGGCAGCATGGAATTCAGATGCTGGTACCCACATCTTCTCCTCAGGACCGTATCCCCTACAATGTACCAGATACTGAAGCAATCGATGAGCTAAACGAGAATCCATGATTTTTGCTATCTGAAATCCTACGTTTCCATCCACAATGGCAGGAGATGGTGGTAGCGATAATGGTACCGAAAATGCAACATATGTTTTTAGCAGAGATCGATGAAACACATTATGGATCCTAAAGGTAGGTGGCAAAGCAAGGCAGAATGCTACGGGATTGACGATGGCTATGATCTTATAAGAACCAGTTTCCAAGATGGAACCTTCAACTTAATGTTCCTACAGGACAATCACACCAAGTCACCAACACAAAGGTCCGGACCCATCAAACGTCTCCAATCTGCCACAATCTTCTATTTGGACCCCATCTTCCTCAAATTATTAGTAAGCTCCTGTCACACGGACATAAGAGATGATGAAAACCGTTCTTCTTCGGGTAATCTAAAAGAACGATTCTTATTAAATGAGCTGAACTGAGTTTGAAGTCCATACGCTCCGAAGAACGGGTACTTACCAGTTGACTCATGACAATGATTATTTACTGCGAATTTGGCTAGCGGAAAGTAGGTAACCCAATCCTCCTGATTCACAGACACAAAACACACAATTTGCCCATTCGACTGCGGGTGAAATGCAGAAGAGAACAACAGATGGATCCCCATATGGGTGCAAAATGCCCTCCAAAACTTGAAAACAAACTGTACCCCTCGGTCAGAAACAATATTTTACAATTTCCCTGACAAGAATTTACACCAAGGACTTCGTCCCCTGACAAAGGAACAGTGCGTCCGAAACGCACGTCGGGGTGCCCTGGAGAGCACTGGTAGTCCATTAATCTACATACAAATACAATTGAAGTAAGTGTCCTTTCATATTGCCCACGTATTTAGCACAATATTTTTGCTTTGGGATTTAGTGCATTACCATTGCACCTTGCACAGCGTATATTGCACATAATATTTTCATTGCACGATCTTTTATAATATCTTTATATTTTGGTCATTTTTTGCACCTTGAGGTCACTTCCCTCTTGTTGTTTTAATAAATAATTGTTGCACACGGTTTTACTTCGTAAGTGGGCTATTTTAATGACCTTATGGATATTTAAAATTATTTAATATGGTAACCAGATAGCTACAGGCACTTGTATAATTTATATACATATATATTTTACTTTTTTATTGTATTGTATGTTTTAAATCAGTATTACCTAATAAAGTGGTGTTTATATTACTCCCTGTTGTGGTTGTCTTTCTGGGATTTTACTATGTGGTGAGCATGATATTCCTAATCAAATGTAGTATTACACTACACTGTTAACACACTGGGTGTTTTCTGGGGACCTTTTATCTAATTTTTATTTTTATATGGTAGAATTTTAATAATATATCTTTTATTGGTACCCTGTCTACATTAGTGTGTTTTATTAATAACCACCCCTTTTTGTAGAATAGGTACCGGTTCACAATTATTTCCTCCCCCAGGAAAACAACGAGATAAGGAATCTGCCTTAACGTTTTTGTTCCCCGGCCTATATGTGACAAAAAAGTTAAACCTGATGAAGAACAATGCCCATCTTGCCTGTCGAGGTGTTGGACATTTTGAAGATTCTAAAAATACAAGATTCTTATGATCCGTGATCACCATGGAGTACTGTGTCCAGTTTTGGGCACCGGTGCTCAGGAAGGATATAATGGAACTAGAGAGAGTACAAAGGAGGGCAACAAAGTTAATAAAGGGGATGGGAGAACTACAATACCCAGATAGATTAGCGAAATTAGGATTATTTAGTCTAGAAAAAAGACGACTGAGGAGCGATCTAATAACCATGTATAAGTATATAAGGGGACAATACAAATATCTCGCTGAGGATCTGTTTATACCAAGGAAGGTGACGGGCACAAGGGGGCATTCTTTGCGTCTGGAGGAGAGAAGGTTTTTCCACCAACATAGAAGAGGATTCTTTACTGTTAGGGCAGTGAGAATCTGGAATTGCTTGCCTGAGGAGGTGGTGATGGCGAACTCAGTCGAGGGGTTCAAGAGAGGCCTGGATGTCTTCCTGGAGCAGAACAATATTGTATCATACAATTATTAGGTTCTGTAGAAGGATGTAGATCTGGGGATTTATTATGATGGAATATAGGAATATAGGCTGAACTGGATGGACAAATGTCTTTTTTCGGCCTTACTAACTGTTACTATGTTATGTTACCATAACCAAATGAACAGTTCCCTCCAAAAAAATGACGCCACTCTTCAAAAGCCCACTTGATTGTCAATAGTTCCCTGTTACCTTTGTCATAATTTTTCTCTGCAGATGAGTTATTTCGAAAAATATGCACATGGACGCCATTTACCAGGAGACACACCCTGCAACAATACAGACCCACTCCCACCTCAGACGCATCAACCTTGAAGATAAATGGATGAGTGACATCCAGTACCACCTGGACTTTCGCTGGATCCATGTGAAAGCCAGTGGACGATAACACATATCCTAGAAAAGGGGGCTCCTTAACCGATAACATACATTTTTTCTGGTTTGCCAAATAATTTATTGTCTCTGAGTATTTTTAAGACCTGCCTGACATGTACCTGATGTGACTCAAGGTCAGGTGAATAAATTAATATGTCATCAAGAAAGATTACCACAAATCTACCTACCAGGTGACTAAAGATGTAATTTACAAAGTTCTGAAAAACGGCAGGTGCGTTCATCAACCCAAATGGCATCATCAGGTTTTCATAGTGTCCCTCAGGCATTTTGAAGATGTTGTCCACTCATTCCCCTCTTTAATGCGAATAGGATGATATGCCCACCTGAGGTCCAGTATTAAAAATCATTTTGCTCCTACAATCTGATTAAAGAGGTTTGGGATGAGAGGGAGCGAATATGGATCCAGGACCGTGATCAGATTGAGTTTGTGGAAATCTAGGTATGGGCGTAACCCCCATCTTTCTTCTTTACAAAGAAAAACCCCACAGCAATGGAGGATGAGGATGGTCTGATAAGAACCTTTGCCAAACTTTCCGCAATATAGTCCTTCCTGCCTTGCCTCTCTGAACCAGAGATATTATAGAGTCTGCTCTTAGGCAGCTTGGCCCCAGGAACAAGATTAACAGTGCAGTCATATGAATGATGGGGAAGAAGTTCTTGGCAACCCTGCTCCGAGAACACATTCCCAAAGTCAGACAGGTATTTAGGCACAGACTGGGTATCCACCCTAGCAAGCCGAGTACCAAAGCGGTGTCCATGACAATACTTATTCCACTTTACCACTTTCTGAGTCTGCCAATCTACTACAGGATTGTGCAGAGTGAGCCAAGGAAGTCGAAGAACCACAGGAGAGGGCAGACCCTCTAGCACATAACAGTCTGTTACTTCAGAGTGCATGGCCCCTACGTGTAGATGTAAACCTCGGATAACTTGATTAAAAACCCCTATCTTAAGGGGGCAGAGTCGATGGTGATTATGAGTATGGGTCTAGACATTCTATGTGGATTGAGGCTCCGGACCTGCACAAACCTAGCATCGATCAAGTTAAACCTCACCCCACTGTCCAAAAATGCAGACACAACCACCTTAATTTCACCCAGGTGAATCTCAGCTGGTAGAAAAAATTGTATCCTACCCACGGAGGAGATAAGTACACCTGGGTTGCTAACCTCCCCGCAACCCAGGCCTCTAAGTTTTCTGGAGGTTGTTTTACTGTCAGATTGGGAAGGGCACGTGCCCACGAAAAGGCAATTTTTACCGCAGTAACAGTACACTCCCCCTTTGTACTGAACAACAGACTGTTTTCTAGGATGAGATGCCACTCCCGTCTGAATTGGTTCCTCAGATGACACAGATCCAATCTCCCTTGGCCCAGGACCTCCCGCACATTGGGATGTCTCCCTATGTCTCTGGCGAAGACAGCTATCAACCTGGATAGCCAGAGACATGTCCACCTCAAGGGAGACTGGAGATTCTTACAGGGCTAAGGCATCCTTCACCCTTACAGATAGCCCCTCCACGAACAGGCTACTGACTGCGGGGTCATTCCACTTAGTGTCTGTGGACCACCTCAGAAACTCAGAGCAATACTCCTATGCCAGCCAGTCTCCCTGCTGGAGCTGGCGCAGTGTGGACTCAGCCAAGGAGACGCAGTCGTAGTATATAAGACCCAGACAGAGCTGTTGCAGATGTCCTGTCACAGCAGTAATTGGATCCATAATGGTAAAAAAAAAAATGGTTTAGGTCAGAGCTAATGTCAAAACTTGTAAAGACAAAACACACGGCACTCAAGGATCCTGTGTGGGGCCCAAGTCAGGTTTCCAGCCCGTCAATCCAATAGTAATAAATCAATTGGCACTCAAATGGTTTCTTTCAGATGAAAAAAGTGAACATCCCATTTATTTGTGCATCCAGTTCAAAGATTATTTAAACGTTTTCGGTCAAATCACAAGACCTTCATCAGAAATATTGTGCTTCCAGTTTTGTTAAAGATATTTCTGATGAAGGTCTTGTGATTTGACCGAAAACGTTTAAATAATCTTTGAACTGGATGCACAAATAAATGGGATGTTCACTTTTTTCATCTGAAAGAAACCATTTGAGTGCCAAGTGATTTATTACTATTTAATGTCAAAACTTGGTTGTCGGGTGACCTGGGACAAGGGGCTTCTTCCCTGTCCCTACTGATAGGGGCGCCCTAGCTCGCCCTATTCTTGCCTTATCTCATGTATCCGCCCTCCGTCTGTACCCTTCCTCCACCCAGGAAAGAGGGGAGTAGCAGTACACCACCCAGACAAACAAGGCAAAATGAACAAGGGCAACTGAAAATACCAGGAATACAAATATTCACTCACATATAACAGTGGAAGGCATCAGGGAGTGGACGATAGGGAAAAACCAAAGTAGGAGAACAAAAGGGAATTATCACACTTACAAACCCAAGAAACAGATACTGAAAAACCCACCATACACTTTCTCATAACCACTAACTCCTATCCCCCCAGCCATGCAGCATAAGCTACTCTGACGATGTGTGTCAGTCAGGACCCAGATTATATAGGGGATAGGAGTGGCTATCCGTGCTCAGCTGAGAGCCCAGAATCCCAGAGCTCCCAACATGGCCGATTAACCCCTGTACTGCCAAAAGAAATGTACACTGTTTAAAAAGAAGGTGAAGTGTTTCTTTTCAGAGCAGGAGTAGAAACAATCAGATGCTGCGGTCTTCTGGCTCCTCTCTGATGCGGTAACTCCGTGGCAGGCATTCTGTGCCTAAGGAGTCCATATCTTAGGGTTGGCCCCATTATGGTTCAAGGCAGAAATTGGAGCAGCCCAAGAGGAGAAATGTGGAATGAACTGGTGGTAGTAGTTCGCAAAACCGAGAAATCGCTGGATGGCTTTGACTGACGTTGAACACCTTCTAGGAATCCATTTTCAGGCTGCTCTCAGAAATGATGAACCCAAAAAAGTGAAGAGAAGTCTGCTCGAAGAAGCACTTTTCATACTTGGTGTACAGACGATTTTCCTTAATCTCTGCAGAACCTGGCAAACATCCCTCTCGTGGGAAGGCAGATCTGTAGAGAACACCAAAATATTGTCTAAGTCAATGTTTCTCAACTCCAGTCCTCAAGACCCACCAACAGGTCACGTTTTCAGGATATCCTTAGTATTGCCCAGGTGATAATTTCATCACCTGCTCAAGCATTAATTCCATCACCTATGCAATGTTAAAGAAATCCTGAAAACATGACCTGTTAGTGGGTCTTGAGGACTGGAGTTGAGAAGCACTGGTCTAAGTAAACTACCTCACGTGTAGAGAAGATCTCGGAAGATGTCGTTCACAAATTATTAAATGACTGCAGGGGCATTACAGAGTCAAAACGGCATTATACGATACTCATAATGGACATCACAGGTATTAAAGGCCAACTTCCATTAATATCCCTAGCATATTCGGATCAGGTTATACGCCCCCCGGAGTTCGAGTTTCGTGAAGACTCTGGAACATTTGAGACGATCAAACAGCTTGGAAAGGCAGATGATATTTATTTTTTATTGTAATTTGATTGAGTCCCCTATAATCAATACAGTGTCGAAGAGAGCCATTCTTTTTTTACACAGAAGAATCCTGCTCCAGTTGGGGAGGAAGAACTCTGGATAAATTCCCTGACAAGATTCTCTTTAATATACTTGGACATGGCTCGGGTGTCAGTGGGTGACGGGGGTAGATTCGACTTCGTGGAGGGGAAGCACCAGGAAGATCAATAGGGCAGTCATACGGCCTATTAGGTGGTAATGTATTAGCCTCCTTTTTGTTGAAGACGTCAGCATACATCCAATATGCAGCAGACAAGCCAGGTAAATCAGATGAGAAGCCGGAGGTCGAGCAGCACGTATGGGAAGCAGACAAGTCTCGTGACACTCCTATCCCCAACAAAGCACCACTCCGGATTTACAGTCCAAGACAGGATCATGTCTCTGCAGCCATGGCAGACCTAGAAGCAGAGGGTGAGGCAGACCTGACAGCATGTAGAGAGGAATCTTTTCTGAATGTAGCATTCCCACCCGAGGTTCTACAGGCTCAGTAATGAAAAGGATGTTCTTAGAGATTTTTCATCCACCGATGAAACCACCAACGGATCCTGTAGACGTTGAATTGTGATTTTATACCACTCCATGATGGCCTGTTGGATGACATTACCTGTGGAACTATAGTCCAGGTAGGCCGACTCAACAAAACGGATGTTGCCACAGATAACGAATACCATCAGAGACAGCGATGTAGAGGAGTGATTCTCGCCCAGGTTGGCCTCTCCAGCAGACCCTAGGCACTGCTTCCTGGTTTCTCTGGTCAGGAAAGGATTACATGCTCAGGACTGTCACAATAGAAGCACAATAGAATCACCTGCCCTTTCCTCAATGATGCTTTGCCATATTCACCTAGTCAATTTACATGGATTCCGAGGAGGATGCCGAGGAAGAGGCTTGTTGCAAGATCGGCCTTTGAAAGGTAGGAGCCAGGCACACAGGTCTTCTCTCATGGGCTACCTCCTTGGAACGCTCTTGGAACCCGATGTCGATCCGAGTTGCCAGAGACACCAGGTAATCTGGTGAGATGGGTATATCACGACTGGCTACCTCATCCTTCATTCGCCCAGAAAGGCCCTCCCAGAAGGTAGCCACCAGAGCCTCATTATTCCAGGCGCGTTCGGAAACTGTCATGTCCCATAATTTAGTATCATACAGACAGTATTGCATTTTATTATATTGTTGCTGTCATTGCTGTGTATACATCTGTCCCTTTTATAGGTTGTTCTCCTCCCCCCCGCATGTGACTCTGATTCTGTAACCCCTCCCTTCTTCCCCATGTTTGAGTCTATCGCCATCTTGGAGACACGTTTCATACAGCTCTGTACAAGAAAGTCTCTTTTTACCTACTGTAACTGTGCATTAAACAAGAATTCAGCTGGAAATAAACCCTCAACTGGACTCTTCAATGTGCTCTCTTTCAGTGGAGTTAACCTATCTGTGGACATCATTAAATGTGAGTAATGGTAAACAGACGACATAGAAAGGCAGTCTAAGCACCTAACGCTTGCAGTTTAGCCATACCTCCCAACTTTTGAAGGGAAAGAGGGACAAAGTTTGCGGCGCGCAACGTGCGCTGCGGCAAATTTTAGGCCACGCCTCTGACCACACCCATTCATAATTAGTCACACCCATATCCACATGCCAACCACACCCATTTAGCACTGCTGATCACACTGTTTCATATACAATAATCCTAAACAAAAAATATGGCCACACAGTGCTCCATACTGTATAATGGCCACACATGATGCTCCATACTGTATGATGACCACACATGATGCTCAATACTGTATAATGACCGCACATGATGCTCCATACTGTATAATGACCGCACATGATGCTCCATACTGTATAATGACTGCACATGATGTTCCATACTGTATAATGGCCACACATGATGCTCCATACTGTATAATGACCGCACATGATGCTCCATACTGTATAATGACCGCACATGATGCTCCATACTGTATAATGACCGCACATGATGCTCCATACTGTATAATGACTGCACATGATGCTCCACACTGTATAATGGCCGCACATGATACTTCGTACCATATAATGGCCACACATAGCTACTCCTACACACACGGCTGCGCTCCGTACACTTTGCACATACGGCTCCGCTCCGTACACACGCGCTCCGCTCCATACACCTCGTACACATTCAGCTCCGCTCCATACACCTCGTACACAAACGGCTCTGCTCCGTACACCTCGTACACATTCAGCTCTGCTCCATACACCTCATACACACACGGCTCCGCTCCATACACCTCATACACACACTGCTCCGCTCAGGGGTGAACCTAGCCTCTCTGCTGCCTGAGGCGAAAGGAAAAATGGCGCCCCCCCCCCACACACACACACAGTCCCTGCCTCACTGCCTGTGCACACACATCCCTCCACCGAACCCGGTAATCGCCGCTCACAGTAGCATACCAGCAGAGGTGTATCTAGGGTTTATGGCACCAGGGGCAAGAATTCATTTTGGTGCCCCCCCCCACCAAGGACATATGCGATTTGCACACTCAGTCATGTACCCACGAGCTCCTCTCCCTAATGCTCTCAATGTTCAGTGAAAAACTGAGAGAAGCAGAAGAGAAGCTCGTTGTCACAGGACCATGAGTATGAAAATCGCATATGAGTGACGTGTCCATGTGACAACTACTGGAACCTGCAGAGCTGAATCCTGACATTGCAGCTTCTGAATTCTCACAACTAATGCACTGCACACATTTAGGATTCTCCCTGGCCAGTGGACGGTCATGTCAGCACAAGCATGTGATTTGTATACTTCTGACCACATTCCAACTAGACGTGCCCGGCCTCACTCAGTTCATTTTCATAGAGTGAGGCCACACATGTCTAGTCAGCACATGACCGCATGTATGTAAATCACCAGCACCAGAGAATCCTGACAGCGTGCAGTGCGCACGTGAGAAGTCAGAAGTCTGCAGTCACAAAGAATGACTGCAGACTCATCACAAACCTGGACATCCCCTTTAATGCTCCTAACATAAATAAAAACATGAGAGTTAGTATCACAAATAACATGTACATCCAGGTACCTTATAGATGATGTCGTCTCTGGAGCCTTCTCCTTCTTTTCTTCATCTTGTCCAGACCCCATGATGAGTTTTCTCATCCACAGCCTTCTCTGCAGACTTCCATCTTCTCCACTCTTTTGCAGAAAGTCTCCACAAGACGCCCTTAAAGATATGTGTCATTATAATGCTCCTGAATTAAAAATTGCCCCTCACTATATTGTCTGCACAAAATATGGTACATGCTCTTCACACTGACCTCTCCTTTCTATACACACTGTGTCCCCCCTATAGGGCCTAGTATTTATACTCCATCCTCCCACCCTGTGTGCGTGGCTCCCCCATCCTCCCACCCTGTGTGCGTGGCTCCCCCATCCTCCTCCCCTGCGTGCGTGGCTCCCCCATCCTCCTCCCCTGTGTGCGTGGCTCCCCCATCCTCTCCCCTGCGTGCGTGGCTCCCCCATCCTCCTCCCCTGCGTGCGTGGCTCCCCCATCCTCCTCCCCTGCGTGCGTGGCTCCCCCATCCTCCTCCCCTGCGTGCGTGGCTCCCCCATCCTTCTCCCCCGTGTGCGTGGCTCCCCATCTTTCTCCCCTGCGTGCCTGGCTCCCCCATCCTTCTCCCCTGCGTGCGTGGCTCCCCCATCCTTCTCCCCTGCGTGCGTGGCTCCCCCATCCTTCTCCCCTGCGTGTGTGGCTCCCCCATCCTTCTCCCCTGCGGGCATGGCTCCCCCATCCTTCTCCCCTGCGTGCGTGGCTCGCCCATCCTTCTCCCCTGCGTGCGTGGCTCCCCCATCCTTCTCCCCTGCGTGTGTGGCTCCCCCATCCTTCTCCCCTGCGTGCGTGGCTCCCCCATCCTTCTCCCCTGCGTGCGTGGCTCCCCCATCCTTCTCCCCTGCGTGCGTGGCTCCCCCATCCTTCTCCCCTGTGTGCGTGGCTCCCCCATCCTCCCACCCTGTGTGCGTGGCTCCCCCATCCTCCTCCCCTGCGTGCGTGGCTCCCCCATCCTCCTCCCCTGTGTGCGTGGCTCCCCCATCCTCTCCCCTGCGTGCGTGGCTCCCCCATCCTCTTCCCCTGCGTGCGTGGCTCCCCCATCCTCCTCCCCTGCGTGCGTGGCTCCCCCATCCTCCTCCCCTGCGTGCGTGGCTCCCCCATCCTTCTCCCCCGTGTGCGTGGCTCCCCATCTTTCTCCCCTGCGTGCCTGGCTCCCCCATCCTTCTCCCCTGCGTGCGTGGCTCCCCCATCCTTCTCCCCTGCGTGCGTGGCTCCCCCATCCTTCTCCCCTGCGTGTGTGGCTCCCCCATCCTTCTCCCCTGCGGGCTTGGCTCCCCCATCCTTCTCCCCTGCGTGCGTGGCTCGCCCATCCTTCTCCCCTGCGTGCGTGGCTCCCCCATCCTTCTCCCCTGCGTGTGTGGCTCCCCCATCCTTCTCCCCTGCGTGCGTGGCTCCCCCATCCTTCTCCCCTGCGTGCGTGGCTCCCCCATCCTTCTCCCCTGCGTGCGTGGCTCCCCCATCCTTCTCCCCTGCGTGCGTGGCTCCCCCATCCTTCTCCCCTGCGTGTATGGCTCCCACATTCTTCTCCCCTGCGGGCATGGCTCCCCCATCCTTCTCCCCTGCGTGCATGGCTCCCCCATACTTTTTCCCTGTCATACTCACCTCTCACCGGGCGGCGCAGAACTTCCTGGCATCTCTGCAGCGTCTTCCTTCCTGTCTTCAGCGGTCACATGGTAGCGCTCATTAAGGTGATGAATATGAGCATATTCATGACTTTAATGACGGTACCATGTGACCGCTGAAGACAGGACGCACTGCCGGCGCTGAGACACAGTTGCAGCCACCGCTGGAGGAAGGTGAGTATTACATCTTCAGGAAGGGGGCGGGAGGGAGGAGGGGGGGCGGGCACTTGACCACGGAGTTTAAAAAAAAACAAAAAAAAAAACCTAGCAGCGCAAATCCAGTTACAGAATCTGCCACCCCCTCTCTTCTGCCGCCTGAGCCAAAGAGGTCAAGTCGCCTCATGGTAGCAGCGTCACTGGCTCCGCTCCATACACCTCGTACACACACGGCTCCGCTCCATACACCTCGTACACACACGGCTCCGCTCCATACACCTCGTACACACACGGCTCCGCTCCATACACCTCGTACACACACGGCTTCGCTACATCCACCTCATACACACACGGCTCCGCTCCATACACCTCATACACACACGGCTCCGCTCCATACACCTCCTACACACACGGCTCTGCTACATCCACCTCCTACACACATTGCTCCACTCCATACACCTCGCACACACACGGCTCCACTCTATACACCTCGTACACACACGGCTCCGCTCCATACACCTCGCACACACACGGCTCTGCTACATCCACACTGTACACCTCCTGACCCCACACAAGGCATTACTTACCTCATCATCGTGCAGCACCATGTGGCAACCAACACAGCCGAGTCCTGCAATCCACAGACGCAGGTCCCGATCATTTGACCCCTGACTCCTCCCCTCCTGTGACCTCATCACAGGTCCTGTGCGCAGAAAGCAGGCAGCCATATGGTAGGGTAAGGGCCCGGGGCATGGCTTAACACAGGGGGGCGTGTCAGCTGCTTCTCACTCCTGCTGTCTGCGGGATCTGAGCGTCCCGTGCGGGAGTGCGGGGCAAAGGCTCAAAAATGGGACAGTCCCACACAATGAGGGACTGTTGGGAGCTATGGTTTAGCCATGGAGGCAGAGTAGAAATGAAGAGTGTACTGACTCACTGTGAGGTTTCCCTGGTGCAGTCTGAGGAGAAAAGATGATGTGGAGGAAACATGGCCAGGCTCATCGAAGATCTTACAGAAGGCTTCAAGAAAAGACTTTAGGTTTGACATGAGGATCCCCTCTCTCCCATAGGGGATTGAGCCACGCCAGTTGGATGGGACATGATGAAAGCCACTTTGACCCAATCTGAGATGAACTGATAAGCCAAGAGTTCGAAGTGCAGCGAGCACTGATTAATAACCTCCTGACATAGGGCAGGGTCACAGCCATAACATGGAGGAGCTGACAGAAGGGGTCCGGAACTGGGCACATAGCTGGCAGGTTGATGTCTATTGACTGAGGTGGTCACAGCTTGCTTAGGTGCAAACGTGCCTGGAGTTGTAAGCGTAGCTAGATGGATGGTTACTGTCTGCAGGTAGGAGAGGATTTTATCCTGCTCGTTTTCCTGGTGGGAGGTGGTGGGAGGCCTCCTGGTGTAAGCAGGTTGCGGGATGCAGTGATGGACAGGAGACAGAGCAAGGGTTAACAATTTTAATTTTCACTAAGATACTCCACGCAAGGATGATAAAGGTTAACTAGGGAGTTGGGTAGGCAGTTCAAGATATAGTTAATGTGCAGGGGTTAAGAAATAGTGGAAAAAAGGTGTTAACAGTTCTTGGGGGTTAATTTATCCTGTCAGACGTTTATCAAGACGTGGTAGTCCCGGAGCAGGTGATGGCGCCAACAACGGCTGATGCGGCGCTTGTCCAATATGGTCCTGGAGGTAACGATGATCCGTCTCCTGGTGGCAGCGGTTGGTCTCCGGTACCTTCCGCTGAGCCCCTAGTCCATATACTGATGTGGCCGCAGGAGCATGGGCCAGGCACTGTCTAAGTCCGACGGGACCCGACATACACTGGTGAATCAGGGTGCAGATGACAGTCCTGCACCCGGCCTCTCTCTGGCAGCATGCGCGCAGTACTCACTAGCCTGTAACGTTCAACACTACGCTTTGTGGTGACCAATGGGCACACTGCATGTCTCTCCTCACAGTCTCTTTCAGCAGTGGTGGGGAAGCTCGAGCAAGGGCCTGCGCTATATCGATGCTTAAGGGCCAGGGCACTCATGTCCCCCTGCTGAGCTCTGTCTCTTCCTGATAAGTCTGCCCTTTTCCGCTCGCGCTGAGTCTGTAAGCACTTAGCCACACCCCGTTTCCGCCTGCAATGATTGGTTCAGTCTCTTAAGCTTTCCCACAGACAACAGAGGAGACAGCCCTGACTATTCTGGACCCGGCACAAGAAACGTACCCACGGCACGGTTCCTCTTCTTACACTGGCACAAGTGATGGAAGGGCCGGGGGCTGCTAGTGTGGTAGTCTGTTATGATCCTTAGTGGCTGAGGATCACAGAATGGACTAGCTAAGTTACTGAACATAGAACAAGTTCTAGGGAGGTGGTAACTGGACTGACCGCAACCTGATCCTAACCAAACACACTAAAGGTAGCCGGTGAACGTACCTAAATTCCTGGACGTCTCGACGCAGCCTGAGAAACTTGCTACCCCTATAGAGAAAGTAAGACCTCACTTGCCTCAGAAAAATGACCCCAAAGATATAGGAAGCCCCCAACAAATAATAACGGTGAGGTAAGGGGAAAATACAAACGTAGAAATGAAAACAGATTCAGCAAATGAGGCCCACTAATACTAGATAGCAGAAGACAGACAGGGAACTGTGCGGTCAGTAAAAAAACCCTATACAAAATATCCACGCTGAGAGTTCAAGAACCCCCACACCAACTAACGGTGTGAGGGGAGAAACTCAGCCCCCTAGAGCTACCAGCAAGCAAGGAAATCACATATTAGCAAGCTGGACAAGGACAAATAAATAACCAAGAAACATATTGAACACTGATGAGCAAAAAATAACCAAACAGAAACTTAGCTTCTCTTGGCGAGACTGATAACGAAGGAATTCAGAAGAGATCAAAATAGCACTGAATACATCGACAGCAGGCAACAACTGATAGTCCAGGTGAGCTAAATAGGAAACCAGCTAACAGATATCGAGACAGCTGATCCAGCTTCAGACCTGCAGAATGACACAAAGAGCCACCAGAGGGAGCCCAAAGACAGCACTCACACAGTACCACTTGTGACCACAAGAGGGAGCCCAAAAACAGAGTTCACAACAGTACCCCCTTCTTGAGGAGGGGTCACCGAACCCTCATCAAAACCCCCAGGGCGATCAGGATGAGCCACATGGAAGGCATGAACCAAATCGGCCGCATGAACATCAGAGGCGACAACCCAGGAATTATCCTCCTGACCATAGCCCTTCCACTTAACCAAATACTGAAGCCTCCGTCTAGAAATACGAGAATCCAAGATCTTCTCCACCACGTACTCCAATTCGCCCTCAACCAGCACCGGGGCAGGGGGCTCAACAGAAGGAACCACAGGCACCACATACCTCCGCAACAAAGACCTATGGAACACGTTATGAATGGCAAACGACGCTGGGAGGTCCAGACGAAATGACACCGGGTTAAGGATTTCCAAAATCTTATAAGGACCGATGAAGCGAGGCTTGAATTTAGGAGAGGAGACCTTCATAGGAACATACCGAGAAGACAACCATACCAAATCCCCAACATGAAGTTGGGGACCCACACCGCGACGGCGGTTGGCAAAGCGCTGAGCCTTCTCCTGTGACAACTTCAAATTGTCCACCACATGGTTCCAAATCTGCTGCAACCTATCCACCACAGAATCCACCCCAGGACAGTCAGAAGGCTCAACCTGACCCGAGGAAAAACGAGGATGAAAACCAGAATTGCAGAAAAAAGGCGAAACCAAAGTAGCAGAACTAGCCTGATTATTAAGGGCAAACTCGGCCAATGGCAAAAAAGTCACCCAATC
The DNA here is from genome assembly GCF_051348905.1 of Ranitomeya variabilis. Classification (NCBI taxonomy): domain Eukaryota; kingdom Metazoa; phylum Chordata; class Amphibia; order Anura; family Dendrobatidae; genus Ranitomeya; species Ranitomeya variabilis. Next base: position 609,308,052 of record NC_135232.1, read on the forward strand.
ATCCTGATCAGCAGAAACAAAACATCTCAAATAAGTTTCCAAGGTCTGATTAGTTCGCTCGGTTTGGCCATTCATCTGAGGATGGAAGGCCGACGAAAAAGACAAATCAATGCCCATCTTAGCACAAAAGATCCGCCAAAATCTGGACACGAACTGGGATCCTCTGTCAGACACAATATTTTCAGGGATGCCGTGCAAGCGGACCACATTCTGAAAAAATAGAGGAACCAAAAAGGAGGAGGAAGGCAACTTAGGCAAGGGCACCAAATGGACCATTTTGGAAAAACGATCACACACCACCCAGATGACAGACATTCTCTGAGAGACTGGAAGATCCGAAATAAAATCCATGGAAATGTGCGTCCAAGGCCTCTTCGGGACAGGCAAAGGCAAAAGCAAACCGCTGGCACGAGAACAGCAAGGCTTAGCCCGAGCACAAATCCCACAGGACTGCACAAAGGAACGCACATCCCGCGACAAGGAAAGCCACCAGAAGGACCTAGCCACCAAATCTCTGGTACCAAAAATCCCAGGATGGCCTGCCAACACCGAAGAATGAACCTCGGAAATAACTTTGCTGGTTCATCTATCTGGGACAAACAGTCTCTCTGGTGGGCAACGGTCAGGTCTATCCGCCTGAAATTTCTGCAGCACTCGTCGCAAATCTGGGGAAATGGCAGACAAAATCACTCCCTCTCTGAGGATACCAGCCGGCTCTGAAACTCCCGGAGAGTCAGGCACAAAACTCCTAGAAAGAGCATCAGCCTTCACGTTCTTCGAACCAGGCAGGTACGAGACCACGAAATCGAAACGGGAGAAAAACAACGACCAACGAGCCTGTCTAGGATTCAGCCGCTTGGCAGACTCGAGATAAATCAGATTTTTGTGATCAGTCAAGACCACCACACGATGCTTAGCTCCCTCGAGCCAATGTCGCCACTCCTCAAATGCCCACTTCATAGCCAACAACTCCCGATTACCAACATCATAATTCCGCTCGGCAGGCGAAAACTTTCTCGAAAAGAAAGCACAAGGCTTCATCACAGAGCAATCAGAGCTTCTCTGCGACAAAACAGCCCCTGCTACAATCTCAGAAGCATCAACCTCGACCTGAAAAGGAAGAGAGACATCAGGCTGACACAAAACTGGAGCCGAAGAAAACCGACGCTTCAGCTCCCGAAAGGCCTCCACGGCCGCAGGAGACCAATTAGTCACATCAGAACCCTTCTTGGTCAAATCCGTCAAGGGTTTAACCACGCCAGAAAAATTAGCAATGAAGCGACGGTAAAAATTAGCAAAACCTAAGAACTTCTGAAGACTCTTAACAGATGTAGGCTGAGTCCAGTCATGAATAGCCTGGACCTTGACTGGGTCCATCTCAATAGTAGAAGGAGAAAAAATAAAACCCAAAAAAGGAAACCTTCTGTACTCTGAAGAGACATTTTGAGCCCTTCACAAATAAGGCATTAGCACGTAGGACCTGAAATACCATCCTGACCTGCTTCACATGGGACTCCCAGTCCTCAGAAAAGACCAAAATGTCATCCAGATACACAATCATAAATTTATCCAGATATTCTCGGAAGATGTCATGCATGAAGGACTGGAACACAGAAGGAGCATTAGAGAGTCCAAAAGGCATCACCAAGTACTCAAAATGGCCTTCGGGCGTATTAAATGCTGTTTTCCATTCATCCCCCTGCTTAATACGCACAAGGTTATACGCACCACGAAGATCTATCTTGGTGAACCAACTGGACCCCTTAATCCGAGCAAACAGATCAGATAATAATGGCAAAGGATACTGAAATTTAACCATGATTTCATTTAGAAGACGATAATCAATACAAGGTCTCAGAGAACCATCCTTTTTGGCCACAAAAAAGAATCCTGCACCAAGAGGGGAGGAGGACGGTCGAATATGTCCCTTCTCTAAAGACTCCTTTATATAACTCCGCATCGCGGCATGTTCTGGCACAGACAAATTAAAAAGTCGTCCCTTAGGGAACTTACTACCAGGAATCAAATTTATAGCACAATCACAATCCCTGTGAGGAGGCAGGGCACCGGATCTGGGCTCATCAAATACATCCTGGTAGTCCGACAAAAACTCAGGGACCTCAGAAGGAGTGGAAGAAGCAATTGACACTGTAGCGCCCCCACTGCCGCAGGGCCGAGGAGTACCCGGTAACGGGCCTGTGAGTCTCTGCTCTGGGGTTGTCACGGTGGCTAGGCCCAGTCCATGACCCTGCCGAGGGGCGTACAATGATAGATATGATGAATGATGGTAGTGGTGAGGCTGTAGTGGTGCGGTGCAGTAAATAACGAGGACACCAGGTTGCAGTCTCTTTACCTCTTTACTGAAGATCTCTGGGTCCTCAGTCCAGAATCTGGATAACCAGGCTGCGCAAGTCCGGCCGGTCCAATGGCACCTCCAGAGTTCTCTTAGCAGGTGGAAATCTGTGCCTTCCTTCTAGCGCTATGTGTTGCGGTCCTTCCCTGCTGTGCTTACAGAAAGTCCCCACAACTGTTGTGTCTGTTTCTTAAGTTCCCTCACAACTCGATTAGATGATGTTCTGCTAATCCTCCGTCCCTCCCTGGTGTTCTGGTTGGGACGGCACCCGTTTGACGGGTAGGCTCGGAGCTCTTCCGGGACCCTAGAGTCGCCCCTCTCCACAAGTTGCCCCCCAAGACTGCATAGGTGATTTAAGTGAGACAGCCCGCCTTAGACTGACTGTCCTGCCGCTGTTTAGAGTATTGCTTGAAGCTGGATGTTGAAATACCCTCTCGGCGTTCCGGCCACCGGTAGTGCGCCTCAGTAGGGTGTTGCTTCGGTCTTACAGCACGACCCCTACTGGTATTCTCCTAATGCTTGATCTCGTTTCTCACTCAGCACAATCTATCTCGCTTCTCGTCCTTCCTTGGGCACCGCCGCTATCCTGAGCAGGCACGGTCCCGATACGTTCGTTCAAGTTGCCAAGCCTCTGTCAGGATCCCACCCCTGACAGAGACCCTACTGTATCTTCCCCCCACAACACCCTCTGTCACAAGGTGTTGCCTGGTTCCAACCCAGTCAGCTTTCTGATCTAACTTCCTGCCTGACCCCCAGTTTACCCACTATGGTGGGGAGTGGCCTAGTGAATAGAACCCTTAGCTCCCCCCGGAGGCCCGGCTGTGAAATGTATTGGTGTCTGTGATACCTGATCCGATGAACTCCTTCAGTGCCATCAGACGCACCATAGATCCCCTTAGTGGCGGAGCCACAGTACTGCAACGACCAGGACTCTGGGGCGCTGCAACACTAAAGGAGCATCGCCATGAATCCCCTGGAAACCCCAACTTGAAACAGACATAGCTTTCCAATCCAGTACTGGATTATGGGCCTGCAACCATGGCAGACCCAAAACGACAACATCATGCAAATTATGCAGCACAAGAAAGCGAATCACCTCCTGATGTACAGGAGTCATGCACATGGTCACTTGAGTCCAATACTGAGGCTTATTCTCAGCCAATGGTGTAGCATCAATTCCCCTCAGTGGAATAGGGAATTCTAAAGGCTCCAAGACAAAACCACAGCGCCTGGCAAACGACAAATCCATCAGGTTCAGGGCAGCACCTGAATCCACAAAAGCCATAACCGAGTAGGATGACAGAGAACAAATTAAAGTAACAGACAAAATGAATTTAGGCTGTATAGTACCAAAGGTGACAGTTTTAGCGATTTTTTTTAAGCGCTTAGAGCATGCTGAGATAACATGAGTTGAATCACCACAGTAAAAGCACAACCCATTTTGACGTCTATGATTTTGCCGCTCAATTCTGGTCAGAATTCGGTCACATTGCATAGACTCAGGTCTCTGTTCAGAAAACCCCGCCAGATGGTGCGCACATTTGCGCTCCCGCAAACGCCGATCAATCTGAATGGCCAAAACCATTGAGACATTCAGACTTGCAGGCGTGGGGTGGGGAACCCCACCATAACATTCTTAATGGCTTCAGAAAGACCTTCTCTGAAATTGGCGCCAGGGAGAAAGCCCAATCCTGAGGGTCGCCACGTAACAGGGAGATAACAATTCTAACTTGCTGAGCGGAATCACCAGAGGAACGAGGTCTCAAAGAAAGAAATAATTTACAATTATTCTTAAAATTCAGAAACCTAGATCTATCTCCAGAAAACAACTCAGGAATAGGTACTTTTGGCTCAGACATAGGACTGCGAACAACAAAATCCTGAATGCTTTGCACCCTTGCAGCAAGATGATCCACACTAGAAGTCAGACTCTGAATATCCATGTCTGCAGCTGAACTCAAAGCCACCCAGAGGTTAAGGGGATGAGAGAAGCTGGACAGACTGCAACAAAGGGAGAGGAAAAAAAAACAAAACATTTGTACTCAGGACTTCTCTTATCCCACTTCTGCGATGCATTAAACACTTTTTGGCCTGCTGTACTGTTATGATCCTTAGTGGCTGAGGATCACAGAATGGACTAGCTAAGTTACTGAACATAGAACAAGCTCTAGGGAGGTGGTAACTGGACTGACCGCAACCTGATCCTAACCAAACACACTAAAGGTAGCCGGTGAACGTACCTAAATTCCTGGACGTCTCGACGCAGCCTGAGAAACTTGCTACCCCTATAGAGAAAGTAAGACCTCACTTGCCTCAGAGAAATGACCCCAAAGATATAGGAAGCCCCCAACAAATAATAACGGTGAGGTAAGGGGAAAATACAAACGTAGAAATGAAAACAGATTCAGCAAATGAGGCCTGTTGTGAATTAGACTTTTTGGCTCCCTCTTGTGGTTACTAGTGATATGACTCTGGGATTGTCTTTCCTCAGTTTGGCACCCACCTGGGTCGTTAGTCCAGGGGAGTTGCTATATAAGCTTCCTGGATCCTTAGTCCAGTGCCTGGCATCGTTGTAATCAGATCCTTTCTGTTTACTCCTGTCTGCTGGTCCGGGTTCGTGCAAAATTAAGCTAAGTCCTGCTTCTTTGTTTTTTGGTTATTTGCTTGCTCTCATTTTTGTCCAGCTTGTACTAAATGTGATTCCTGACCTTGCTGGAAGCTCTAGGGGGCTGGTGTTCTCCCCCCCGGGCCGTTAGACGGTTCGGGGGTTCTTGAATATCCAGCGTGGATATTTTGATAGGGTTTTTGCTGACCATATAAGTCATCTTACTATATTCTGCTATTAGCTAGTGGGCCTCTCTTTGCTAAATACCTAGCTCATTCTTACGTTTGTCTTTTCCTCTTACCTCACCGTTATTATTTGTTGGGGGCTTGTATCCAACTTTTGGGGTCTTTTCTCTGGAGGCAAGAAAGGTCTTTCTTTTCCCTTCTAGGGTTAGTTAGTTCTCCGGCTGGCGCGAGACGTCTAGAACCAACGTAGGCACGTTCCCCGGCTGCTGCTATTTGTGGTGCTAGGATTAGATATATGGTCAGCTCAGTTACCACTGTCCTATGAGCTGTTTTTTTGTGTTTGCAGACTTAGTAATTATTTCTGAGACCCTCTGCCATTGGGGTCATAACAGTATGCCAGGCCGACATTGAATGTTTAATGCATTGCTGAAGTGGGATTATAAGAAAGGAAATTCTGAGTTTTTTTTTTTTTTCCTCTCTTCCTCCCCTTTACCTCTGAGTGGCTTGTGCTTGCTGCAGACATGAATGTCCAGACCTTGATTACAAGTGTAGACCAGCTTGCTGCTCGTGTGCAGGGCATACAAGATTTTGTTACCAGTAGTCCAATGTCTGAACCTAAAATACCTATTCCTGAACTGTTTTCTGGAGACCGATTTAAGTTTAGGAATTTCAGGAATAATTGTAAATTGTTTCTATCTCTGAGACCCCGTTCATCTGGAGATTCAGCTCAGCAAGTTAAAATTGTTATCTCTTTTTTACGGGGCGACCCTCAGGATTGGGCTTTCTTGCTAGCGCCAGGAGATCCAGCATTGGCAAATATTGATGCGTTTTTTCTGGCGCTCGGATTGCTTTATGAGGAACCCAATCTTGAAGTTCAGGCAGAAAAAGCCTTGCTGGCTATTTCTCAGGGCCAGGATGAAGCTGAAGTGTATTGCCAAAAATTTCGGAAATGGTCCGTGCTTACTCAGTGGAATGAGTGTGCTCTGGCCGCAAATTTCAGAAATGGCCTTTCTGAAGCCATTAAGAATGTGATGGTGGGTTTCCCCATTCCTACAAGTCTGAATGATTCCATGGCGCTGGCTATTCAAATTGACCGGCGTTTGCGGAAGCGCAAAACCGCTAATCCTCTGGTGGTGTTGTCTGAACAAACACCTGATTTAATGCAATGTGATAGAATTCAGACTAGAAATGAGCGGAAAAATCATAGACGTCAGAATGGGTTGTGTTTTTACTGTGGTGATTCTACACATGTTATATCAGCATGCTCTAAACGCCGTACAAGGGTTGTTAGCCCTGTCGCCATTGGTAATTTGCAACCTAAATTTATTTTGTCTGTGACTTTAATTTGCTCATTGTCTTCTTACCCTGTTATGGCGTTTGTGGATTCAGGTGCTGCCCTGAGTCTTATGGATCTGTCATTTGCCAAGCGCTGTGGTTTTGTTCTTGAACCGTTGGTAAATCCTATTCCTCTTAGAGGTATTGATGCTACGCCATTGGCGGAAAATAAACCGCAGTTTTGGACGCAGGTAACCATGTGCATGACTCCTGAACATCGGGAGGTGATTCATTTTCTTGTTCTGCATAAAATGCATGATTTGGTCGTTTTGGGTCTGCCATGGTTACAGACCCACAATCCAGTCTTGGATTGGAAGGCAATGTCTGTGTCAAGTTGGGGCTGTCAGGGAATTCATGCTGATTCCCCGCCGGTGTCTATTGCTTCCTCTACTCCTTCGGAAGTTCCTGAGTATTTGTCTGATTATCAGGATGTATTCAGCGAGTCCAGGTCCAGTGCTCTGCCTCCTCATAGGGACTGTGACTGCGCCATAAATTTGATTCCAGGTAGTAAATTTCCTAAGGGAAGACTATTTAATCTGTCTGTACCTGAGCATGCCGCAATGTGTTCGTATATCAAGGAGTCTCTGGAGAAGGGGCATATCCGTCCATCCTCTTCCCCTCTTGGTGCAGGATTCTTTTTTGTGGCCAAGAAGGATGGATCTTTGAGACCTTGTATTAACTATCGGCTTCTGAATAAAATCACTGTTAAATTTCAGTATCCTTTGCCTCTGTTGTCGGACTTGTTTGCCCGGATTAAAGGTGCCAAGTGGTTCACCAAGATAGATCTTCGTGGTGCGTACAACCTTGTGCGCATTAAGCAAGGAGATGAATGGAAGACAGCATTTAATACGCCCGAAGGTCATTTTGAGTACTTGGTGATGCCTTTTGGGCTCTCTAATGCTCCCTCAGTGTTTCAGTCCTTTATGCATGATATTTTCCGGAAGTATCTGGATAAATTTATGATTGTTTATCTGGATGATATTCTGGTTTTCTCTGAAGATTGGGACTCACATGTGGAGCAGGTCAGGATGGTGTTTCAGGTTTTGCGTGAGAATGCTTTGTTTGTTAAGGGCTCAAAGTGTCTCTTTGGAGTACAGAAGGTTCCCTTTTTGGGGTTTATTTTTTCCCCTTCTGCTGTGGAGATGGACCCAGTCAAGGTCCGAGCTATTCATGATTGGACTCAACCCACGTCAGTTAAGAGTCTTCAGAAGTTCTTGGGTTTTGCTAACTTCTACCATCGTTTTATCGCTAATTTTTCTAGCGTTGTTAAACCTTTGACGGATATGACCAAGAAAGGTTCTGATGTTGCTAACTGGGCTCCTGCAGCCGTGGAGGCGTTCCAAGAGTTGAAGCGCCGGTTTACTTCGGTGCCTGTTTTGTGCCAGCCTGATGTCTCACTTCCCTTTCAGGTCGAAGTGGATGCTTCTGAGATTGGGGCAGGGGCCGTTTTGTCGCAGAGAGGCCCTGGTTGCTCGGTAATGAGACCATGTGCTTTCTTCTCTAGGAAGTTTTAGCCTGCTGAGCGGAATTATGATGTTGGCAATCGGGAGTTGCTGGCCATGAAGTGGGCATTTGAGGAGTGGCGTCATTGGCTCGAGGGTGCTAAGCATCGTGTGGTGGTCTTGACTGATCACAAAAATTTGATGTATCTCGAGTCTGCTAAACGCCTGAATCCTAGACAGGCCCGCTGGTCATTGTTTTTCTCCCGTTTTGACTTTGTGGTCTCGTATTTACCAGGTTCAAAGAATGTGAAGGCTGATGCTCTTTCAAGGAGCTTTGTGCCTGACTCTCCTGGAGTCGCAGAACCAGTTGGTATTCTTAAAGAGGGAGTTATCTTGTCGGCCATTTCTCCCGATTTGCGACGTGTGTTGCAGAGATTTCAGGCTGGTAGACCTGACTCTTGTCCACCTGACAGACTGTTTGTTCCTGATAAGTGGACCAGCAGAGTCATTTCCGAGGTTCATTCCTCGGTGTTGGCAGGGCATCCGGGAATTTTTGGCACCAGAGATCTGGTGGCTAGGTCCTTTTGGTGGCCTTCCTTGTCACGGGATGTGCGGTTATTTGTGCAGTCCTGTGGGACTTGTGCTCGAGCTAAGCCTTGCTGTTCTCGTGCCAGCGGGTTGCTCTTGCCCTTGCCTGTCCCGAAGAGGCCTTGGACACACATTTCCATGGATTTCATTTCAGATCTCCCGGTGTCTCAGGGCATGTCTGTCATCTGGGTGGTGTGTGATCGCTTTTCTAAAATGGTCCATTTGGTGCCTTTGTCTAAGCTGCCTTCCTCTTCCGATCTGGTTCCTGTGTTCTTTCAGAATGTGGTTCGTTTACATGGCATTCCTGAGAATATTGTGTCTGACAGAGGATCCCAGTTTGTTTCCAGGTTCTGGCGATCCTTTTGTGCTAGGAGGGGCATTGATTTGTCGTTTTCGTCTGCCTTTCATCCTCAGACTAATGGACAAACAGAGCGAACTAATCAGACTCTGGAGGCTTATTTGAGGTGTTTTGTTTCGGCAGATCAGGATGATTGGATGACCTTCTTGTCGTTGGCTGAGTTTGCCCTTAATAATCGGGCTAGTTCCGCTACTTTGGTTTCGCCATTTTTCTGCAACTCTGGTTTCCACCCTCGTTTTTCCTCGGGACATGTGGAGCCTTCTGACTGTCCTGGGGTAGATTCTGTGGTGGATAGGTTGCAGCAGATCTGGAATCATGTGGTGGACAACTTAAAGTTGTCACAGGAGAAGGCTCAGCGTTTTGCCAACCGCCGCCGCGGTGTGGGTCCCCGACTTCGTGTTGGGGATTTGGTATGGCTGTCTTCTCGATTTGTTCCGATGAAGGTCTCCTCTCCTAAATTTAAGCCTCGCTTCATCGGTCCTTACAAGATATTGGAAATCCTTAATCCTGTGTCCTTTCGCTTGGATCTTCCGGTGTCGTTTGCCATTCACAACGTGTTCCATAGGTCTTTGTTGCGGCGGTACGTTGTACCTGTGGTTCCTTCTGTTGAGCCTCCTGCTCCGGTGTTGGTTGAGGGCGAGTTGGAGTACGTGGTGGAGAAGATCTTGGATTCTCGTCTCTCCAGACGGAGGCTTCAGTATCTGGTCAAGTGGAAGGGCTATGGTCAGGAGGATAATTCCTGGGTGGTTGCCTCTGATGTGCATGCGGCCGATTTAGTTCGTGCCTTTCACGCTGCTCATCCTGATCGCCCTGGTGGTCTTGGTGAGGGTTCGGTGACCCCTCCTTTAGGGGGGGGTACTGTTGTGAATTAGACTTTTTGGCTCCCTCTTGTGGTTACTAGTGATATGACTCTGGGATTGTCTTTCCTCAGTTTGGCACCCACCTGGGTCGTTAGTCCAGGGGAGTTGATATATAAGCTTCCTGGATCCTTAGTCCAGTGCCTGGCATCGTTGTAATCAGATCCTTTCTGTTTACTCCTGTCTGCTGGTCCGGGTTCGTGCAAAATTAAGCTAAGTCCTGCTTCTTTGTTTTTTTGTTATTTGCTTGCTCTCATTTTTGTCCAGCTTGTACTAAATGTGATTCCTGACCTTGCTGGAAGCTCTAGGGGGCTGGTGTTCTCCCCCCGGGCCGTTAGACGGTTCGGGGGTTCTTGAATATCCAGCGTGGATATTTTGATAGGGTTTTTGCTGACCATATAAGTCATCTTACTATATTCTGCTATTAGCTAGTGGGCCTCTCTTTGCTAAATACCTAGCTCATTCTTACGTTTGTCTTTTCCTCTTACCTCACCGTTATTATTTGTTGGGGGCTTGTATCCAACTTTTGGGGTCTTTTCTCTGGAGGCAAGAAAGGTCTTTCTTTTCCCTTCTAGGGTTAGTTAGTTCTCCGGCTGGCGCGAGACGTCTAGAACCAACGTAGGCACATTCCCCGGCTGCTGCTATTTGTGGTGCTAGGATTAGATATATGGTCAGCTCAGTTACCACTGTCCTATGAGCTGTTTTTTTGTGTTTGCAGACTTAGTAATTATTTCTGAGACCCTCTGCCATTGGGGTCATAACAGAGGCCCACTAATACTAGATAGCAGAAGACAGACAGGGAACTGTGCGGTCAGTAAAAAAACCCTATACAAAATATCCACGCTGAGAGTTCAAGAACCCCCACACCAACTAACGGTGTGAGGGGAGAAACTCAGCCCCCTAGAGCTACCAGCAAGCAAGGAAATCACATATTAGCAAGCTGGACAAGGACAAATAAATAACCAAGAAACATATTGAACACTGATGAGCAAAAAATAACCAAACAGAAACTTAGCTTCTCTTGGCGAGACTGATAACGAAGGAATTCACGAGAGATCAAAATAGCACTGAATACATCGACAGCAGGCAACAACTGATAGTCCAGGTGAGCTAAATAGGAAACCAGGTAACAGATAACGAGACAGCTGATCCAGCCTCAGACCTGCAGAATGACACAAAGAGCCACCAGAGGGAGCCCAAAGACAGCACTCACACAGTACCACTTGTGACCACAAGAGGGAGCCCAAAAACAGAGTTCACAACAGTAGTCATGGTCGACAGTAATCCTTGTATGACTCCCTGGACCCTTCCCCCTAAAAGTTCACAATTCTTCGCTGCGTTACCTCTGTGTTGGCTCTCTGCATCATCTGGACTTGCCTGCTACGGGGATGATTTCCTCACAGACGGCTCTGGAATAAAAGAGACACACTCTGGGTTAACTTCAACGATAACTTCTTTACTTAACACAGCTTGATCAATTACAGGCACTTCGGGTAATGCATGCAACACATCTTTCTCTGTCCCTGCTCCGTCCTTTCCTTTTTTGCATTCAGCCACAGGTCGGACCGCTTCTCTCGATCCCGCAGAGTCTATTCCGAATTATTGCCTCATGTGGGGGAGTCCTATACTGTTTCGCCCCAGTTCTAAGTACTGACGCCCAGGCAAAAATCTGCCACATCTTGTGTGTAGTGACCATGCTGACCTGTCTTCTTGCTCTATAGGGACAGATTTTCTTCAGCTGCGTCCCCAGCACTTCTGTTCTCTTTTTCTCCTAGAAGAAGCCTTTCTTTGTAACTGTTCTGTGCTGGGAACCCTTCTTAAATGTGCGGGGCACAGCAACTTTTGGCTGGGTAGCCCAGTGAGCTGCATGGGCGCTCAGGCTCTGAGTGACTCCAACTAAAAGTAGGAAGCTACACTATACGTATGCACTGTGCCCCTCCCACTCTAACTAACTATGTACTATAGTGGCCCCCTTTAGTGGCCAACTATGGACACTACACCCCTATCAATCTATTGGGACCGGGTATAAACTTTCCCTACAACTATATGTGTGCAATACATGGCAAACAATATACAAATATGCAGAGTAGTACGCACTAAGGTGCAGCAATACTCTTGTACACGGTGACAATACGCTTTATGTGTGGCAGTGCCACCATGCACGAACACATCAATAAGACATTATTTACTCTTAAAGGGGTTGGGGGAGAAGGAACAATATGCATTTACATCCCCTACACAAGTCTGAGATGAAGGAAGCCTAAGAGCCAGAGGATTCCATGGCCTGTGCAAACTGTAACATAAGTGGTGGAGCCACTGTGCTGTGGTCTGAGGACAGCCTGGAGTGGCGTGACTAGATGAGCACCTGACTCTTCACTAGTGCATAAAAAGAAGGTCGGCAATCGGTGTTTGTAGGAGGTGCTTGTAAGAAATATAAAAATTTAAAGAAACAGCACTCCCATATGCTTGATATATTTAATTCGTAATTAATTATATCAAGCATATGAGAGTGCTGTTTCTTTATGTTTTGTATGACTCTTCACTAGATCCCCTGATGGTGGTGTTAGGCTTGGCTCCCAATAGACACCTGTTGTGAAATTGGATTTTGGGCTCCCCCGGTGGCCACTGGTGGAATTGAACTGGTGTGCATCATCCCCTCTGTTCACCTGTTTCCATCAGGATGTGGGAGTCGCTATTTAACCTTGCTCCTCTGTCACTTCCATGCCGGTCAACATTGTAATCAGAAGCCTTTCTGTGCATGTTCCTGCTGCTAGACAACTCCCAGCTAAGTTGGACTTTAGTCCTCGTTTGTTTTTGCATTTTGTTCCAGTTCACAGCTGTAGTTTCGTTTCTGTGTCTGGAAAGCTCTTGTGATCTGAAATTGCCACTCTGATGTTATGAGTTAATACTAGAGTCTTAAAGTAATTTCAGGATGGTATTTTGATAGGGTTTTCAGCTGACCATGAAAGTGCCCTTTCTGTCTTCCTGCTATCTAGTAAGCGGACCTCAATTTTGCTAAACCTATTTTCATACTACGTTTGTCATTTCATCTAAAATCACCGCCAATATATGTGGGGGCCTCTGTCTGCCTATCGGGGAAATTTCTCTAGAGGTGAGCCAGGACTATATTTTCCTCTGCTAGGATTAGTTAGTCCTCCGGCCGGCGCTGGGCGTCTAGGGATAAAAACGTAGGCAACGCTACCCGGCTACTGTTAGTTGTGCGGCAGGTTTAGTTCATGGTCAGTTTAGTTTCCATCCTTCCTAGAGCTAGTACTTATGTTTGCTGGGCTATGTTCTCTTGCCATTGAGAACCATAACAGTTTGACCGACCCAAAAAGGGTTAAATTAATTGACAGAGAAAGGAGAGAAAAGAGAAGTCTGCTGAAGATTTTTTTTTTTTTTTCCCTTCCCTTCAGTTCTGAGTGTGCTTGTAATTGAATCTCTTGCAAGTCTACCTATATTGCAGCCTTTCTCTCTCTCTCTCTCCTTCTAATCCTGGAATGGCTCTGTGTTCACCTGTTTAAAATGGATATTCAGAGTTTAGCTGCAGGTTTGAATAATCTCACCACGAAAGTTCAAAATTTACAAGATTTTGTTGTTCATGTTCCTATATCTGAACCTAGAATTCCTTTGCCTGAATTTTTCTCGGGGAATAGATCTTGCTTTCAAAATTTCAAAAATAATTGCAAGTTGTTTTTGTCCCTGAAATCTCGCTCTGCTGGAGATCCTGCTCAGCAGGTCAGGATTGCGATTTCCTTGCTCCGGGGCGACCCTCAGGATTGGGCTTTTGCATTGGCTCCAGGGGATCCTGCGTTGCTCAATGTGGATGCGTTTTTTCTGGCCTTGGGGTTGCTTTATGAGGAACCTCAGTTAGAGCTTCAGGCGGAAAAGGCCTTGATGTCCCTATCTCAGGGGCAAGACGAAGCTGAAATATACTGCCAGAAATTCCGTAAATGGGCTGTGCTTACTCAGTGGAATGAGTGCGCCCTGGCGGCGAATTTCAGAGAGGGTCTCTCTGATGCCATTAAGGATGTTATGGTGGGGTTCCCTGTGCCTGCGGGTCTGAATGAGTCCATGACAATGGCTATCCAGATCGATAGGCGTCTGCGGGAGCGCAAACCTGTGCACCATTTGGCGGTGTCTACTGAGAAGACGCCAGAGAATATGCAATGTGATAGAATTCTGTCCAGAAGTGAACGGCAGAATTTAAGACGAAAAAATGGGTTGTGCTTCTATTGCGGTGATTCAACTCATGTTATATCAGCATGCTCTAAGCGTACTAAGAAGCTTGATAAGTCTGTTTCAATTGGCACTTTACAGTCTAAGTTTATTCTATCTGTGACCCTGATTTGTTCTTTATCATCTATTACCGCGGATGCCTATGTCGACTCTGGCGCCGCTTTGAGTCTTATGGATTGGTCCTTTGCCAAACGCTGTGGGTATGATTTGGAGCCTCTTGAAACTCCTATACCCCTGAAGGGGATTGACTCCACCCCATTGGCTAGTAATAAACCACAATACTGGACACAAGTAACTATGCGGATTAATCCGGATCATCAGGAGATTATTCGCTTTCTTGTGCTGTATAACCTACATGATGTGTTGGTGCTTGGATTGCCATGGCTGCAATCTCATAACCCAGTCCTTGACTGGAAAGCTATGTCTGTGTTAAGCTGGGGATGTAAGGGGACGCATGGGGACGTACCTGTGGTTTCCATTTCATCAACTATTCCCTCTGAGATTCCTGAATTCTTGACTGAATATCGTGACGTTTTTGAAGAACCTAAGCTTGGTTCATTACCTCCGCACCGGGAGTGCGATTGTGCCATAGATTTGATTCCGGGTAGTAAATACCCTAAGGGTCGTTTATTTAATCTGTCTGTGCCTGAACATGCTGCTATGCGAGAATATATAAAGGAGTCCTTGGAAAAGGGACATATTCGTCCTTCGTCATCTCCCTTAGGAGCCGGTTTTTTCTTTGTGGCTAAGAAAGATGGCTCTTTGAGACCGTGTATTGATTATCGGCTTTTGAATAAAATCACGGTTAAATATCAATATCCGTTGCCACTGCTGACTGATTTGTTTGCTCGCATAAAGGGGGCCAAGTGGTTCTCTAAGATAGATCTCCGTGGGGCGTATAATTTGGTGCGAATTAAGCAGGGGGATGAGTGGAAGACCGCATTTAATACGCCCGAGGGCCACTTTGAGTATTTGGTGATGCCTTTTGGTCTTTCAAATGCCCCTTCAGTCTTTCAGTCCTTTATGCATGACATTTTCCGTGATTATTTGGATAAATTTATGATTGTGTATCTGGATGATATTTTGATTTTTTCGGATGACTGGGACTCTCATGTCCAGCAGGTCAGGAGGGTTTTTCAGGTTTTGCGGTCTAATTCCTTGTGTGTGAAGGGTTCTAAGTGCGTTTTTGGGGTTCAAAAGATTTCCTTTTTGGGATATATTTTTTCCCCCTCTTCCATCGAGATGGATCCTGTCAAGGTTCAGGCTATTTGTGATTGGACGCAACCCTCTTCTCTTAAGAGTCTTCAGAAATTTTTGGGCTTTGCTAACTTTTATCGTCGATTTATTGCTGGTTTTTCTGATGTTGTTAAACCATTGACTGATTTGACTAAGAAGGGTGCTGATGTTGCTGATTGGTCCCCTGCTGCTGTGGAGGCCTTTCGGGAGCTTAAGCGCCGCTTTTCTTCCGCCCCTGTGTTGCGTCAGCCTGATGTTGCTCTTCCTTTTCAGGTTGAGGTCGACGCTTCTGAAATCGGAGCTGGGGCAGTTTTGTCGCAGAGAAGTTCCGATTGTTCCGTGATGAGACCTTGTGCCTTTTTCTCGCGTAAATTTTCGCCCGCCGAGCGGAATTATGATGTTGGGAATCGGGAGCTTTTGGCCATGAAGTGGGCTTTTGAGGAGTGGCGTCATTGGCTTGAGGGGGCTAGACATCAGGTGGTGGTATTGACTGACCACAAAAATCTAATTTATCTTGAGTCCGCCAGACGCCTGAATCCTAGACAGGCGCGCTGGTCGTTGTTTTTCTCTCGGTTTAATTTTGTGGTGTCCTACCTGCCGGGTTCTAAGAATGTTAAGGCGGATGCCCTTTCTAGGAGTTTTGAGCCTGACTCCCCTGGTAACTCTGAACCTACAGGTATCCTTAAGGATGGAGTGATATTGTCTGCCGTTTCTCCAGACCTGCGGCGGGCCTTGCAGGAGTTTCAGGCGGATAGACCTGATCGTTGCCCACCTGGTAGACTGTTTGTTCCTGATGATTGGACCAGTAAAGTCATTTCTGAGGTTCATTCTTCTGCGTTGACAGGTCATCCTGGAATCTTTGGTACCAGGGATTTGGTGGCAAGGTCCTTCTGGTGGCCTTCCCTGTCTCGAGATGTGCGAGGCTTTGTGCAGTCTTGTGACGTTTGTGCTCGGGCCAAGCCTTGTTGTTCTCGGGCTAGTGGATTGTTGTTGCCCTTGCCTATCCCGAAGAGGCCCTGGACGCACATCTCGATGGATTTTATTTCGGATCTTCCTGTTTCTCAGAAGATGTCTGTCATCTGGGTGGTGTGTGACCGTTTCTCTAAGATGGTCCATTTGGTTCCCCTGCCTAAGTTGCCTTCTTCTTCCGAGTTGGTTCCTCTGTTTTTTCAAAATGTGGTCCGTTTGCATGGTATTCCGGAGAATATCGTTTCTGACAGAGGAACCCAATTCGTGTCTAGATTTTGGCGAGCATTCTGTGCTAGGATGGGCATAGATTTGTCTTTCTCGTCTGCTTTCCATCCTCAGACAAATGGCCAGACCGAGCGGACGAATCAGACCTTGGAGACATATTTGAGGTGTTTTGTGTCTGCAGATCAGGATGATTGGGTTGCTTTTTTGCCTTTAGCGGAGTTTGCCCTCAATAATCGGGCCAGCTCTGCCACCTTGGTGTCTCCTTTTTTCTGTAATTCGGGGTTTCATCCTCGATTTTCTTCTGGTCAGGTGGAATCTTCGGATTGTCCTGGAGTGGATGCTGTGGTGGAGAGGTTGCATCAGATTTGGGGGCAGGTAGTGGACAATTTGAAGTTGTCCCAGGAGAAGACTCAGCTTTTTGCCAACCGCCGGCGTCGGGTTGGTCCTCGGCTTTGTGTTGGGGACTTGGTGTGGTTGTCTTCTCGTTTTGTCCCTATGAGGGTTTCTTCTCCTAAGTTTAAGCCTCGGTTCATCGGCCCGTACAAGATATTGGAGATTCTTAACCCTGTGTCCTTCCGTTTGGACCTCCCTGCATCTTTTTCTATTCATAATGTTTTTCATCGGTCATTGTTGCGCAGGTATGAGGTACCGGTTGTGCCTTCCGTTGAGCCTCCTGCTCCGGTGTTGGTTGAGGGCGAGTTGGAGTACGTTGTGGAAAAAATCTTGGACTCCCGTGTTTCCAGACGGAAACTCCAGTATCTGGTCAAATGGAAGGGATACGGTCAGGAGGATAATTCTTGGGTGACTGCCTCTGATGTTCATGCCTCCGATCTGGTCCGTGCCTTTCATAGGGCTCATCCTGATCGCCCTGGTGGTTCTGGTGAGGGTTCGGTGCCCCCTCCTTGAGGGGGGGGTACTGTTGTAAAATTGGATTTTGGGCTCCCCCGGTGGCCACTGGTGGAATTGAACTGGTGTGCATCATCCCCTCTGTTCACCTGTTTCCATCAGGATGTGGGAGTCGCTATTTAACCTTGCTCCTCTGTCACTTCCATGCCGGTCAACATTGTAATCAGAAGCCTTTCTGTGCATGTTCCTGCTGCTAGACAACTCCCAGCTAAGTTGGACTTTAGTCCTCGTTTGTTTTTGCATTTTGTTCCAGTTCACAGCTGTAGTTTCGTTTCTGTGTCTGGAAAGCTCTTGTGATCTGAAATTGCCACTCTGATGTTATGAGTTAATACTAGAGTCTTAAAGTAATTTCAGGATGGTATTTTGATAGGGTTTTCAGCTGACCATGAAAGTGCCCTTTCTGTCTTCCTGCTATCTAGTAAGCGGACCTCAATTTTGCTAAACCTATTTTCATACTACGTTTGTCATTTCATCTAAAATCACCGCCAATATATGTGGGGGCCTCTGTCTGCCTATCGGGGAAATTTCTCTAGAGGTGAGCCAGGACTATATTTTCCTCTGCTAGGATTAGTTAGTCCTCCGGCCGGCGCTGGGCGTCTAGGGATAAAAACGTAGGCAACGCTACCCGGCTACTGTTAGTTGTGCGGCAGGTTTAGTTCATGGTCAGTTTAGTTTCCATCCTTCCTAGAGCTAGTACTTATGTTTGCTGGGCTATGTTCTCTTGCCATTGAGAACCATAACAGACACCAGTTGCTACTCCAGGGCAGACCTCGGATGCACGGCAGCTGACCCCCAAGGCACAGGTAGCTGGAGCAGCCCAGTAGGAGAGTACGGCTGATATTCAGACTGACCCAGTGAATGCAAGCGGGTTTGGCTGGTATACAGACTGGCACAACAGGTACAGGTGGGTTCAGCTGATATACAGACTGGCACGGCAGGGGAGTCCGGGTGATATACAGACTGGCAAAGCAGGTGAAGGTGGGTCTGACTGATACACAGACTGGCAAGGCAGGTGCAGGTGGGTACGGCTGATATAGACATAGCTCCTGTAGAATGTAAGCCCGCAAGGTCAGCGTCCTCCTCCCTCTGTATCAGTCTGTCATTGTTAGTTTGTATACTGTAAGTGATATTTGTATTTTGATGTGACCCCTTCTCATGTACAGCACCATGGAATTAATGGTGCTATATAAATAAATAATAATAATATACAGATTGGCATGGCAGGTGCAGGCGGGCCCGGCTGATATACAGACTGGCACGGCAGGTGCACTCGGGTTCTGGCTGAAATACAGACTGACAAGGCAGGTACTAGCAAAGAGATTAGGGAAGGACAGGAACTATCGGGTGCTAGTGGACAAGTACCTGGAACTAGCAAGCGTGTTGGGACAGGCTAACAATGTTGCACAGGCACCTCCATACAGGTGGAGGTGCCTTAAATAATAAGTGTCTCTCAGCCATTAGTTGGGAACACTTTAGGACGGCATGCATATGGCTCATTTAAGAAGGAGGGAAGGCGCGTGGCCTAAGCACAGTCCCCAGGGATCTGTGCTTAGACCCCCGGCTGCAGCTGGTAAGGAAGGAGGAAGCACGGGACAGGAACCACGGCGATGAGTCAGCATTCCTGCATGGGGAGAGGGGCAGGGTGCAGGGATGCCAGCACTACAAATCTTTACTCACCTACCCTGGTGACAGCTCCTCAGTGTCCCTCCTCCCTGCTGTTTAATCTACACTCATCTACCCTGGTGACAGCTCCTCAGTTTCCCTCCTCTCTGCTGCTTAATCTCCACTCACCTAGCCTGGTGGTAGCTCCTTGGTGTCTCTATTACCTACTGCTGACCAGGGCCGGCGTCAGCACCCTACGCACCCGGGCAAGTGCTGGGGCCCTGAGCAGACAGGGGGACCCCCACCTGCTCTGGGCCCCGGCACTTGCGATACTTACCTCTCCCGGTTCCAGCGCTGCAGTGTCTTTTATCCTCTGACTGTGACGTTCAGGTCAGGGGGAGCGATGACATCACCAGTGCGTGCCCTCTGCCTGAGCAGTCGCGGCACAGAAAGCAGGAAGACGCCGACGGTGAGGAGTCCAGAGCAGAGCAGCGGCAAGCAATGAGAGGTGAGTATTTCATTTTTTAATATTTGTAGCAATATATGGGGAATATCAGAAGGGGCCCATATATGGAG
This sequence comes from Ranitomeya variabilis, assembly GCF_051348905.1. Classification (NCBI taxonomy): domain Eukaryota; kingdom Metazoa; phylum Chordata; class Amphibia; order Anura; family Dendrobatidae; genus Ranitomeya; species Ranitomeya variabilis. The sequence continues at coordinate 609,327,528 of NC_135232.1, forward strand.
CATTATATGGGGCTAATTCTATATGGAGTATCTTATGGGGCCAATAATATAGGGAGCATCTTATGAAGTCAACTCTATAGGGAGCATTATATGGGGCCAATTTAATATGGAGCATCTTGTGGGGTCAATTCAATGTGGAGCAGTATATGGGGCCAATTCCATATGGAGCAGTATATGGGGCCAATAATATATGAAGCATCTTATGGGACTAATTATACATGGAGCATTTTATATGGCCAATTATATATGGAGCATTATATGGGGCCCATTATACATGGAGCATCTTATGGGGCCAATTATTTTTGGAGCATTATATGGGACCCATTCTGTAAAGAGTATTATATGGGGCCCATTCTGTATGGAGCAATATATGGGACTCACTGTACTGTGCTGTGTGGGGCCGATCATATACTGTATGGAGCATTATATGAGGCCCATTATATAGCAATAGATGGGGCCCATCATATACTGTATGGAGAATTGTATGTGGTTCAGTATACTGTATGGAGCATTATATGGGGTCAATTCTGTATGGAGCAATATATGCGGCTCATTCTGTATGGAGCACTCTGTGGTGCTCATTATACTGTATGGAGCCTTACTGTATATGAGGCTCATTATTCTGTATGGAGCATAATATTGGGCTCATTATTCTGTTTGGAGCAATATATGGCTGTATAGAGGACTATGTGGTGCCAATTATACTGTATGGAGCACTATATGGGGCCATTATACTGTATGGGGCAATATATGGGGCTCATTATTCTGTTTGGAGCAATATATGGGGCTCATTATTCTGTATAGAGGACTATACTGTCCGGTTTCTCAGCTAATGTAGAATGCACAATAGATATCACGCATGTAATGTAAGAAGTATGTGAAATCTTCGGCATTGTACTATACTTATATTTCTCTGCCGTATCCGTGCATTATGAATTGTGGTATGTGTTAAAGGGGCCCACCGGGACTCTTTCACCCAGGGCCCATGAAAACCTGGAGCCGGCCCTGCTGCTGACCCTCTGCCCACATAGCCTAATTTACAGCTTCTCAGTGTTCTCCCTCCCTGCTGCTGAATCTCCACCCCCTAACCTGTATTACAGCTCCTCAGTGTCTCTCCTTCTCTGCTGGGGTTGGGGTGTGTGGGTGGGGTTGGCAGCACCTGGGGAATTTGCTATTTTTTTTATGTATTTGCACAATGACTGGACGTTTTTTGCCTGTTCCATGTGGGGGTTAACGCCTATCATACCCGAGTGGATATTACATGTTCTCATTACTGGATACACCAGGTATTAATAATTATTGCTACATCTTATACCTCTGGCTCCAGTCATACTGCAGTGCCACCTAGAGTCCAGGATCAGTAGTGCAGGACGGGGCATCCACGCTGCAATGTAACCTTTGTTCAACGCCTGCAGCTTTATGGCATCCACATCACCCCCTTTTTTTTTTCAGGGTGCATATGTTTCGGCTCACGTGACACGGTCGGCGGCGTGTTACTATGCAGTGGCGTGGGGGAGGGGCTCTGCGCATTCTGCATCGTGGGTTAAGGGGTGTGTGAGGCTCACAGCCCCCCCAATATTCCTGCTCCACCTCTGGGGCCAGCGCGAGGGGTGTAATGCGATCCGTCTTTAGGTTGTCAAGGGGGGATTATGGTGCGCTTGATGAAGGGGGCCCATGTGGCAAGATTGGGGGAGCTCTAATGCCACGGGATGCTGCTCTCCTATTGAGCGCTCCGGTCTCTGTTCTCTTTGTGAGATGGGAAGGCTGCATGCTCCCTGTACCCCTCCCATCTTCCCTGGTCCTGCGTGCCGAGCCTAGACAAAGGGTTACTGACTCCCTGCACCTTGAAACACAGGTGCGTCGCTGCTTATTCTGCCACTCATCACCTAAAATTCACTCTGTGACTTGGACCCAAAAAAATTGAAAACAAAAAAAACAAAACAAGATCGTTATGAGTCCATCAATCATCGTTACGCTGCTCACAAATACGAGGTCGGATGAATTGTCGAAATTTAACAAAGGGTTAATAATAGTGCTGCTGAATGAGATTTCTTTTTTTTAAATGACGGCAAGTGTATCTCAACATGTGCGCCCCGATAATGGGTTCTAAATCTCTAAATAACTGTAGATCCATCCCCTAAATGACAATGTCAGCACGAACGCCATCTTTTTTGCACTCTATGACCCTGGAACCAATAGGGCCAGCAATTTAGGAGCATCACTTAAAATGGCAATGGTGGGAGTAAAATCCATTACCTTAAAATTTGCTTCTCTGTTAGGGAATTGCTTTTATAGCACTGTCAAAAAATTCTTAAAAGGGAAATTTGCTTTTATGAATTAGGGCCAAATATGTGATGTTATGGGGGGGGTTTAAAGAGGGGTCTTATATTATGTTATATGACATTTAGACAGGGCGGGTGGGAGAAAATGTTTTCATTTTGCATTATTTTTTACTTTATTTTTTTTTGTGCCAATTCTGGGACAAAACTTTTCTACATCCCTTCTAGCCCCTTTCTCTCTGCAGTTCCTCGCTGCTCATTTCCATCCCGTTGGCCTCCAGCGGTTAAAGTTCATAACATGCCCTTTCCTGACATCCGAGGGGGCTGCACACCCCATCGATCACATAAAAAAAAACGATAAAATGATCCAAGGAGTGAACATCTGCATCCAGTGTGAGAGGACAAGAGTTCACAAGCACAAAAAACGAAGAAAAAATTAGAAAAATGTTGTAAATTTAAATTCTGAAAATGGAAAAATGCGTATAATTTTGAATTAGGGGGCTGCAGTGCAATATTCCAGGGTGGTCATTGGCTACAAGAGGTTAACTGCCCCCTCCTGGAAAATGAAATCAAGCATGACATTACAGCGACACAGATTAGATGGCCCACAATGCACTTGGCTTGTACAGCGGGCGTGAATGAAATAAAGGTCTCAGGTGGCAATGGTTGGCTGCGGCCATCTGTCCAGTTCACATTGTGGACTGTAGGTTGATAGGGATAGGGTGTATCGATTATTAGGTATTAAAATGTTGGGCGTGGGGGGCTGGACATCCCCTTGGCTTAACCCGCCTCCTTTCTGGAGGCACAGAGGGTAATTGGGCAGTGAGATCATGCCACACATGCAGTAATTATGAGCTCAGAACTGGCCAATCCATTGCTCCACTGAACGATTATAATGTCAAGGGGTCACCTGGATTTCAGGCTGGGGGTTTTATTTAACCCGCCTCTCCTATTTTGCCCAGTTACCCTCTTCATGTAAAGGGTTAAAAAGCTGCAGCACCCTCTCTCATTAGATCTTAAACTTCACGGTGCCCCCTTTCTGTCCCTAGTTGCAGAGGGTTAAACACTTTCCACAAGGGGTACATATAAATAAAAATGGCTGCCGCCAGCACCCTTTGTTCTTAGTGTGACTGCAATGTTTGTTTTTTTTTCCCGTCGTGGTCCAGGATAGAAAAGTGAAGACGAAACATCTGACAGCAGCTGGAAATGGGCACAGGAGGCGGGCACCGGAGCACAGGGGCACACGTGGAAATGTTGATATGTTGGGGGGTGTGGTGCCTGCTTTCCTGAACACGCTGCAGGCTGAGGGGTGTCCTCCGCTCCATGGCACTAGTCTCCACAATGACTGGACATCCATACGGAAAAGGGTGGGGGGCATCACCGCCTCCAGTCATTCATGAAGTCAGGTGCACAATTACTGTCTAGACAGTCACCGGGGATAAAGCTGCTGTGTCGTCCCGCTAGGGATAGTCACTGCAGCCTGGATGATGGCAGCCACCACCACAGCCGCTACCAGCACGTGCTGCACTGGCCCCTACACACACACATGCCGCCTGCACCCTGAATGATTTATTATTATCCTTCCTTCATACTGGAGGGGGCAGATACTTACCAATGTTTGACACGCACAACAAGTGAGGGGTTGATATAGGGCAAAAACAGAGGTAACTCACAGTTATGAAAAGGTACGCAGCTCAAAACGCGTGTGGATCAGAGCAAGAAAATATAAATTGAAGGTGCCCGATAAAGCTCTTCTCATAACCTGTTGCCATAATCATGGCGATTCATTTTCTGTTTTTCTCTCCAGAGCGGCGTTCCCTTACACCCCAGCCTTCCCGATTCACTTATGCTGCATTTTTCTACACATGTGATGACTTTTGGGTGCCACGATTCAGTAAAAGACAGCGAAACAGATGGATGCGCAAAACCTGCACTGCGACTTCTTCATTCATAGGGGTCGGGACCCCCACAATGGCACATCCTAGAGATATGCCGTCCCGTTCAGGTAGGGAATACCCCATAATGGGCAGCAACATATTCTCATTTTTGTGCCTCTACAAATTTTTTCAGATACATGACTGTTTGAGGACTTCTTTTATGCGCCATATATCTGTATATTTTCTTGTTGCAGTTACTTTGTGGTTTTGGTAAAAAGAAAGCAATTTTTTATTTTTGTTTTCAGAGTTTTCTTGCTAAATAATCTGGAATTATTATAGTATCATTTTTCGGGTCGTATGGATACCTAATAAATGTAATTTTTGTGTAATGTGTGTGAAAAAAAAATCTAAATTTTCAGGACGTACCTGTGACTCCTGTGGTTATGATCAGTCATGACTGCAACCATCATTCCATTAATCGCCCAAGTTCCTCTGCCAAAAAATGTTTTGAAGTTTAAACAGAATTTGGAATGGGACGGGCCAGTGTGAACCGTTCCCTTCCTGTGGGCTCAGGGGTGACCCTAATGCAATATTAGATGATGAGACATGTCCTCAGGGACATACAGTATGTGTTGCCTGGTGGCAAGTTAAAAAATGTGACGGTAAATAAATGCTAACTGCAGCAGGATCCTCCCCCTAAACCCGAGATTATTAACATCCTACAGGAATGCACCTGCAGTTGGTATGTTACGGAGTTACCTGTGACACTCAAGGCCCTACGGAGATTTTCTCTGTATTCGGGGGAACATTGGCTCAGCAAGGGGAAGGGGCTGCATCTATTTTGGTGTCAGGGCGTGTAATGAGATATTCTGTATCATTAGACTGCGCCGCCGTGTGCTCCAAGGCTCTCATCCCAGGAGAGGGAAACACCTGCCAGGTTAATATGCGCTGACGCTGCTGGAAATCCCAGCGAGACATGGTGGAGACAGTAGTCCTGCATAACAGGGGGTCTCTGTGGGGAGATTAAATAGCTATGATCTGACCGAGCAAACACCGGCGGAAGAGAATGGTGGCAGAATCACAGCGGATGTACAAGAACCTGACGAGCCCTATATGTAACACGCCATGATCACCTAACTCCTTAATGAACAAGATGATTTTTTTCCCGAATTTCCGACCTACAATATTTTTTTCGAAAACATTTTAAAAAGTTTTTTATGATATCATTCACTATGACCGTGGGTAAAAAAATGTTAAATATATATATTTGGTGAAATTAATTTTCAAAACAGATTTTATTTTTTAATAAAAATGTATTTTTTTTATCATTTATTTGCAGGTCATTTTTTTGCACCACGTTATAATAATTGACTTTTTAGTTTTGTCGGTTTTGCCTTCCTTTGTAAATCCAGCTATAACTTTTAATCGGCCAGACTGCAAAACAATGATTTCCTATGAGAGGAAGCAGCATCTGCTGTGTGCACTCACGGGAGCGAGGGTCCTGCCCCCCCATATCTCTTAACCCTTCTCCTGCCAGAAGACAGATCACTGCGGGGACCTCACGCTGCGAACACTTAGCCGGGCTCCTGAGACGCCGCTGAATGCTAATGATCTGGCAGCAGCTGCTATGATGTAGGGAATATAAGACCCCAAAAAATGTTTTTAAAAATCTTGTCATTGGTCATAGAGATTGTCATCCAGCTTTCCTTGAGTCCTGATTGGAAAAACTACCAAACCATGCATAAAATGGAAGCACACGATGTATTGCTATATCATACCTACAGTTCAGGAAAGCAACATGGCCGCCGAGACTGAGTACAGGACGAATTACAGCCATGACTTGGACGATTTGCCAATCAATCTGAAAAAGAGGGTCACTTCCTACAATAGTACAGTCATGGTATCCCAGCTTTTCCAAAAAGAGAAAGCAGTGGTGAGAATTTACATCAGGCACACAACAGAGTGAATGAGCTGATTATTGAAAGGACAGCACAGTTTACCGATGCCCAGTGACATCATCGTGGTCAAGAGCATCCGATGACATCATCATCCCCAGTGGACTGCACGGTAATATCAGCTCACGTTCTATATCGGAGGAATGACAAGAAGATGACACATTGGTGGCTAAAGGAGCTGTCTGATGAAACTGATTCTGCTGATGTGTACCAGGCAACAGCGGCAGGATGATGTCACCAAGTAACTAAAAGAGGATGACATCATCAGCAGAAGAAAGAAAACACACAACCCGCATATGAGATCAGCAAACAGGGAGAGGAGTGAGAGGACGTAGGCCTGGAACATTGTCCTGTGTATTTCTGATGACTACAGCAAAGAAAAAATAAAAATACTAGGAAGAATTAGCCCCTGACTAACATCCAACATGGCCGCCATTACGGCTCTCATGGTCCAGCTATTATTGATAGAAATGTTATCAGTCAACTGGTAAGACGGAAAAGTTGCACCTAAAATTTATCAAAACATGTCCAAAAATAAAATCCTGGGGAGATTCACAGATTTCCCAAGTACTAGAAGAAAATGTAACCTCAATATTTGCAACATCAAGGCATCCCTAACACAGGTGTAAAAACCTAAGCGCATCCTTTAGGGTCACTAGGACAACCCCTTGAATGTAATATGATAAAATGGTGGCGCGTGTTACAGATTTTACAGTGGGTACGGAAAGTATTCAGACCCCTTTAAAAGAAAATTTAAATTTTTCACTCTTTGTTTCATTGCAGCCATTTGGTTAATTAAAAAAAGTTCATTTTTTTCTCATTAATGTACACTCTGCAATCCATCTTCACTGAAAAAAAACCCAGAAATGTAGTAATTTTTGCAAATTTATTAAAAAAGAAAAACTGAAATATCACATGGTCATAAGTATTCAGACCCTTTGCTCAGTATTGAGTAGAAGCACCCTTTTGAGCTAGTACAGCCATGAGTCTTCTTGGGAATGATGCAACAAGTTTTCACACCTGGATTTGGGGATCCTCTGCCATTCTTCCTTGCAGATCCTCTCCAGTTCTGTCAGGTTGGATGGTGGACGTTGGTGGACAGCCATTTTTTTAGGTCTCTCCAGAGATGCTCAATTGGGTTTAGATCAGGGCTCTGGCTGGGCCAGTCAAGAATGGTCACAAAGTTGTTCTGAAGCCACTCCATTGTTATTTTAGCTGTGTGCTAAGCGTCATTGTCTTGTTGGAAGATGAACCTTCAGCCAAGTCTGAGGTCCAGAGCACTCTGGAAGAGGTTTTCATCCAGGATAACTGTACTTGGCCACATTCATGTTTCCTTCAATGACAACCAGTCATCCTATCCCTACAGCTGAAAAACACCCCCATAGCATGATGCTGCCACCACTTTTCACTGTTGGGATTGTATTGGGCAGGTGATGAGCAGTGCCTGGTTTTCTCTACACATACCGCTTAGAATTATCCCCTAAAAAGGTCTATCTTCATCTCATCAGACCAGAGGATCTTATTTCTCATAGTCTGGGAGTCCTTCCTGTGTTTTTTAGCAAACTCTATGCGGGCTTTATGTCTTTCACTGAGGAGAGGCTTCCATCAGGACACTCTGCCATAAAGGCTCGACTGGTGGAGGGCTGCAGTGATAATTGACTTTGTGGAACTTCCTCCCATCTCCCTACTGCATCTCTGGAGCTCAGCCATAGTGATCTTTGGGTTCTTCTTTACCTTTCTCACCAAGGCTCTTCTCCCACGATTGCTCAGTTTGGCCAGGTCTAGGAAGACTTCTGTTGCTCCCAAACTTCTTCCAGTTAAGGATTATGGAGGTCACTGTGCTCTTAGGAACCTTGAGTACTAAAGAAATTCTGTTGTAACCTTGGCCAGATCTGTGCCTTGCCACAATGCTGTCTCTGAGCTCCTTGGCTAGTTCCCCTCATGATCCTCATTTGGTCTGACATGCACTGTGAGTTGTAATGTCTTATATAGACAGGTGTGTGGCTTTCTAAATCAAGTCTTATCAGTTTAATTAAGCACAGCTGGCCTCCAATGAAGGAGTAGAACCATCTCAAGGAGGATCACAAGGAAGTGGACAGCATGTGACGTAAATATGAGTGTCTGAGCAAACGGTCTGAATACTTATGGCCATGTGATATTTCAGTTTTTATTTTTTATTAAATTTGCAAAAAATTCTACATTTCTGTCTTTTTTTTCAGTCAAGATGGGATGCAGAGTGTACATTAATGAGAAAAAAAATGAACTTTTTTGAATTTACCAAATGGCTGCAATGAAATAGTGAAAAATTTGCAGAGGTCTGAATACTTTTCGTACCCACTGTACTTTTTTTTTCATTGATGTCTTCGGTGGGATGAAGACAATTTCCCAATGGATCCAGCTTGTCAAGTTGGCAGCATCTTGTTTTCATTATAACTGATGTGATAAGTTGCAGTATGGAGAGTGATCACCTCTGAGCTTTATCTCCCAATATCTCCCAAACTGGGCTCTTTACCCAAACTGGGCCCTCTGCTGGCATTATTACCCCTCCGTGTTACCTCATATACACCCAGACCTCACCTAGGCCCCTAGTCACCAAGCAGATCTAGAACCCCTCCAGCCACCTCACCAATCATACACTCCCCCAAAAAACTCCTCAGCTTAAAGTTTTACCTGACATTTTACCAGGTACTGCCTCCCACACTGAACCCCTCACCTCAGTACTAATCTTACCCCACACCCCAAATAAAGTTCCCCATTATAGTGGAGCGCCGTCCAGGGCCATGGGGTACTTGGGCCAGGTCGGATAGTTCTTAAGGGGGATGTGTCACAGCAGTTTCCACACTTGTACTCACAGTTTGTGGTGCAGTCCATGGCCCTGATTACAGATGGTAATGGAGATCCAGGCAGCCTGGAAGCAATTTGCGATCCACCTAACCAGGTGAGTTCAGAGTAGGCCTCCCTATTGCGCTGTATTTTGAGGTCCTTGCTGCCTAAAGCTGTGCTCAGCCCTCTGCTCCTTCTTGTTCTTTAGACCTTGTCTTGGCACCTGCAATCTCCTGCCCTCCGGAATCAGTTGCTGGGCCTGCAGTCCCCACACAACCACGGACTCCGGTGTCTGGTCTTTGACGCTCAGTCCTGAGGTGGGCTCAGTCGCAGGTCATGTCCCCCAGATTCTCCACACTTGCCTCTTCCTCCTTCACGGTTTCTAACTGACACACACTAACTAACCCCGTCTCCAGACCAGAACTTATAGGGAAGTTCTCCTGAACACTGGGTTAGAGCTCCCCTTCCTAGTCTTTAGTCAGGAAAGGTGTTGCATGCTGACTGTATTACCTGCTAAGGGGATCCCTCTTGCTTCCAGGCATGGCATCACCCCCCCTGAGGAAGGCAATACCACTGTGGCAACCGGACTCCTGGGGTGCCACATTCCCCCCTAGTGAAGTTCAGTACTCCTGGACTGAGGAAACATAAAGAAATAACAGGTTAACAATTATAAACTATTACAAAATTTCAAAAAGATAAAAATTACAGAAACCATGAAAACGATAAGAATTTGTCAATTAAGTTCCTGAGGGCAACACTGGTCAATTTGCGTTACAATACGGACTTTCGAGTTTTCTCGGTGGGACCGCCCCAACCCACCTTTGCTTCATTCCCGGGTGTGGCTATGGGACGCTAGACCTGACTTTTTCTGGCTCTTCAGCCACGCCGACAGTTTATATTCACGTCAGGTCGGGGAACTATATACAATGAAGGTCCTGACCACAGATAATCCTGTGACCCAATTGTCCTTCAACAGGTTGTAATAAATATTTTTAAAAGTTCTTACAGAGTCTCTGTAAGCTCATACGCTTGGTGGTTGCAATCATATACATTTCAACTTATTTACATTATCAATACATTGACATTTTATTCCCTTTACCGGGCTGGGATCTGAACTTTGGTACTACAGGTGGATCTATGCAGTACAGGTACCTCTGATGACCTAGCCTGGTCTGATGTGTTTGTGCTACTTGTAAGCCTGCATTGTACTGGTAAACTGGGCAGCCATCTCTGACTTCTTAGACTCACCATGGGTCTGACAGATTCACCGCTAGCAGGGGGTAGATTCCCTTGTTCCGCTGCTGGCGTGGCATCTGCTGCATGAGCCGACGCGTCTAGAGTCTCTGCTGCTTCAGGTGCAGTAGGTTAGGGGAAGATCAGGACAGGTACTACGATGGCTTGATCCACCTGTGTCCATGACTGGGGAAAGTCTCCAAGAACGGTATGGATTTTCTCTTCCTCCTCTTCTATAGGTTGAGGGGCATCTTGGTCTTCCTCTTTGTTTCTTAATTGGTCAGGACTTATCTTCAAATGATCTCTCAACACTGCTGCTGAGATTTCTTCTCCATCTTTACAGACGAGGCATATCTTGGTATTATCGAAGTTTGAAGGCACGACGGCGTACGGTTCAGCCTCCCACTGATCATCTAGTTTGTGCATCCTCCTTTTCCTTTTAAGGACCTGCTCTCCAGGTACTAAAGGAGTACAGGAGGATAGTCACTGAGAATCCCCCTGGACGAAGCATAACGCGAAACGCGCGTCGGGGTCCATTCTACTGATCTGCAATCGTAGGTAAATATACCGTAACCATCCCGTATGCCTTGCACTTTAGCACTACATGCACTTTCTGGCTAGTATAAAGGTAGGCCCATTTAGCCCTATTTAGGAGTACTAAGGACTGTGCATATCATCTTGTAGGCTTTCTTTTGCCACACATCATTTTTGACTGAGGCTACCTTTTTGTATCATCAGCTACTAGATTAGGCTTTTTTCCATATGCCCTTAGATGCATTGCTTATAGCTCTTACATCTTAGATATATTTTATATCTTCTTTTTTGGTCTATATGTTGTATATTCCTCCTATTGTCCACTGTGACATATGAATTACATTAAAATTGAGTGTACACTTTAAATAAAGCGCTATATATGTGTTCATAAATTATCAGCTACTTTTGCCTAATTGATATTAGTTGGGCTATGTATATGAGATCTTGTTACCTAATGGAAACTTTGGGATCACTTGATTGTTTATAGGTCTTCTTTGGTGTATTTTTCCTGTGCAGACAGTAATATTCTGTCTTCTGTATTTCCACTGACTGGTATTGGATATGTTTAGTACTTTTTAATGTGTATTAATAAAATTTTGTGTTTTTACTGGCATTAAGCTTCCGTTTTTTCTATTTTTGATGAAAGTACAAATGGTTGGTCATAGCCAGGGTAGGCCAGGACTTCATCTCCCGTGAGAGCCAGCTTCATCTGAGTGAAGGATTCTTCTAACCTGCTGTTCCACTCGAACAGAGGACTCTTGTTCTTAGCCTTCTTGGATTGGCCCACTAGCAAGTCTTGCAGAGGTGCTGCTATCTTGGTGAAGCCCCTGATGAACCAACCCAAGGAACTGCTGTACTTCATGAATGTTGTTGGGTTTTGGCCAATCCCTGATAACAGTGACTTTGTCAGGGTCTGGTGCCACACCTTCAGCGCTTACCACATGACCTAGGTACTGCACCTTGAGCTTCAGCAGGTGGCATTTGGACGGCTTCACTTTCAGGCCAAAGTTGGACAGGGCTTCGAACACCTTGGCCAGGTGCTTCAAGTGGTCTTCATAGGTCTTGGAGAAGACGATGATGTCATCCAGGTACAATAGAACGCTTTCAAAGTTTTTGCGCCCGAGGCAACACTTCATCATCCTCTGGAATGTCCCCGTTGCGTTACAAAGTCCGAATGGCATGTAGTTGAACTCGCTTAAGCCCATGGGTGTCTTGAAGGGGGTCTTCTCTTTATCCGCCTCTGCCACCGGAACCTGCCAATACCCACTGGTGAGATCTGAGGTGGAGAAATAACGGATCTCAGTGCAGCTAGTGATTCCTCAATTCTAGGTAACGGGTAGGCGTCCTTATGTGTAATGCTGTTAATTTGCCTGTAGTCAACACACATTCTCATGGTACCATCTTTCTTTTTAACGAGGAGTAATGGAGCTGCCCAGGGGCTACAACTATCTCTTTATTACCCCAGCCTCCTTCATCTCCCGCAACATATCCTTGGCATGTTGATAGTGTGCTGGGGGTACAGGCCCGTACCTTTCTTTAATGGGCGGATGATCTCCAGTGGGGATATGGTGTTGGACCCCTTTTACCTGCCCAAAGTCTAGAGCAGGGGTGGGGAACCTCAGGCCCCAAGGCCATTTACGGCCCTTGATGACCTTTTATCAGGCCCCCAAGCAGATTCTCAGGGACTGCATTCTTTGGCAAGGAGCTGTATTTTGATTGCCACAAGCTCATTAATTTCTTCTTGCTCTGTTAGCCCACACACGCAGTGTTCACTACTGAACACTGAAGGGCATGCAATTAAAGATTACGTCCTGAAACCAGTGCCAGAGGCAGGATGTACTTTGTGGGTGAAGTTTGCATGGCCCCCGAAGGATGGTATAAATATCCAAATGGCCCTTCGCTGAAAAAAGATTCCCCACCCTTGGTCTAGAGGATGTTTGCTGAAGACCCGCTCATACTCTCAAGCCACCCGGTAAGCCCCATGCTTGTGGTGCAAAGGAGTAGAGTCAGTGCCTATATGTAGCTGTTGACACAAATCCTCCAGCTGCCCCTTAGAACTATTGTCCTCCTCCTGGTCAGACGGAAGCAAGGGTTCTACTGCCTGTATTGTGTTGTTATTTACAGTGAACAGCTTAGCAAGGGTGGCATATCGGGGTAAATGGACCTCTTTCTCCCCACAGTTCGGGATGCGTATCGGTACTTTCCCCTTGCGGACATCGACTACCCTCCTGGCTGTCAGGACAGCGGGCCTACTATTAGAGTACACTGGTTCTACCAGGCCTGGTAATCTTGACCCCTGAGGCCTATGGCTGCTCGACACCAAGAAACATTTCACTCCTTGGGGGTACTGCAATGGGAAACGGATCACTCACTCTGACACTGACGACTGCTCCACCAGACAACTCCACCTGTTGTCTCTGCATCAGTGCTTTGATCTCCTTTTGCAGGACTCGTTGCTGACTGGAACTTGCGGTCTCAGCTACCTGTTGCAATGAAACAATTTCTGAAAGACAATGTTCTATTACATTGGTACTTAAAGTGATCATAGGATGGCATTCTCATTTGTCAATATAGACTATACAGTAATCAAACCTTGCGACTTCAATTCTACTCTGCCAATCTTAATGGTCACCTCTTTATACCCTACATGTGGCAAAGGCCGACCATTGCTGGCACCTATTGTCAGATCATTATCTGGGCTGCGAGTAATATCAAAGTCAGCTCAGTACCGTTTGTAAAGAATATATGGCATAGTCGTCACCTGGGAGCCGTTGTCCAGTAAAGGGTTCATCAGGATGCCATCAATCACGACGGGCAGGACCGGCCATCCTCTCACATACTTGTTTCGCCAACTGTGGGGGCCTGAAAGTCTTACTCCAGAGGGTTGGCCCTCTGCCCCAGGGGTTGCTCGTTTAAATTGCAGAATCTTGCGATGTGTCCCGGCTTGCTACAGCGGCGACAAATGGGTTGTCCTTCCTTGTCGTAGTGATTGCTGTCTCTCACTCTGGTAGGTGGGATCCTCTTCTTCTGTCGCCACGGCACGTCATCTGGACTGGAGGCCAACTGGATCTTCTCCATTGGGGACACTTGCATGGGCTGCACGGTTTTGGGTAGTGCAGCCACACTTTTGGTCAGCGCATGGACCTGGAGATGTAGATCTGCAGAGGAGTTATTATCTTGGGCTGGCGCGTCGGCCCCAATGGGGTCTGGGGAAAAGATGCTGCCTCCTGCTGGTATGTAATTTCTGGGCGCCTAGGGGGCGCAGTGCCGATAGTATTTGGTTCACACAGCACCTGGATGGCTCTATCCTTAAAATGTGCAAAGTCCAGGTCAGGAATTTGTAGGGTTATAATGTGCAGTTGTGTCCTTTGGGTGTTAGACAGGAGTCCCTCTATAAACTGTTCCAACAGCAACTTATCTTCATCTTGCACGCTGTCAGGGTCAACCTGCTTTACAGCCCGTAGCGTCTCCTGGAAGTTAAGAGCATAGTTCCTTATACTGTCCTGCACCCTTTGTTTGCACCCAAAAAATCTCCTTTTTATTTCTGCTGCTGTAGCGCCCCCACTGCCGCAGGGCCGAGGGGTACCCGGTACCGGGCCTCCGAGTCTCTGCTCTGGGGTTGTCACGGTGGCTAGACCCGGTTCCGTGACCCTGCTGAGGGGCGTACAGTAATAGATGTGGTGGGTTGTGGTAGTGTAGTGCCGGTCGCAGTCAATAACGAGGACACCAGGTTGCAGTCTCTTTACCTCTTTACTGAAGGTCTCAAAGTCCTGAATCCGGAATACGGTTAACCGGGCTGCGCAAGTCCGGCCGGTCCGATGGCACCTCCAGAGTTCCCTTTGCAGGTGGAAATCTGTGCCTTCCTGCTAGCGCTATGTGTTGTGGTCCTCCCCTGCTGTGCTTACGGGATAGTCCCCACAACTGTTGTGTCTGTTTCTCGTGTTCCCTCACAACTCGATTAGATGATCTTCTGCTAATCTTCCGTCCCTCCCAGGTGTTATGGTTGGGACGCACCCGTATGACGGGTAGGCTCGGAGCTCTTCCGGGACCCTAGAGTCGCCCCTCTCCAAAGGTTGCCCCCTATGTCTGCGTAGGTGATTTAGGTGAGACAGCCCGCCTGTGACTGACTGTCCTGCCGTTGGTTTGAAGTATGGCTTAGAGCTCTGTACTTCCTCGGCGTTCCGGCCGCCGGTTGTTTACACCTCAGTAGGATGTTGCCTCGATCTTACAGCACGACTCCTACTGGTATTCTCCTTCTTGCTTTGATCTCGTTTCTCACTCAGCACAATAAATCTTGCTTCTTGTCTTTTCTTAAGGCACCGCCGCTATCAAGTGCAGGCGCGGTCCCGTAGCTTTCTCTCTGTTTGCCAGGCCTCTGTCAGGATCCCACCCCTGACAGGGACCCTACCGAATCTTCCCCTGCAACACCCTCTGCCACAAGGTGTTGCCTGGTTCCAACCCAGTCAGCGTTCTCTCTAACTTCCTGCCTAACCCCCAGTTTTACCAGACTGTGAGGAGTGGCCTAATGAATAGTACCCTTAGCTCCCCCTGGAGGCCCGACTGTGAAATGTATTGGTGTGTGTGATACCTGGTCAGATGAACTCCTTCAGTGCCATCAGACGTACCATAGCCTCCCTTAGCGGTGGAGCCACAGTACTGCAACGACCAGGACTCTGGGGCGCTGCATTCCCCCCCGGTTAAATCCAGTACTCCTGGACTGGGAAGAAAACAACAATACATGTCAGCAAAAAGACATACAATTTTTGTGAGTGCAATAACAATAAGCATATTTGAACAGAGCTTCCCTTTATGGGAGGTGAGGACACTTGAACGTTACAAACATGGTAAAAATACTTTTAAATAACTTACTATAAATAACTTTTTTTACCCAACCGGGTATTCTACTAAGTGCAAAATTTTTAAACATTAATTTAACATTGCCTTTAAGGATGTACACTCTGAATCCACTAAAGACCTTCTTATAACCCATTATAAGGCTTAAGCAACTGTGCTACATTCTCCTACTTTACGTCTGCAGGACCGCCTGTCCTAACTGCTCCAGGCCTGCTGCCTCTCCTTTCTCTTACAGGACCGCTCCTTTCCGCCCGAGCCTACTGTCCTTCCACTACTATACACAGTATAGAACATGTTTTTCTTTCAGTTCAAGATCACTGAGCCATCTCCATATGGCTCCTAGGAGGACTCACTACTAACCCCTACGGGTTCACTTCCTGTCCTCATTCTTCTATTAACATTATTGAACATTTCTTACAATCAACTAATTGGTTACATTTAACTTTCACATATCAACATCATCAATACTTTCTTTTCAGGACATTATTGCCATTCAACCATCTTAAGGCAACTGTTATGACCCCAATGGCGAGGGTCTCAGGGGAACAAGTAAGTCTGCGAAGTACAAAAATCCAGCTCATAGGGCAGTGGTAACTGGGAGACCATATATCTACTCCTAACGCCAACACTAGAAGTAGCCGGGGAACATGCCTACGTTGGTCGCTAGATGTCTCGCGCCAGCCGGAGGACTAACTACCCCTAGAAGAGGAAAACAAAGACCTCTCTTGCCTCCAGAGAATAGACCCCAAAAGTTGGATACAAGCCCCCCACAAATAATAACGGTGAGGTAAGAGGAAATGACAAACACAGAGATGAACTAGGTTTAGCAAAGAGAGGCCCACTTACTAATAGCAGAATGTAGTAAGATAACTTATATGGTCAACAAAAACCCTAACAAAAATCCACACTGGAGATTCAAGAACCCCCGAACCATCTAACGGCCCGGGAGGAGAACTCCAGCCTCCCTAGAGCTTCCAGCAAGGTTAGGATACAGATTATGTACAAGCTGGACAAAAATGCAAACAAAAACAAATAGCAAAAAGCAAGAAAGCAGACTTAGCTTAATCTAGCAGGAACCAGGATCAGTAGACAAGAGCACAACAGATTAGCTCTGATTACAACGTTGCCAGGCATAGAACTGAAGGTCCAGGGAGCTTATATAGCAACACCCCTGACCTAACGACCCAGGTGAGCATACAAGGGATGGCAGACATTCCCAGAGTCAAATCACTAGTAACCACTAGAGGGAGCCAAAAAGGTAAATTCACAACAGTACCCCCCCTTAGTGAGGGGTCACCGAACCCTCACCAAGACCACCAGGGCGATCAGGATGAGCGGTGTGAAAGGCACGAACCAAATCGGCCGCATGCACATCAGAGGCGACCACCCAGGAATTATCCTCCTGACCATAGCCCTTCCACTTGACCAGGTACTGAAGCCTCCGCCTGGAGAGACGAGAATCTAAGATCTTCTCCACCACGTACTCCAACTCGCCCTCAACCAACACCGGAGCAGGAGGCTCAGCAGAAGGGACCACAGGCACAACGTACCGCCGCAACAAGGACCTATGAAATACGTTGTGAATGGCAAACGACACCGGAAGATCCAGGCGAAAGGATACAGGATTAAGGATTTCCAATATCTTGTAAGGACCAATGAAGCGAGGCTTAAATTTGGGAGAGGAGACCTTCATAGGAACAAATCGAGAAGACAGCCATACCAAATCCCCAACGCGAAGTCGGGGACCCACACCGCGGCGGCGGTTGGCAAAACGCTGAGCCTTCTCCTGTGACAACTTCAAGTTGTCCACCACATGACTCCAGATCCGCTGCAACCTATCCACCACAGAATCCACCCCAGGACAGTCAGAAGGCTCCACATGTCCCGAGGAAAAACGAGGATGGAAACCAGAGTTGCAGAAAAATGGCGAAACCAAGGTGGCGGAACTAGCCCGATTATTAAGGGCAAATTCAGCCAACGGCAAGAAGGTCACCCAATCATCCTGATCAGAAGAGACAAAACACCTCAAATAAGCCTCCAGAGTCTGATTAGTTCGCTCCGTTTGTCCGTTAGTCTGGGGATGAAAAGCGGACGAAAACGACAAATCAATGCCCATCCTACCACAAAAGGATCGCCAGAACCTGGAAACAAATTGGGATCCTCTGTCCGACACAATATTCTCAGGAATGCCGTGCAAACGAACCACGTTCTGGAAGAACACAGGAACCAGATCAGAAGAGGAGGGCAGCTTAGGCAAAGGAACCAAATGGACCATCTTGGAGAAACGATCACATATCACCCAGATGACAGACATGCCCTGAGACACCGGAAGATCAGAAATGAAATCCATAGAGATGTGTGTCCAAGGTCTCTTCGGGACAGGCAAGGGCAAGAGCAACCCGCTGGCACGAGAACAGCAAGGCTTAGCTCGAGCACAAGTTCCACAGGACTGCACAAATGACCGCACATCCCTTGACAAGGAAGGCCACCAAAAGGACCTGGCCACCAGATCTCTGGTGCCAAAAATTCCCGGGTGCCCTGCCAACACTGAGGAATGAACCTCGGAAATGACTCTGCTGGTCCATTTAGCAGGCACAAACAATCTGTCAGATGGACAAGAGTCAGGCCTACCAGCCTGAAATCTCTGCAACACACGCCGCAGATCAGGAGAAATAGCTGACAAGATAACTCCTTCCTTAAGAATACCCACAGGTTCAGCGACTCCAGGAGCATCAGGCACAAAGCTCCTAGACAGAGCATCGGCCTTCACATTCTTAGAACCTGGTAAATACGAGACCACAAAGTCAAAACGGGAGAAAAACAATGACCAGCGGGCCTGTCTAGGATTCAGGCGTTTAGCAGACTCGAGATACATCAGATTTTTGTGATCAGTCAAGACCACCACACGATGCTTAGCACCCTCGAGCCAATGACGCCACTCCTCAAATGCCCACTTCATGGCCAACAACTCCCGATTGCCCACATCATAATTTCGCTCTGCCGGCGAAAACTTCCTGGAGAAAAAGGCACAAGGTCTCATAGTAGAGCAACCAGGGCCTCTCTGCGACAAAACGGCCCCTGCCCCAATCTCCGAAGCATCCACCTCCACCTGAAAGGGAAGTGAGGTGTCAGGTTGGCACAAAACAGGCGCCGAAGTAAACCGGCGTTTCAACTCCTGGAAAGCCTCCACGGCAGCAGGAGCCCAGTTAGCTACATCAGAGCCTTTCTTGGTCATATCCGTCAATGGTTTAACAATGCTAGAAAAATTTGCGATAAAACGACGGTAGAAGTTAGCAAAACCCAAGAACTTCTGAAGACTCTTAACTGACGAGGGTTGAGTCCAATCATGAATAGCTCGGACCTTGACTGGGTCCATCTCCACAGCAGAAGGGGAAAAAATGAACCCCAAAAAGGGAACCCTCTGTACACCAAAGAGACACTTTGAGCCTTTAACAAACAAAGAATTTTCACGCAAAATCTTAAAAACCATCCTGACCTGCTCCACATGCGAGTCCCAATCATCAGAAAAAACCAGAATATCATCCAGATAAACAATCAAAAATTTATCCAGATACTTCCGGAAAATGTCATGCATGAAGGACTGAAAAACTGAAGGTGCATTAGAGAGCCCAAATGGCATCACCAAGTACTCAAAATGACCTTCGGGCGTATTGAATGCGGTTTTCCATTCATCGCCTTGCTTAATGCGCACAAGGTTGTACGCACCACGAAGGTCTATCTTGGTGAACCACTTGGCACCTTTA
Organism: Ranitomeya variabilis; assembly: GCF_051348905.1. Classification (NCBI taxonomy): domain Eukaryota; kingdom Metazoa; phylum Chordata; class Amphibia; order Anura; family Dendrobatidae; genus Ranitomeya; species Ranitomeya variabilis. The sequence continues at coordinate 609,346,847 of NC_135232.1, forward strand.
ATCCGGGCAAACAAGTCTGACAACAGCGGCAAAGGATACTGAAATTTGACAGTGATCTTGTTTAAAAGCCGATAGTCAATACAAGGCCTCAAAGATCCGTCCTTTTTGGCCACAAAAAAGAATCCCGCACCAAGAGGGGAAGAAGAAGGACGGATATGCCCCTTCTCAAGAGACTCCTTGATATATGAACGCATCGCGGTATGTTCAGGTACCGACAAATTAAACAGTCTCCCCTTAGGAAACTTACTGCCAGGAATCAAATCTATTGCACAGTCACATTCCCTATGAGGAGGCAGTGCACTGGACTTAGACTCGCTGAAGACATCCTGATAATCAGACAAATACGCCGGAACTTCCGAGGGCGTAGAAGAAGCAATAGACACGGGCAGGGAATCCCCATGATTTCCACGGCATCCCCAACTTGACACCGACATTGCCTTCCAGTCCAAGATTGGATTATGGGTCTGTAACCATGGCAAACCCAAAACAACCAAATCATGCATCTTATGCAGAACAAGAAAACGTATCACCTCCCGATGTTCGGGAGTCATGCACATGGTAACCTGTGTCCAAAACTGCGGTTTATTTTTTGCCAAAGGCGTAGCATCAATACCCCTAAGAGGGATAGGATTTTCTAATGGCTCCAGAACAAAACCGCAGCGCTTGGCAAATGACAGATCCATCAGACTCAGGGCAGCACCTGAGTCTACAAACGCCATGACAGGATACGATGACAGTGAGCAAATCAAAGTTACAGATAGAATAAATTTAGGTTGCAAATTACCAATGGCGACAGGACTAACAACCCTAGTAAGACGTTTAGAGCATGCTGAGATAACATGTGTAGAATCACCACAGTAGTAACACAAGCCATTCTGGCGTCTATGAATTTTCCGCTCATTTCTAGTCAGGATTCTATCACATTGCATTAAATCAGGTGCCTGTTCAGACAACACCATGAGGGAATTTGCGGTTTTGCGCTCCCGCAACCGCCGGTCGATTTGAATTGCCAGGGCCATGGAATCATTCAGACCTGTGGGAATGGGAAAACCCACCATCACATTCTTAATGGCTTCAGAAAGGCCATTTCTGAAATTTGCAGCCAATGCACACTCGTTCCACTGGGTCAGCACGGACCATTTCCGAAATTTTTGGCAATACACTTCAGCCTCGTCCTGGCCCTGAGACATAGCCAGCAAGGCTTTTTCTGCCTGAATCTCAAGATTGGGTTCCTCATAAAGCAAACCGAGCGCCAGAAAAAACGCATCAATATCAGCCAATGCCGGATCTCCTGGCGCCAGCGAGAAGGCCCAATCCTGAGGGTCGCCCCGTAAAAAAGAAATAACAATTTTCACTTGCTGAGCGGAGTCTCCAGATGAACAGGGTCTCAGGGACAAAAACAATTTACAATTATTCCTGAAATTTCTAAATTTAAATCGGTCTCCGGAAAACAGTTCAGGAATCGGTATCTTAGGTTCTGACATAGGATTTCTGATAACATAATCTTGTATGCCCTGCACACGAGCAGTAAGCTGGTCCACACCTGTAATCAAGGTCTGGACATTCATGTCTGCAGCAAACACAAGCCACTCAGAGGTAAAGGGGAAAAGAAAAAAAAATGAGAAAGAGAAAAAAAAACTCAGAATTTTCTTTCTTATAATCCCGCTTCTGCAATGCATTTAACATTTAATACTGGCCTGGCAAACTGTTATGACCCCAATGGCGAGGGTCTCAGAGGAACAAGTAAGTCTGCGAAGTACAAAAATCCAGCTCATAGGGCAGTGGTAACTGGGAGACCATATATCTACTCCTAACGCCAACACTAGAAGTAGCCGGGGAACATGCCTACGTTGGTCGCTAGATGTCTCGCGCCAGCCGGAGGACTAACTACCCCTAGAAGAGGAAAACAAAGACCTCTCTTGCCTCCAGAGAATAGACCCCAAAAGTTGGATACAAGCCCCCCACAAATAATAACGGTGAGGTAAGAGGAAATGACAAACACAGAGATGAACTAGGTTTAGCAAAGAGAGGCCCACTTACTAATAGCAGAATGTAGTAAGATAACTTATATGGTCAACAAAAACCCTAACAAAAATCCACACTGGAGATTCAAGAACCCCCGAACCGTCTAACGGCCCGGGAGGAGAACTCCAGCCTCCCTAGAGCTTCCAGCAAGGTTAGGATACAGATTATGTACAAGCTGGACAAAAATGCAAACAAAAACAAATAGCAAAAAGCAAGAAAGCAGACTTAGCTTAATCTAGCAGGAACCAGGATCAGTAGACAAGAGCACAACAGATTAGTTCTGATTACAACGTTGCCAGGCATAGAACTGAAGGTCCAGGGAGCTTATATAGCAACACCCCTGACCTAACGACCCAGGTGAGCATACAAGGGATGGCAGACATTCCCAGAGTCAAATCACTAGTAACCACTAGAGGGAGCCAAAAAGGTAAATTCACAACAGGCAACACTGTTCATAAGTGCAGGATGCGAACATCCCCTTTAAGAGGGGACCAAGTCTCTATGAGGTAGTGCAACTTTTCAAGCTGCAAGTCCGTAAGGACTCCAGTGCAGGTTCCAAGAACCGTATCTTCGCAAAGAGTCCTTTTCTTTTATGTAAAACCAGTAGAGAGCACCTTTAAGAAGGTGCAAACTATATACAAGAAGTTTGTATCATGCATTGTTCATGATTCAGCAGTTCTTTGATAACTTGTGCAAATGTAGAAAACAAACAAAAACAATAGGGATCCCGGGTCAACAAAGGGATCCCTTTAAGAGTAACCCTAAACGGGTTTTAGCAGCAAAACAGCAAGGAAAAACAATGAACTATTTACAATGGCAAAGCGTTCAGATATTTACTTGAACCAATCAGGGGGCAGCACCGGCAGAGGCAACCCCTTTGGATATTGCCCGCCGCCTGGCACTGCGTAAGGTGGAGCACTGTCCCATCTGGGGGTTTGTGTACCCACTGTCTTCAGTGCTGGAGCAGCAGAAGCACCACCCACCTGAGGAGGCGCCTCCTTGGCCACGATGGTGGTTGAAGTGACGATGCTGCACGTTGTGGTCTTGACCATAGTGCACGTTGGAGTGACCTCGGTGGTCCTGGTGGTGATCATGGGCTGGCCACATGGGGGCACCTTTGCCACAGGGGTCAGCTTCACTGGCACCTTAATCGGGGGCGTCACAGGGTTCTGCCTCTTGTGAACCAGGGCAAACCACCCCTTTTCCCCAAAGTGCCTGGTGTAACTAACCCCGTCCCCCGGGTAGAGATCCCGGCCTGGGTGGCCCTCTCTGAGGTGCGACTCAACATCCCTCCGGTTTACAAACACCTCCGCATACAGGCCCGGCTCTTTAATGAAGCCCCAGCCTCCGCGGAGCTTGAAGGTGGTGATGATGCCCTGCCTGCGCGGGGCCTGGTGAGCGGTGGGGTCCTTGCGGGCCCGGTACTTGACCGCCAGGTCTTTCTGATGGTAGGCCTCCAGCCCGGCCTGGTACTCCTTTTCCTTCTCCTTCCACTGCTGTTCCAGCTGGGCCTGGTATTCCTCCCAGCTCAGGGCCTGCACCATCTCCCCTTCCCGTGTCTTCACCCCGGGGAACCCCATGAGGTCGGATCCTGGGTTCACCCAGCGGCATACCGTGCGCTCCGCACGGGTCTCACACAACAGGGTGGTTGGCGCGATCGGGGCCTTCAGGCGGTGTTCCATGCCCGTTGCCTCCTCCCATGGTAACAGGCGTTGGAGTCTATGGGTCCCAGGGAGAGGGGGTGCCGCAACGGGGCCTATTAACAAGTCCTTTGCTGGCGGGACAGGGTCGACGGACTCACCAGCCGATGCAGGTTCCTCCTCCGCGGCAGGTTCCGCTGGCGGTGTCGGCGAGGGCCCCAGCAACAACTCCGGTAGTGGTACAGGATCCGATGTCAGAGGACCTCCTTTCGGCGCCACCTGGTGCGGAGCCTGGGCCTCCGCGTTTAGCTGAAGGAGCTGGTGGATCAGGTCTCCCATCTCAGCCTGCAACAGATCAGCACTGTCCGTGGAGAATTGGCTGCGGTACTCGTCCGGGTAGTTGGGGGAGACTTCTGCTTCCACCCCACATTCGGGTTCCGAGCTGCTGGCCATGGCGTCCTCCACGTGGGTCGCTTCCTGATCCTTTTCCCGCTCTCTCCTTCGTGGGCGGTTTCGTTTTCATTGTCTCCGCCCTCCATTGAGGATTAGGAGGCGGATCTCGGCTGCTGACAGACACGTCCTCACAGTGCAGAAATATTTAGACTGGGCGGCCATTGTCGTTCGCGCTCTCCAGCTTGTTCACGCCCACTCCACGCCCTCCTTCTTCTCTGCGCTCTCCTCAGCGCTGTAATGGCGGATTTTGGCGGCAAGTGGCGCGGCACAGTCTTTGCAATAAATCACAGTCCAAGTATAATAAAGTACAATTCCAAGGCACACATGACCCGATTCTTCAGGCTTAAGTAGATCCTGTTCGTGACGCCAAGTTGTAGCGCCCCCACTGCTGCAGGGCCGAGGGGTACCCGGGACCGGGCCTCCGAGTCTCTGCTCTGGGGTTGTCACGGTGGCTAGACCCGGTTCCGTGACCCTGCTGAGGGGCGTACAGTAATAGATGTGGTGGGTTGTGGTAGTGTAGTGCCGGTCGCAGTCAATAACGAGGACACCAGGTTGCAGTCTCTTTACCTCTTTACTGAAGGTCTCAAAGTCCTCAATCCGGAATACGGTTAACCGGGCTGCGCAAGTCCGGCCGGTCCGATGGCACCTCCAGAGTTCCCTTTGCAGGTGGAAATCTGTGCCTTCCTGCTAGCGCTATGTGTTGTGGTCCTCCTCTGCTGTGCTTACGGGATAGTCCCCACAACTGTTGTGTCTGTTTCTCGTGTTCCCTCACAACTCGATTAGATGATCTTCTGCTAATCTTCCGTCCCTCCCAGGTGTTATGGTTGGGACGCACCCGTATGACGGGTAGGCTCGGAGCTCTTCCGGGACCCTAGAGTCGCCCCTCTCCAAAGGTTGCCCCCTATGTCTGCGTAGGTGATTTAGGTGAGACAGCCCGCCTGTGACTGACTGTCCTGCCGTTGGTTTGAAGTATGGCTTAGAGCTCTGTACTTCCTCGGTGTTCCGGCCGCCGGTTGTTTACGCCTCAGTAGGATGTTGCCTCGATCTTACAGCACGACTCCTACTGGTATTCTCCTTCTTGCTTTGATCTCGTTTCTCACTCAGCACAATAAATCTCGCTTCTTGTCCTTTCTTAAGGCACCGCCGCTATCAAGTGCAGGCGCGGTCCCGTAGCTTTCTCTCTGTTTGCCAGGCCTCTGTCAGGATCCCACCCCTGACAGGGACCCTACCGAATCTTCCCCTGCAACACCCTCTGCCACAAGGTGTTGCCTGGTTCCAACCCAGTCAGCGTTCTCTCTAACTTCCTGCCTAACCCCCAGTTTTACCAGACTGTGAGGAGTGGCCTAATGAATAGTACCCTTAGCTCCCCCTGGAGGCCCGACTGTGAAATGTATTGGTGTATGTGATACCTGGTCAGATGAACTCCTTCAGTGCCATCAGACGTACCATAGCCCCCCTTAGCGGCGGAGCCACAGTACTGCAACGACCAGGACTCTGGGGCGCTGCACTGCAGTTTGGGTATCAAAGGTGTCCTTCGGCCTGGCCAAGATTTGTTTGATAGTCTCTTTATCAGTGTCCGACCAAGACTTTACTTCCCTCTGGGCCACACCAGTTAACTGACCAATGAGGATGCTGACTTTGTGCTCCTCAGACAGGGGTTACACTCTGACTAAACTACATAGTCTCTCCATGAAATCGCTCAGGGTGCGCCACTCCCGAGTATTGCGGTAACCAGGCCGCTCCTGGTATGTAAGGCATTGATAGTGGCATTATGGGCACTGCGGCGGCGGTTGCAAGATCTTTCGGCACTCTGCTGGAGGATGCAGCTGCACCTGCTGCCGGATTCTGTACTATGGAGGCTGTGTCTGCCATTGAATCTTGCGGCACCATGGGGGCTGCGGCCGCCGCTATATCTCCACCTCAGTTGGACATGTCTCCCCCCCCCAGTGAACCTCAGCCAAGCTCTGGGTATCGTTACCGTGATCAGCAGCTGCTCCGCCGAAGGCGGAACTCCTTCCAGTCTCCAAGTTGGGGCTTCCTGCTTTTCACCCGCTTACAACAGAATGCGCCACGACGGCACGCCCTTTCTGCTTCCCGCGCGCCGCTGTAATGGTGGCAATTAAACAGTTCAATAAAGTCTATGGCACACAGCACCTGGTGATGTCGGAGTACGAATTCTGTTTGTGACGCCAAAATGGAGCGCCCGCCAGGGCCGTGGGGTACTCAGACAGTTCTTAAGGAGGATGTGTCACGGCAGCAGTGACCTGGTCCGTGGCCCTGGGAGTCCAATAAAAGTGAAATAAAGGGGAAAATAAAGATTATGGGGGATAGTTCGTGATGCCACCTGTGGTATTCGGCATGGGATAGCCGACGCTGCCTAAAGAGACCGCTGGGGCTGATGGTGATGCAGAGTTGGTACAGCTCTCCAGAGGTAGAGCTAAGTCCCAGGGCACTTATGATGTGAAAAATAGTAGTGATGATTGTACAGGGTGGGCCATTTATATGGCTACACCTAAATAAAATGGGAATGGTTGGTGATATCAACTTCCTGTTTGTGGCACATTAGTATATGGGAGGGGGGAAACTTTTCAAGATGGTGGTGACCATGGCGGCCATTTTGAAGTTGCCATTTTGAATCCAACTTTATTTTTTCCAATGGGAAGAGGGTCATGTGACACATCAAACATATTTAGAAATTCACAAGAAAAACAATGGTGTGCTTGGTTATAATGTAACTTTATTCTTTAATGAGTTATTTACAAGTTTATGACCACTTATATAATGTGCTCAAAGTGCTGCCCATTGTGTTGGATTGTCAATGCAACCATCTTCTCCCACTCTTGACACACTGGTAGCAACACCACAGAAGAAATGCTAGCACAGGCTTCCAGCATCCGTTGTTTCAGATGCTGCACATCTCGTATCTTCACAGCATAGACAATTGCCTTTAGATGACCCCAAAGATATAAGTCTAAGGGGGTCAGATAGGGAGACCTTGGTGGCCATTCAACTGGAACTTCTAAATAAGTTTGATGTGTCACATGACCCTCTTCCCATTGGAAAAAATAAAGTTGGATCCAAAATGGCCGACTTCAAAATGGCCATCATGGTCACCACTAGTGATGAGCGAATATACTCGTTGCCCGGGTTTTCCCGAGCATGCTCGGGTGATCTCCGAGTATTTATGACTGCTCGGAGATTTAGTTTTTGTTGATTCAGCTGCTTGATTTACAGCTACTAGCCAGCCTGAGTACATGTCCCCCCACATGTACCCCCTTGCCTGGTTGCTAGGGAATCCCCACATGTAATCATGGAAAACCCGAGCAACGAGTATATTCGCTCATCACTAGTCACCACCCATCTTGAAAAGTTGCCCCCTCCCATATTCTAATGTGCCAGAAACAGGAATATGATATCACCAACCATTCCCATTTTATTTAGGTGTATCCATGTAAATGGCCCACCCTGTAGTGCAGAGTGGATGGTGCAGTAAATAACTCTGAGGACACAGCAGGGTGCCGTTTCCACACTTTTACTCAGTTTTTTGTGCAGTACATGACACTGATTACAGATGGTAATGGAGATCCGGGCAGCCTGGAATCAATTTGGGATCCACCTAACCAAGTGAGTTCAGAGTAGGCCTCCCTATTGCGCTGTATTTTGAGGTCCTTGCTACCTAAAGCTATGCTCAGCCCTATGCTCCTTCTTGTTCTTTAGTCATTGTCTGTATGGCAGGCAGCTTGAGCCTATTACATGTGTCACTCCTTCGTGGTGGCTCTGGGCTCTCATTTGCTGCTGTGCCTTTTGATGTTGTGATGGGTCAGGAGACCTGCAATCTCCTGCTCTCCATATTCAGTTGCTGGGCCTGCAGTCCCCACTCAACCACGGACTCCGGTGTCCGGTTTTTGGCGCTCAGTCCTGGGGTGAGCTCAGTCGCAGCTCCTATTCCCAGATTCTCCACACTTGCCTCTTTCTTCTTCACTGTCTGTCACTGACACACACTAAGTAACCCCGCCTCCAGACCAGATCTTATAGGGAAGTATGACTATATTACCTGCTAAGGGGATCCCTCTTGCTTCCAGGCATGGCATCACCCCTCTGAGGAAGGCAATGCCACTGTGGCAACCGGACTCCTGGGGTGCCACAATAGGACCCCAATAGTTCAGAGGCTTAGCTCTTCTCCCATCAAATCTCTCAAAGAACCAACTGAAGTCACCTCACCCCCCATTATTCACTATGCACATCTCAGGTAACTGCCCCGTAGGCCAAATTGTTCCTTTTTGTCGGAAACTGTACCTCACATTTTCCTCCCTTACTTCCATTTCCCTTCATGTTCTGCCTCAGTTCCCTCTTTTAGCCCTCCCTCTGCTGCCATTGTTATGATCTACACCTCCCCACCAGTCAGGGTCCTCTAAAATGTCACACTTGAGGCCATCTCAGCCTCATGACAGCTCCAGCCTCCCATTTATGAACACCAGTTTGTTTCCTCATGTAAGAGGACTTATTGTTAGGATTAGTCACCTCAGGATATTTTAGGTAATGAAGGAATAGAAAAAAAAAATAACACAGAAACCCTAACTAAATACCTCATACTGGGCCCCCCACATCCTATTCTACCCACACTCCTCCATATTGTTACCTGCATCTTAACTAGAAAAATCCTCCAATCGCCCCACTGACCCTAACCCCCCAAAACCTCCTCCACCAAAAAGTTTACCTCACACCTAGGTTTGGCCACAATACACCCAAACTGCACTAAACCCTCTCTATTAAATAATCTCACGCCAAACCTTAAAATATCATCTTTTATTACCCAATTTGTAAAACACATTCACAAAGACCTTCACCTCAAATACTCATTACCTTAGCCTGGCCACCATGCACGAGATCCCCACATCCTCCCCACCCATCTTCATTTTCCACATCATCATTGCTCAAGTAGAACCCCTTCCAGTAAGTCTATGACATAGTGGCCCTCACAGCCCCAGCTCTTACATAATACCCTACTGTCTCCGCACCCTCATATCACCCCACTAAGACTACGTTCACATTTGCGTTGTTGTGTGCTGCGTCGGCGACGCAACGCACAAACGCAAGCAAAACACAGCGTTTTGTGACGCATGCGTTCATTTTTATAGCGCAAAAAAAATGCAACATGCTGCGTCCTCTGCGCCCTGTCGCTTGCGCCAAAAAAACGCATGCGTCACAAAACGCAACACAACGCATGTCCATGCGCCCCCCATGTTAAATATAGGGGCGCATGACGCATGCGTCGCCGCGGCTGTGCCCGACGCAACGCAAATGTGAACGTAGCCTAAGTGGCCCAGAATCCACAGTCAAAATATCCTACTTATAATGCCTGCACATTAGTTCAGGTATTACTAGACCCTCCACCATAACTATGGAATACACAATCTTAACAGGCATTACGGAAGGCCAACCTTCCACATACCTCACCCGTCTTCTGTCTTAAGCCCCCGTCTCACTAAGCGAGATCGCTAGCGAGATCACTGCTGAGTCACAAGTTTTGTGACGCAACAGCGACCTCAGTAGCGATCTCGCTATGTGTGACACGTACCAGCGACCAGGCCCCTGCTGTGAGATCGCTGGTCGTGTCGGAATGGCCTGGACCTTTTTTTGATCGTTGAGGTCCCGCTGGGTAGCACACATCGCTGTGTTTGACACCTTACCAACAACCTCGTTGACGACTCAGACACTGAATCGTCATAATAGCTCCCATGTGACATCGTTGTACAGGTCGCTACAGGTCGCTGGTGAGATGTCAAACAGTGAGATCGCAGCAGCGATCGTTGGAAGATCTCACTGTTTGACATCTCACCAGCGACCCATAGCGACGCAGCAACGATTCCTGACAGGTCGTATCGTTGTCGGGATCGCTTTAGCGTCGCTAAGTGAGACGGGGCCTTTATTCCCACCTCCTCTATCTACACCCTAACACTGCAAATCTACCTCCATACAAATGTCCTCTGCCCTCAACCTCAATCTATTGTCCCCTCAGATTCTCAGCCACCCCTCCTTTGATAAAGGCCTCCTCAAAAGTTAATGAAGAGTATCTATTTCTCACATTAACCCCAATTAATGTATATAACTGTCCCCCCCCCCAGAATCTACACACAAGAAACCTTACCTGATGTGTCTCCTCAATACATCCCTCCTCCATATTATCTACAACTCCGAACCCGAGATATCTCAGCATCACCTCCACTGTACCCTGACAATAAAATTCCTCCACAGTCCTCCAGCCCCTAACACATTCCCCAATTGCCTCCTCACCCTCATAACATTCCCACTAACTGCCCAAGTCCCAACCAGCCCTTACACCACCCCCAATTACCCCTCCTAATTGCTTCATAAATTTCTCTCTTTTAATATGCCTATCACGCCACTAATCTCTCCATCCACCCTGCTACCCCCGTGGTCTACATCAGGTCCTTATATCATCCCCATTAACCTTTCTTCCCACAAACCCCTTAGAGCCCCTTTACGCTCATCCCACTAATAACTCCAATCAACTACCTAACTCCTTTTCACACCCTTTATCACTCTGCTAACAATTCCAAACCTCGGAAATCCTCATTACCCTTCATTTCACGCCACTAACCCTCCAGATTCCCCATTACTCCTTCATATAGCCCCACCACTCACTTTCCCCTGCCTGCAACCCACCAAATTCCTCACTACCCCTCTTATCACCCCCTTTACAACTCCAACATCAGACCAACTTTTTCCTTTTCTCCTACAACCTTTACAAATGTATATCTTTATTTACAATCCCCATTGTCCCTTTCAACAGCCCTCAACTCTCCTCCTGAAATTGTCCAGTCCCCTCATACAGGCTCCCTTTCGCCAGCCCCCTCACACAGGCTCCTCTCTACCAGCCATTCCACTCACCCAAGCCATTTCCCCTCACCCAAGCTCTTATCTTCCAGCCAGTCCTCTCACCTAGGCTCTCTTCTACCACCTAGCCCCCTCACACAGGCTCTCCTCTACCACCTAGCCCCCTCACACAGGCTCCCCTCTACCAGCTAGCCCCCTCACACAGGCTCCCCTCTACCAGCCAATCCACTCACCCAGGCTCCCCTCTACTTGCCATTCCCCTCACCCAGGTTCCTCTCTATCAGCCAGGTTCCTCTCTATCAGCCAGCCTCCTCTCCCAGCCAGCCCCCTTACCCATGCTCCCCTCTACCAGCCAATCCACTCTTCCAGGTTCTCCTCTACCTGCCATTCCCCTCACCCAGGTTCTCATCTCCAGCCAGTCTCCTCTCTACAAGCCAGTCCCCTCACCCAGGCTCCCCTCTATCAGACAGCCCCCTCACCCAGGCTCCCCTCTATCAGACAGCCCCCCACCCAGGTTTCACTCTACCAGCCAGCCCCCTCAACTCTACCAATATCAGCCGCCTATACCTTCGCTCTTCACCCGTCCCGACAACATCCAAATAACCCCCAAGCCACTTCCCATTCGATCAACTTCCCCCGATTCGAAAGTTCACTCCAACCCCTCTAAACTTGGACGACAGACCTCCCCCTCCACTCCCTAGTTTCATCGCTACCTCCTGAAGGACTACAACTCCCAGCATGCTCCGGGATGTCTGTCACGGAGCAGGCAGGGAATTTCAAACAAAAGAGTTTCCCCGCACGCTGCTGCCAGGAGTAGGAGGAGAGAGGAGCAGGGCAGAGCAGAGCAGGAGGAGGAGCGAGGAGGAGGTGCACAGCCTGCCTCCTCCCTCCTCCTCCTCTCCCACTGTCTCCCTCTCTCGCTCTCCTCTGGTTCCTCTCTCTTGCCCCTCTTCTTTGTTCCCTAGCCTTTGTTAGCCATGCCTAGCCTGGTGGTATCAGGGATGATGGAAAGGAATGGGCATGGCATGGCAGACCTCACCAAGGACAGGGTGCTGGAGGATGACAGAGCTCTGCAGATCGCCCTGGACCAACTCTGCCTCCTGGGTCTGGGAGAGACAGAAGAAGACACCAACAACAACAATAACAGCAGCAGCACCAACAGCTCCAGCAGCGGTCAGCACCCCCAGAAATCCGGGGAGAGCAAGCTGTGTGCCCTGTACAAGGAGGCAGAGCTGAGGCTGAAGAGTTCCAACACCACAGAGTGTGTGCCAGTGCCCAGCTCCGAACACGTGGCTGAGATTGTGGGCAGACAAGGTGAGTGTCAGCTCCTTTGTCTCCATCATTGCACCATGTGAGGGCATCTGGTGGGTACCTCATGCCATGGCCATACCTTCTGCCCCCAGGGGGGCGGTGGTGGCTGCTGCTTTGTCTGGGCTCCAGACAATACACAACTCATACATGCATGCTTTGTTTGCAGGATGATACATTGTAGCACCATCCCATACCTTACATTATTTGGGGAGGGGTCTTTGTTTTGTTCCCTTTTTTGCACCCTTTCCATCGTGCCCTACCATCCCCCCTTCCTTGTTTCCCCTAAAAAACTTGTGTTTCTTTTGTTTAGGGAGGTTGTCACCTATACACACCCCCTGGTCCTGGGTCTGGCGCTGAGACTGGCACTGGCCACCTATTATATGTTTGCCCTGTCTTTGTGACTTCATGCATTTTGGGGTTTGGGTTTTTTGGGGAGGGGTGTTGGTGCAGATGGGGTTTTGGGGGGCTATGTGTTGTGTTTGGGGTCGGAGGGGTGGACGTGTTCGATTTCTTCTATGTGGCAGGGCTAGTTGGTAGAGTCTTTTGTTGTCTCGCACTCTTTCCATTGTCTCCGGCATGTGGGCATTTCCTGAGAGATGCTGTGGGAAAAGTTTATGTAAGGATACGCTGCTGCAGTCTGGCCGTGGAGCGCATGCAGCCCCCACTGTGCGCTAGGTCCAGGTCTTGACGTCCCTCAGGCTCTGGGACTTTTGGACTGGGTCAACGCTCTGGGGCATGATACCCACTATGGCAGATTGTCGCCTTTGTTTAGGAATCAGAAGTGCTGATGGTTGGAGGGAAGACTGAGGAGGAGGAGGGGTCCTAGTGTCCAGGAAAGGGACTCTGGTGTTCTTTTATGACTTTAGGACCCTCAGAACTTCCTTACTTATAATGTGATTGGGGCTCTTCAGAGTTGGGTGAAAACTTGGTACGGTTGTGAGGGTTGCTTGGAGCGTATGGCTGCCCGGAGCCTTATTTTTGAAGCCAGGCTTTTGTTCTCGGCTACAGGGATTAGGGGAGGACTTGTCAGGGTTAAAATGATACCACACCCACCTTCCCTGCACACAAGCGTCCCCAATCAGGATGGATGGATCCCGCACCACCAAACACTTCAGCCCAATTCCTTTAGTGGTGCAAGATTGGTGACAAAATAAAGAAATATTCTCAAAAGGGCACCGTAGACTGATATTTGTTGTCGAAAGGGTACGTAGATTCGGGGCAAAAAAAGACTGACCCGTAAAGCTGGTTATCCTTAATAAGCCACCACTAATAGATAAGTCTATAAACGCAATGGGGGAAACGAGGTCCCCAATATTTGTGTTTCCATGGCTGGGACTCTACTAGCAGGAGAGAAGTTTTTGGTGGGTGTGTGCAGGATCTAGCATCTCTTTCTTTCTCGCCTTGTTGTCTACAGCTATCCTTGGCTCCATCATCTCCGAAATTCCAGAATGGGGTCTGGAAAATCAAGCGGTGTTGTGTAGTTTGGGACTCAGGGCAGCCATGTCAACAATTTGGGTGAGGAGCTTGGTGGATATTTAGTTTCTGAGAGTCCAATCTGAGCTTTTGAAGTGTTGTATGTAACCTTTACCCTCTGCGGATATCGGGAGGAAAACGTGGGGGGCTGCAGTAGTGAGTGCCATATTCTTCGGACCCCTCATCCCCACCCCCTTAACAAAAACCTGCCATTCCTAGAGTGATGGATGATATGACATCACCATCATTTTCGCATTGTCCTTTGAGGTGTTTTCGTAGTTTATTGGGTGACACGTAAATATCGCTATGACTTGGCATGTATATGTTGTATTTGGAAGTTCTTTATGTTGGAGGATTTGCAAAACTGGTTCTGACCCCCTTCTCCATTTTCCCTCACACGCCCACTCAGAAAGCTTTACTATCTTACCACTTGAGCCCAAAAAGGTTGCGTTCCTACTAAGTATTTTGTAAGATTTCGACCAACACCAGCTCCATAAACTTGAAATATTGCCCACAACACCTGTCAAGTTGGGTCTTTGTTCGGTGGTGCACGTGGTTGTTATTAAGCCATGCTTCCTTCTCGATACAGCTGTCCAATATATGACCAGAGCTCGTTCCAAAAATGTCTCACCCCCAGAAGGAGGCCCGGGCGATGTAGATGGCATTGGGTACCAAAACACAAATGAACCATGGTCGCCATGTGCTCGAGACGGTGGGTGCTACAACAAAGCCTGCCTGCTCATTATGTGGAGCAGACAGCGTGTCACGAAACTCTCGTAGTAACAGCGATTATTTGTGTGTCTCGTTCTGTCGTTGTGTCTCAGAAATGGCTGTGGAGACGAGAGGGTGGAAGATGACGAGTTGTAGGACTTGTCAAATTATGCAACTGCAGGCGGTGGGGATCTACCGTGCTTAGACTAGAAGGCATTGTTCTCTACGAGCCATTTTTATTGTGTTTGGTCAGTTTTGTGCTCTGCATTCCTAAATTTTCATGCCTGCAAGGCACCAATCAACCTGTGTGTGGTGGTGGTGGTGGTGCAGCAGCATGCTGTAGTGCAGGAAGTGAGGTTTCGCAGGCTCTTTGTCTGGAGATATGTAGACTTTTCTCTTCTGCACATGTGCTATGGAGATGCAGAAATTGTCCCAGCTTTTGTCTAGAGGAGCAACAACAAAAAAAAATCCTGCCCGCCATACTGCATATCTGTCCACCGTCCAGTCAGTGTCGTCACTTGGGTTTTGCTCCAAGAAGGAGCGCAGCTTGAGGCTAATTTAAATAATTCATCTCCAAATCTCAGGAATGATTATTTCCTCGAGAAGATATATTTTAAGATGGTGGAGATCTAGGCACCCAAATAAAAACATTCTGTAGGGAGATAGTCATATAAAAAGAAAAGAAAACAGGCATGGCTGCTACTTGTGAACAAAGGGACCATGGGGATGTTCAATATCTGGAGTCTGAAAGTGGCGCAGGGTCCACCAGAACTCTGGAAAGTGGATGATTCTATTAACTCTTTATTTCTCTGAGACCCCTCTGATGTCCAAAAAAAAAGGCTGAGACTCCTGAAGACGTAGATTTTTAAAAAATTTTTCAGATTTGATGTATAAACTTTACGGAAATCCCAACTCTGTCTTTCTTAGCAAATATTCTGTTTAGTAAACCATTACAGGTGAATGGTCTTTATGGTTTTATGTTGTAGCGGCTAGACAAAAGGTAGAATTTGCACCATTTTTTTTTCTGAGCGCGCGGTATGCGCAGGTTGTAGCGAAAACAGTTAGGGGGGTGTGGTCCTTATTTTACAGTCGCGAAGAGAGCCATGCGTGTTTCTAGGAAGGTATTGCAGAGGAGAGAAGCAGACGTTTGGGAAAATGAGGGGTGGGGGTTGCCTGCTGTTTCTCCGGTTTTTTTATTTTTTTGTTTTTTCATTTTAGTTTACATTGGTTTTATAATTTGATATTTTTTAGGTATCCAATGTGATTTTTTTTATTATTTTTGGGTGAAACATGCACAAAGGTACAAACATTAAACGTCTTATTTTTAGAAATGAAAGAAAACCATTTGGAGGGTCTCTGGATGGATAACTAATCTACCGTATGTCAGGTGTCTATTGTGTCGGGAATTGATTCTTGGGTGGGAGTGACTGCATGTCGTGGAAAGCCAACATAAATGGAGGCGGTGACATGACGGATACAAAGCTTAATGTGATATTTAAGTTGAAATATCAGTTTCGTTAATTACCGACTTTTGTGACCCCCAGCAACACCTAATAAGAGGTTCAAAGCTGAACCAAAGGGTCTGGTTTTACTTTAACATTTCTCCATTAGAGTAGCGGTTCATTGTGAATTTTCGTCAAAATGAATGAACCCTCTAAGGCTGCTCTATTCAGAATATTTCAGGGATCTCTACATTGGCAGCATTGGCATGCACGTGGCTTGGCGCTGCGTCTATAGATCTTAATGACTCTCTGCAGCACCCCCTTAGAAACCTAGATCCTAGCAATTATATCAGTCATCTCCCTGATAGGAGGGTTTCGCCATTGGTGGCTGAGATGGGGTGGTGGCGTTGGTGGGGCGTGGCGATAGTTGGCAGCGGCATATTCACGCTGTCAATGGAGCAGGCGCAGTGTTGGTAAACACACGACACACTTTGGCATGAAGCTGATACAAAGTTGGGGTGATGCCTACTGCCCTTCTCTCTTAACTCTATACATGTGCAGTACATTTTTGTAACACTCCCTCTGCAACCTTGAAAGATTTATCTAATTTAATATGTGTTAAAATTTTGCTAAACATTTTTCTCAAAAAAGTTGGCAGATGCTTCATAATCTTGTGTATGCTTTTGTCACGATAACATCTAGAAGAGGTCTCTTTTGGTATAATATATAGTAGTTTGATGAAGCTCTGGCTTATCAGTTGACTTAACTCATGGTCGCTCTTGAGAATTTTCCAAAAGTTGATTCATAGTTTGAAATGGTTAAATTAAATATCATTTTTTAGATCTTTTATTACTTTAAAAAGATAGCCACTTTTTTATATATATTCCAGACTTATACCAGAGGGCCTATAACTGACAATAGAACACCTAGTTGCTGCAACTTATTTTTCTGCCATTGAGACCTACGACCATCTGGCCACTGTGCTATCTCGATCACATGGGATATAGTTACTTGGGAAAGGATCAGCACACAGAATCGATAGGCTGTGCCCACCTCTGTGACAAGGGGCCCTTGTTGACCTTTCCTATTGTTCTTTGGCAGACTTAATATTTTTTCTTTATCTCCTCTTCATGCCTGGTTGACTCAGCCAATGAATAGGGCACTTCATCAAGAGAATTGGGATAGTTGAGAAATAACATCAGGTCGGGCAAACCACAAGAGATAATCATGCATGATTGTGATAGAATAGACTTTGATGGTCTCTGGTGAAACCTCTCTGGTTCCTCGATTGGGGGGAAGAAAGCAAATGATGTGACATTTCATTCAATTTATTTTTATAAGGACATTTATAGTCTGATATTGTTTTGACTTCTAGACAATGGCGTGTCTTATGGCCTCATTGGCGTGTGAGAGTTGTAGTCCTCACCACTGTGGATTAAATTGAGGTGTACAATTGACTAGGTCGTTACTAGATCGGGACTTGCTCCTCAGAGACAGAGTTACTGAAGTCAAGTTTTAGATGGGAGCAAAAGCAAATAATGTAAGGAAGACTATTAGGGTGCTCCTTTGTTGTGCATTGGGAAACCCTACCCATTCCTCTCCTGATACTCCCCCACACCTTCTCATCACCCTCTCAATCCATCTCTTGTTGATCTCCCCTTGGCTATATATTTTAGATAAACCGGATGGAGGGAAGTAGCTGGCTGGATGGCTTTGGAGCGTATTGAAAGATGGGAAATTAACTGGTCTTTATTCTGGCTCAGGCTGGCTCTATAGTTGGACAAAATAGGTTGTTTTTACATTATTTTTATGTTGTTTTTTTTGTTAGTAATTATTGTTGGTCGCACCCAAAAAATGTCTTCTAAAGTGAAAAAGTTTTTGAATCACTCTTCAGAACCTTTTCAGGCAAGAGTAAAGTTGATCCCAAAAGGCTCATTGATTGTTTGAGGAACGACTATAAAGAAAGCCTAAATGTACCCTATACTGTAAATAGGGAGCCTGATAGGTGTCTGATAAGTGTCTGTGACGCTTACCATGTTCAATAAGAAAGAGGTCCTGGGTGAGTATTGGCTTTTTTTCTTTACTTTTCCTGTTGGTTCTTTTTTTTCCAAATTCCTTAAAACCCTCTCTAATTTCTCCATCAAAGCACAGTTCAAGGATTTGCTTCAACTACCGTAAGTTTGGTTTTAGAAATATCAGCCTAAGATGGGAAATAGCATCACTTGACCGTTTTCAACCTCCTTTTTTCCTTTCTTCCCATGTCAGAAGTCCTATCTGGTTGCTAAGATGACACTTGTCTAGCAGCCAGTCTGGTTCGGATTACTCCGTTCTTCAGATGGACTGAGGTTTAGTGATTTTTCTATCTCGTTAATCAACTGTTAGGCTGAGAACGCCTGTAGGTACACATTTCTTTTTAAGTCAATTTTCGGTGATGGCACCTAACATTTTAGGTTGTTGTCTATTGATATCTATTATATGAGGAGTAAGACCTGTAAAGTAGTTCCTTCATCTCTGATTGAAAATGTGAGATAGGTAAATCCCGAAAGTATAGGTCTATGGGAAGAAAATAATCTCTAGCAAACCGAGTGTATTGAACATGTTGTTTTGTCCACCAAGGTAGAAGTACCTTTACTTTTATTCAGCCCCCTTAGGAGAATATCCCGAAGAGGTCAGATAATACTGCTGTGTAATGGAGGCAGATGATATGGGACATGTGCTGTTGTTGACTCAGCTTATGGCGTACAGTCCTCCATATGCGTTTTACGTATGGATGTAGACACACATTGTGTGTAGTACCAGTCCTGTCCCATTCGCACAGCCTTGGTGAGATTCTAAGAAATCCTTTGTGGCTGTCTCTGGCCCCCTCACACGCCCTCCCCAGAGAATGAGGCCTTTTCAGAAGGGATTAATTCAACCTTCTTGCAGCAAGTGAGACTCTCGGGCCGTTACAGTTAACCTGTTCATGGCCCGGCCAAGTCATCGGATTTGTTTATTGATTTTTTTTTCTTTGGGGGGGGGGGGGGGGGAGGTTGTGGGAGGGGTGTGGGGGGAGTATTTAGGGTTAAATCGCAAGTAAAAAAGAAAGTGAGGAAAAGTCTGGATCAGTACTGGGCTACTTTTTCTTTAAAGTCCTTCCTGTTGGTTTGTAGTTTGACCGAAATCAAAATGTGAAAGGTGTAGGGGTATCGGCCATTTTGTTGTCATGTCCAAATATTTAAGGAAATCTTTTTTATAGTCCCTTTTTAAATAATTACTGCCATGGAAAATTTAGGACATGAGACGTTAGCATTTACTTTTGCGTTGACCAAACCAATATTCATGACAAAGAGGCTTGGTAATTAATATCTTGATTGTGATGTCATGAAGACTGAATACAAGCACAAAATGGCTGACTCCAGAGCAGCTGACAGGGCCCAAATCTATATGTTGTCCTAAATTGCTTCTACGTCTCGATTTAGTTAATTTTTTTTTTAGATTTATTAGGTCAGAATACTCGATAAAACCCTAATAGGCATGGTATCTTTTGATTTTTGTTGATCAAATTAGCACTTTCTCTGGAAAATTTTTAAGATTTCTGCATAGTGTGCTTAGAGAATTTTTTTTTGTTTGCAAAAGAGCAGTTTGTTGGCAGGTTGCTATATATTATAGTAGCTTTGGTTTCATCATTGTCTGAGGGCTGACAATCTAGTCACCATGATCTTCAAATGTTGTTTAGTGGCATCCTAAGTGCAGCTGGCCCCGAGACCTCTAATCGTTACATAGATTATATTTTTAAGTAGGACATACCCCCCTCTAGGAGCTTAAAATCTACTGTCACGGTTGTAGTCCTGCCAGAGATGATTTTGGCTGACCACAAATCGTGTTAAACCTAAACCATTTTATTTGTAGGAACTTGTCGTATTTTTGGACCCTTCATGGGTATATCAGTAAAGAAGAAAGCAATTGGCCAACTACTATTGTGGTCGCTTTGGACAGTCCGCACAGCATCTGATAATACTCATAGCTGTGGATTCTGTTTCCTCCGAGTCAAGGCATCCAAACGACACGTGTTATACTTGCAAAATGACTGGACAAGTTTATGAATGTTGTCTTTGAGATTTGGGTTTATGAGGCTGATTTTATGAGGGTACAGGGACAAGCGGCAGACCCCCTCTTAAATCTGTTGGGGTGGTGGGGAGTTGTGACAACCTTTAAAATAAAAACCTTGAGGCTTTTAGTAGACTATTAAAGCAGACTTCATTTCCTAGAGAGCACAGACCCTTGTGAGACGGCCAACAATGTGCGCTTTGTTTGCACTTACAGAGACCGAGGCAGCGTTCTGGGTGAAGGGAGGGTGGTGTTGCTAGATTGATAGCCCCCCATAGCCCGGGTCATTGCATGCACCTATTTTTTAACCTCTTCCTTCCCAGATATGAGCTTTTTCTGCCTATGTTCTCTTGTGTACAAGAAAAAGTCTTATTAGTTTCTGCTTCTGATGTCAATGTTGTGACTCATTTTTTTTTCCAGTAGTTTTTTTTTGTTATTGTACCTCTATATTTTCTCTCAAGTTTGGGCAGTAGGACTGTTATCTTTTTTTTCCTTCTTTGTGTGGTTTGACTTTATGCTGAGACTTTGCAGAAATGCGGCCTTGTAAGCTTTTGAGCCATGAGAGTCTGATGTTTTTACAGCAGCACTCCTTGTCTTGTCCAGCCTGTCCCCCTTGGCTTGGCCTTGTCCAACCCGTCCCCTTGGCTTGGCCTTGTCCAGCCCGTCCCCTTGGCTTGGCCTTGTCCAGCCTGTCCCCTTGGCTTGGCCTTGTCCAGCCTGTCCCCTTGGCTTGGCCTTGTCCAGCCCTTCCCCTTGGCTTGGCCTTGTCCAGCCCGTCCCCTTGGCTTGGCTTTGTCCAGCCCGTCCCCTTGGCTTGGCCTTGTCCAGCCCGTCCCCTCCCTTGGCTTGGCCTTGTTCAGCCTGTCCCCCTTGGCTTGGCCTTGTTCAGCCTGTCCCCTTGGCTTGACCTTGTTCAGCCCGTCCCCTCCCTTGGCTTGGCCTTGTCCAGCCCATCCCCTCCCTTGGCTTGGCCTTGTCCAGCCCGCCCCCTTGGCTTGGCCTTGTCCAGCCCGCTCCCTTGGCTTGGCCTTGTCCAGCCTGCTTCCTCTTAGTGTTGTTTTGGCCTCATCCAGCCTTTGTACTTGTGTTGCTGCCATCTCCTTTTCCTCCCTCTTCAAGCTTCAGCCATGATTTAACCAGCTGCCCACCATCCACGCTCCTCAACATAGGATGCTAACTACCTTGTTATTGTTGAATCATTTATATACATGAATATTTCCATTCCCTTGTTTTGTATGTTTTGTATACTTTTACAAGACTATTGAAATAATTAATGTGGTAAAACATTGAATTTTGACAGGTTTTGGTTTTTGCACATTTTCAAAATTTATTTAAATGTGTTTTCTTTTATTTTCAGGCTGCAAAATCAAAGCGCTAAGGGCGAAAACAAACACGTACATTAAGACTCCAGTTCGAGGAGAAGAGCCGGTGTTTATGGTGACAGGACGTCGAGAGGACGTTGCTATGGCAAGACGTGAGATCATTTCCGCCGCTGAACACTTTTCAATGATAAGAGCATCCCGGAACAAAGCCGGTAGTGCTTTTGGCAGTGCCCCAACTTTACCTGGTCAGGTCACAATCCGTGTCAGAGTCCCCTACAGAGTTGTTGGATTAGTAGTTGGACCCAAAGGGGCTACCATTAAGAGGATTCAGCAACAAACAAACACTTATATTATCACTCCAAGCCGTGACAGAGACCCGGTGTTTGAGATCACTGGGGCTCCAGGAAATGTAGAACGAGCAAGAGAAGAAATTGAGACACATATTGCGGTACGAACTGGCAAAATCTTGGAATACAACAACGAGAATGACTTTCTGTCCAATAGTCCAGATTCTGGCATGGAAAGCCGATATCCAGAAAACTGGAGAGTGCATGGTACGGCAGCCAGTTGCAAACCTCTTTCCACCTTCCGACAAAACAGCCTAGGCTGCATTGGTGATTGTCCGGCAGAACCTGTTTATGAGACACCCCGACTAAATGATCAGAATGAGTTCAATTATGGCTACTTGTTTCCCAATTACAAGCAGGATGTGTATTACGGTGTGGCTGAAACTGGAGGACCCATGTGGGGTGGACAAGAAAACAATAGTCCAACCCCAAACATCTTCACGAAACAGCAACGCTCGGGAAGCAGTGGCGCTATCCAAACTAACGCCACACAGAGGTCTCCAGAATCTAGCCTTACTAGCTTGCCAAGGAGGAACCAAGGTGATAGTCTGCCAGGCTTCACCAAACTTAATGCCACTCGGAACTCTGTTTCTGGAAGCCGGGAGTGCATGGTATGTTTCGAAAGTGAGGTCACAGCTGCACTGGTGCCCTGCGGGCACAACCTTTTTTGCATGGAGTGTGCCGTTCGCATCTGCGAACGTAATGAACCAGAGTGTCCCGTTTGCCATGCATCCGCCACTCAAGCCATAAGGATATTTTCCTAAGAGACTTTGGGAAAAGGGAGAGGGTGGGTAAAGAGATGACGGACTTGAGGTGCATAGAGGTCAAGAAATGATATTTAAACTTCATAATAAAATCTTAACTATAATCCAAATGTTACAGAAGGATATCTTAAACTTGCAAATTATTTTTTCGAACTTTGATGAAAGGTTATGACAGCCTTTTCCAGCAGTCTCAACAAATTTCTGGGGTGTCAGTGCCCATTAGAAACCAAGTTTTTAAGTCCAGGTGTAACCTTTTACGTTTTTTGGACTAGAAGAGCAAGTTCTTTCCACTTAGTATCAGCTTAAAAAAAGAAGGAAAAGTCAAGAGCTGTAAAATCATTTAGATTTTTTGGTTTAGTCGAGCTCCGCTGAGCTTCTACCGCGGATTGAACATATGCAGCTGAAAAATCTGCTTTGGTCTTGAAGGGTCAAGTGGAAAGAGGGGTCCAGCTGAGGTCAGAGATGTCCTCTTTCTAAATTTCCTTTCATAAGCACTGTTTGAGATTTACCACTCTGAAGTTGAAGTGGGCAGCATTGGCGGACAAGGCCGATTCACAAACCAATGGATGCAGAATTGAGGGCACTCAGGGGTACTAGCAGCCAGGTCAAATTTCAGGGCATTTATAGGCCCCACTTCCGGTGCCCACTGAGGCCTTTTTCTCACTTTCTGCCTGACGGGAATCTGTTTCATCATTACAAGCAAAAAATAAAAATAAATAAAAGCAAAAACTGTAATTATCAAATCTCTGGGAATCTGCAACATGAGGACACAACGATTACCTCACACTCAACGAAAAGCAGCTCAATCTACCGTTTGCGATTTTATTGTCATTTGCTGTAAAGAAGATTCTGATGTAAAATTCCTGCCAGTTTTCATTTTTAGCACCAGGACGAAAAATTAAAGAAACCTCAACTATCAGGACTTTATATGCATGGAGGTCTTGCTTTTTCTTTTTTTTAAGAAAAATATAAAAACATATGGGGAAAAAAAAGACTTTGATTTTACTGTGCACTGAAGCTGGGCCATCAGGATTCCTGGTCCTCCTCAACTCAGACAACTGCCGCTTCATCTGTTAGGCCTCCCATGGCCATCACGGGGAAAATACATTTTTTATTTTTTAAAAGCGGGAGCACTGGTATTTAGTAAGGGAGGAACTCTTCCATATGTGAACTTTTTATTTTTGTTTTTTTTCTTAAGGAATGCAAAGAAAATAAAAAATAACAATATAAAATTGTTATTTTTTTCCTCTTAACTGGACCAGACGGAACATTTGAATGAAAATGAAGAAACGTTGGACCAAAGTTTTATGTGCTGGAAATGAAAAATACAATTTTAGAGGGTGCCATGTTTTAGTCTTCAGCTGTTTTTTGAAGATGTTCCAAGACCACTTGGGGTTTCTCTTGCCCTTAGGATCCTACAACATGAGTGAGAGTCTAACCAGGGGATTGTTATATATAGACTGCTCCGTATTCCCCCACCCAAGTCCTCCTTCCAGGATTACATTATCCCAATTTTTGGTGCTTCCCGGATGATCGTTTTATTTATTTTCGTTAACGACGTGATTTTTGGGACTAAAACAACACTTGATCATGGCATTGTGCAACACGAGAATAGACTATTTTCTTTCTGTGAACTGTATAATATCCACAGTCGCTACATTGAGACACCTTCATGCCATTTTCCAGTGGTGATACGTTCCATTACTTCCAATCCCTACTAGGGGAGATCCTGTCCTTCATCTCACTCTCATTGGGGTCAATAGGATGGGAACTTCTGTGACATTGCACCTCTGAAAGAACCGTCCCAAATCTTTCATCGAAAACACTATTCTACTTCAATTACATAAGAATGTAGGCACTAGGGATGTAATATTTGGTTGCCCCTCCCCCCTCTGCCAAAAACAAAAATTATTTAGAAATTGAAGAGGTAGGGAGGTATATAAACTTGTTTTTTTTTTTTATTAATATTTTGTTTCGAAAACCTGACTCTTCAACCTGTAACCTAATTATTATTATTTTTTCAAAAATATGTAGCAGTCGCTATACATTGTTACAAACTAGCAGTATTTTTTAATTTTTAAAGAAATGTAGCATTTTACTTTTGAAAAAGGGACATTATGAGAAAAAAAATATTTCAGGTCCGTTTTGAAGGACCACTCGGTCTGATCTCAAATGATGGAAGTTGTGTTTTTTTCCCGTTTTTTTTTTTTTTTGAGTCTATGTTGTCACTAGTGTGGTTGAATATTTAATGCCGCTTCTTATGTCTCCAGTGAGAATGTATTTGCTGCACCGGAGTCAATTAATCTTACCTACCTTTCACAGTAGTTTTTGCTATATAGCTTTACGTGAACATTTTCCGCTTGCATTACGACAACTTGGATTTACAAAAGAAAAAAACTGCCAGAATTGATCTCGACTTCTTCTGAAGGTTTTGGGTTGCATGCATTATAAAAAGCACTTTGAAGAATGGCCTGCATGGAATAGGACTTTAGAGTCCTTTGTTTTCCTCTTTTCATAATTCCTAAAGGTTGGTTAATTGGAAACCTAGCACTACGTTTTTCAAGATCTTATTTTTCATTTTGTGACCCATTGGGTAATGATCTGCAGATATTTTGCCCCCTTCAGTCACATTCAAAACTTTTTTTTTTGTTACGGTCTGTTGGCTACTTATCAGGCTTCGAAGAGTTTGAGCTCTTTTTATTTGTTCCAGACACAAAAACCAAACACTACCTTACATATATATGAGGCAACGGCCTGAAGTAGCTAACCTCCGCGCACGGGGCAGCAGCCAACGTGTGAACTGAACACTGATTTTTGATAGCGAAGCCAGTCATGTCACTGGTAGCTCGGTGATGTCATCAAGGATTCAGGAATAAATAGACCGTATTGATAAAATATAATTGCTGTCTAACGCATCATAAAATCAACTTTTTTGTTGGGATGAAATCTAAGAGCTATCCTTAAAGGAAGATAGAAAATTATAGGAACGGCATACAAAAGGGTCTTGGATGTGAGGGCTGGCTTTGCAATATACCCTGTTTCTCAGTTTGTCTTACTCTTCGGACCTGAATGGCGGTAATCCGAAGCAGCAAATCAAAGTTTTTGGGGTCGTTTTCCAAATTGCACTAAGAAAAATGTCCTCTAGAATCTTGTTGCTTTGGGTTGCTTCACATTTTTTTTTAATTCTCCCTCTCATGTCTG
The DNA here is from genome assembly GCF_051348905.1 of Ranitomeya variabilis. Taxonomy (NCBI): domain Eukaryota; kingdom Metazoa; phylum Chordata; class Amphibia; order Anura; family Dendrobatidae; genus Ranitomeya; species Ranitomeya variabilis. The sequence goes on from NC_135232.1 coordinate 609,372,480, forward strand.
TACATTTCCTCTTTATATGTGAATACGTTGACAAGTATGGCACTTGACAGCTTCAGACAATTCGGGGGTCTGTCTTTATTTTCCCTAGTGCCAGATGATTATTAGTGTTTTTAAGGCAGGATTTTCCATTTTCGAGACCTTTATGATAATCAGTAGTATATCGGTACCTAAACTATATGGTGTTGAACTAGATGGGACAATGGGTCTCTTATTTGGATGGAGATTGTCTACCTGGGTACTTACATTTTTTTTAGGCAATTATAGGTAGGCTGCCATTTTGAATTCATGGACAAGGCTTGAGTTGACCTCTAAAATTTCACAGGGTTCAATTCAGTTTCAAAATGGCTGTCCTCATCCTTGTAGATGACTAAGGACCATAAAGGGTATTTTTTTCAAGCTTATTATATTCTTTACTATATTATAGACACCCAACAAAGACTTGTATTTGATATTGTGGTGGAAAAATGTATACAGTGAGCATACAAATTGGTAAAAAAAGAAAAATCGAGGGTGACTAGATTGCCTTTTTGGAGGGAAAGTTGGGTGTATTGCCAAACCACCCACCATTCACCAGACTTTTTGTATTCTCTTTTTTTTAAATCCAAGTTTTAACCCATCTCCATTTTAAGAATGTAGGACAACGCATCTATAGACACTAGAAAGAGAGATATAGAACAATATACATAACGCGACGCAAAATAAAAAAGTATACTGTGATATGATCATCAGAAAATTATATAGATAAATGTTTTATTCTACACAAATACCAAATTTTTCTTTATATTTAAGGAAGCAGTATAATAAAAAAATAGTTTTACTTTGCCCCCAAGATTTTAACAGAAATGGTATTTAAAAAAAAAATAAAGTTTGAAGGGGAGATAATTTTTTGTTGTTGTTTTTTAATTATTTAAAAATCTATTTGTAACCTACGAGGAGGACACGACTGTTAATAAATCTGTAAACTATTTCGTTTTTATTCAAAAAAGTAAAATAAAAAACAGGCAGGAAAAAAAATAAAAGGACACTGCTTAAAAAAAAATTAGATCATTTCTTTATAATTTAATATTCTATTTTAATAAATGCATTTATTACATGTAAATGTAAGCAGGACACATGCGCTGAAGAAAAAAATACTTTTTATTGGGTAATTTATTAAAAGAAAGGATTTTATTTTATGATAAAGTAATCCTTAAGCTTTTGAGAACATAGATATGTAGACCGGAAAAGAAAAAAAAACTTTTTGTAGCCAGATTTTAAACTTTTAAGTATTTTTTTTTTTTAAAAAAAGGTAAAAAAATGTTTTTTGTTTTTTCTGTGTGCCGAACATTTTTGCTGTCGATGAAGAATTAGCTATTAATGCCTTGTATTGTGATTTATCACATCATTGTGTTTTAGAGAGTATTGAACAATTAATGCCTTCATGCCTAATTGAGACTTGCCTAAATGGTTTTGGTCCGTTTCCCAGGACAGGCCCGATGATCACTGCTAAGCAGTAGGTCGGCGGCCAACCCAACCATTAAGGAGGAGCTTGACCCACCAGCGTCGAAGGGGCTTTAATACACCGTGTGCTGTTTTAGTGATGTAAATGCAAATATTGTAGCTGGGGATGTTAGAAGCTTATATACAGTGACTTAGGTAGTTCATCGTACGCTTCATTTTTTGGGTAGACCAGCAAAAATTTTGTTGCTTTAACGGTTCTGGAAGTCCACATTTTATGTTTTTTTTTGTTTTGTTTTTTAATCCTGAACTTTGTTTTTTTATGTGTGTGTGTTTGTTTTGTTTTTTTTCTGTCCCATTGGGGTTTTGAAGGGAATAGTTTGATTTGGTTCACTAGGAAATATATTTGTAAATGGTGTTCATCTCTGCTTTGGATGTGATGTGTCAAGAGACATTTGGAAAGAATTGTGAAAGGTTGTCCCAAAATTTACTTAAATTATTTTTAAGTACTTTTTTTTTTGGTTCAGTATTTTCTCTAGGACAAACCCTTCTTCCTTCCTTGACAACAATTCTAATCAAAATCTATATAACCCCCAAACATGGAATAAAGGCCTTGTGTAATATAGAGACCAGTGAATCCAAAGTTTGACTCATATTTTTTTCAATCTTTTCAATGTCCAAATAAAATGTAGTTCTTCCATAGATCCGACATAAAATTGTCTAATAGTGGCCATACACAATAGATAAAAGTAGGATGTATGGAGAACCATCCATATACATTATAATCCATAACATCTTGTTGTGCAAGTTCAGTTACACCAATCAAGAACGAACAATCTTTCTGAAAAAGTTCTTTCATGGAGGTCACCAGAACCCTCACATTTTCAAAGAGCCTGGCCAACCGTCTAATGAGTATGAAGATCTGCTGATTCTATCCTGACAAATTCTGTAGGGGAAGAGAAGCATAGGGCAAATTCGACCCTAGCACAGTAGTTTCCACAAAAGATTCTCTGTCACCAATGGTGTATGACAGCGGCTTACTGTACTCTCCCCATGTGTGTTTGGTAGCCCGGAAAGATCAATGTTGACAAGTGTACTCTCAAAGAATAACCGTCTATCAGCCAATGTGAATACTTTTCTGCCCAATGACAACAAAAGTTTTCTGGGAGTGATACCTTTATTGGTTAACCAGAAAATAATATGGGTATCAGTCCCAAAATACTTTTGTCGTCTTAGGACAGAAAAGTATTCACATCGATTTTTCTGGCTAACACGGTACCACAATATAATTTGTTATTGTACATCGTCTATCAGCCAAAAATTTAAGACATGTCTGACTTCTGTGCACATGTTGACATTGAGTCATCCTTCAACATCATTCGGCCAATGTTCATTATGGTTGAAATTGTCAGTTTCCATCAACTTTCGTCTGATAGTCTATGGTCACCTTTAGTCATCGAAGATGTATCACAAGCGTTGATATTAGAGCCATATTATCTTGGCTGTGTATCTGCAGGTTATCAGTACTAATAGTCCAACTGGTAGATATCAATATCGCATTCCCCTGTGTAATACCTTGGTTAAAAAATATATTATTTTTTAAATATCATGAAATATTATCTCCTGGATACATTTTAAGAGATTTTTCATCCATATAAAACTTAAGACATTGATCCAACATAGAACCAGTCCATTTGTATTAATTTATTTTGTAGGCAAATGAGGGTCCTTTTTATTTCAAAAAGACACATGAGATTAATAAAAGAAAATAAATAAATAAATTAACGTCCATTGTGTATAGATTGAAACATGGAGGGTAAAATAAATCCTTCATTAAGATAAACCACATGGAAAATTATTGTAATGTTTGACCGACCTTTTTGTCCTCTCCTGTTTTGAGGTCACGGCGAGGTAATAGGCTTAATCCTTAGACCACTGATGAGAATGTTTGGATCAATCGGGTCCTCCATTCTCTGGAAAGAGATGGGTGAACAATAAGTGGTAAAATATTACCTTTTTTTGTATTTTTTTATGTTTTTTTATATATATATATTTTATTTGTATTTTCTTAATCAGGTTACCAAAATGTAAGGATTTTCTTAAATAATAAATCACATGTATATACATTTTAGGTAAAAATGAAATAATTTTATTTGATTTTTACTCTGCGGCGCTGTTTGTAACCTTATTAAAAAAAACAGCCCAGCAATAAACTGTGCACTAAAGAAGAGAATTGCTAGCAAACGTGTAGCCAAATGTGGATTATGGGGTTATTTTAAACCCCCAATTATTTTAGAGGGGGACAAGTCCCTCTAGAAATTGAACTTTTTTTCTTACATTTTGTTGAAGGACTTATAAATATCATTTTTAGTTTTTTATGTGAGGTTCGTATTTAAACTTGTGTGCAGGGGTTATTAAAAGTCCATATGTTGTTTTCCCACCTCGCCCCCTTTTTTTTTTCACACCTTAAAACCAAAAAATTTTTTATTTCTTCTTTCTAACATCCTCTGCAAAAAGGTGGGCTTTTATTTCTAGATTTTGAGTTTGACATTGTAAACAAAAAAAGAAAGTAAACTATTCCTACTATAGCACTTAATATATTGGAAAAGAGAGGTCAAGCTCATAGATGTGTCTGTCCAGGCTTGTCTCATAACATTTTTGTTTTATTTTTTTTTTCAAATAGCTTTAACATTTAGGGCCCAGGAAACAATAAGCAATCTGAGCCAAAATGCATAGGCAAAAAAAAAAAAAAAAGTTAATCGTAAGAAAAAAAAATAATTTTTAAAAAAAATTAAAACAATACAAAATTTTTATAGAGGATAATACAAACCAGGATGGCTATTTAATAAAGATGAATGAATCAGTTTGCAGGACCCTTGTCAGGGGTCACGTTGATATTCTGTAGCTGCAGACAGGAGCTTTGCAAACTGCTTTCGACATACGCGCCTCTTCTGACTGGTAGGCCTGGTGCAATGTCATCGTTCCGTCGTGATGCACACATGACACCATGCTAGGCCAGCTGATCAATGGGCAGGTAGGAATCGATTTGCATGGCTCCCATCTGGCGGCAATGGTATACTGATGTGGCTGCTGGACCAGGGTTCCAAAAATCGATTTGCTCATATCTACTATCGAATACTCATATACAGTATGTAATGGGAAGATTTATGACAGATAACTCGCTGGTGTCTTATAACACACTCATACTCCATTTTTTTATTTTTTTTTTACCTCATTATTTTCTGTCACCAGCTGTGTGCGAATGCAATATTATGTATCAGTCCAGCTGTGGTTATTTTTCCATTTTTTTTTTTTTTTTACTTGAACAAAGCTGAATGAACTTCTGTCTTAAGAGTTATAATCACACTTCATGCACTTTATATTCTTTTTTTTTTTTCCTCTTAAATACATTTCATGAAAAAATATAAGAATGGAAAGAGAAAAGGGGGAGGGTTTAAAATATATGCATAAAATATATACAGCGCTGTTTTTTATATCTTATGGAAACAAAAAATTCAGATGAAATAGTCTTGTTCTTCCGCCTCGTTTTTCATTTTTCTTTTCAAAGGAATGAAATAAACTAAGAAAGGCACCTGAATGGTCTCTTGAACAAATCTGTGAATTTAGAACTTCCAATGATGGGTATTGTAACATACCCATGGCGGTTCCCAATGATTTCATAACTGGTTCTCTTCTAACACTAATACATAGTACATGTGTAGCTGTGTAGTTTTTTTTATTGCTTTTCTTAAGTTCTGAGGAAGACTTGAGAACCTCTCTTCTCCACAGTTTCAATTTAAACTTGCAAATCTCATAGCATCAACATGCCACCTATGAAATCACCGGGCGCCTCAATACTAACAAAACGTCCTAAAATTTCCCATAATTCCAATGAGGTATGAGAATTTGGCTGGACGCATGTATCGACCATCCGTCATATCCAATCTTAAACACATGAGCCGTTTGCAGAACGTAGACGTAGTCCTGATTTTTGGATGTCTTCATTTTGTTTTCATATTTTTTTATTTGTATATTTTTTTTAAAGCAGATAGTTAAAGCATACATGATGTTGCACAAGTTGTAGAAAACAAAGAAGGGAAGGGTTAATGTATTAAATGTGCTGAATTGACATTAAGAACTTAATTTTATTAAAGTATTATTACTTAAAGAATATGCGACTGTCTTTTATTGGGGGTAAATGGCCTAAATTATTCATTACTTTTTCACCAGTGATGCATATACATTGATATCACTTATCTATGTCCTGGTGATCTGGGTGTAGTACTGATCACTATAGTGACATTTCCTAGTAATGTATATACATATACAGCATGTAGAATAAGTATTGAACATGGCACCAATTTGGGAGGAAAATGGGGGGTGCGTCTTATAGTGCGAATGCAGGCATTTTCCTAAAGCCGAGTGCCGCCGAGATTTCAATCTGCGCACACGTGGCCTCCGGCGGCCATTTTCCTGAAGCCTCTGGCGGCCCACAGCTTCAAGAAAATGGCCGCAGTGAAACCGGTGATGCACTCTACTCACTGTGGACACCGGGCCGCAGCGCCGCCACAATTCTGCTGCCTGCATCCTGAAGAAAGAACCCTGCTCGGGTGCACTCCGCACCGCCGCAGCATCGCCACACCTCTGCCGCCGCCGGCAACCCGAAGATGGGACCCTGCTCCAGCTCTGCCTCACCACCGACACTGGGCCCTCAGCATAACACCTCGAGACTGCAGCATTGCCCCACTTCTGCCGCCGCCGGCTTCCTGAGGAAGGGACCCTGCATTTTGTGACCCCGCTGTACCACCACCGGCTTTCAGGTAAGATACCTTAAATTCGGACAATAAGACGGACCCCTATCTTATAAAAATATTTTTTCTGCTATTTGCCACCCCAAAATGGGGGTGCATCTTATGATCCGTTGCGTCTTATAGTCCGAAAAATACGGTATTTGTAAAGGTGCTATTGACATAAAATGTTCACCAAATGTCTGTAACAACCCATCCAATCCACACAGGCAAGGTCGGACTGGGGCATCGGAGAATCCTCCGGTGGGCCCACCCCCTGGTCCTGCCTCCCTTGTGCCTGCCCTGCATGCTAATAGTGTGAGCCGAGCGGTGCACACTTTATTGTATGGCTGGCAGGCTGCACAAGTGATGTGATGAGAAGTGCAGGGGCAGCGGCTTCTATTACTCTGCCTAGAGAGCTGTGTGTGGGTGCGTGCCGACCATCACTTCCGCCAGCACAGTCAGAGGCACAGCTGACTGAGTCTGAGAGGAGACACGTGCATACAACAGCTGACCCGCAGTCACCTGTTTCCTGTGATGCATCTCTCGGCTCCTCTTCCACAAAGCCATGGACAGCAGTGGAAACACTGGCTGCATTTCGGCAGGCGCATTGCCTCCTAGATGATAGTGTAGTCGCTGGTTCCGTCTTCTGGCGGCAGTGGTCGGTCTCCAGTACCTCCCACTGCTCCTTGTCCATATACTAATGTGGCTATTAAAGGCACGGGTCACAGTCCAGTGCAAACCCACCGAGGCTCTTTAACTATATTAGCTGGAGGTAGTCCGGTAACAGACGGTCAGGACAACTCTTGTGTGTCCACGTCAGGGTGCAAGTGTCAGACCTATGTGTGGTCTCTCTTGGGCAACGCGTGTGCGGTACTCAAGTTCAAGTTATGTACAGCACCTCCCCGCGGGCAACACTGGTCTGTTTGGCATTAGTGCTCCCCGCCAGAGCACTCCTCTCTGTCTGATGTGACACCTGGTTCGGCTCTGCTCTGTGCACGGCTCTGCACACCCCTGTTCTGCACGGCTCTCTGCAAAACGGTGTTCCGGACCCCTTGTCCAAATGCAGCACAGCCCGTCACAGCGCCGATACTCTGTCTTACGATGGGGACTCACCCGACTGCACGCTACTCTGCCCTGGTGCGCAACTCTCCTCCTGCGCGTGCTTTTTCCTCTTTCTGTGCACCTATTTCTGGGTCTCTCTACCCCCCTTTGTCAGCAGGAACCTCCGTCTCACCAATGTGTGTCCCGTGTGGTGCAGTATATAGAGGATGTGTCCCGTGTGGTGCAGTATATAGAGGATGTGTCCCGTGTGGTGTAGAATATAGAGGGCGTGTCCTGTGTGGTGCAGTATATAGAGGATGTGTCCCGTGAGGTGTAGTATATAGAGGATGTGTCCCGTGTGGTGCAGTATATAGAGGATGTGTCCCGTGTGGTGTAGAATATAGAGGGCGTGTCCTGTGTGGTGCAGTATATAGAGGATGTGTCCCGTGTGGTGCAGTATATAGAGGATGTGTCCCGTGTGGTGTATACAGAGGATGTGTCCCATGTGGTGTAGTATACAGAGGATGATTCCCGTGTGGTGTAGTATACAGAGGATGTGTCCCATGTGGTGTAGTATATAGAGGATGTGCTAGCTGTCCTGTGTAGTATATAGAGCAGAGGCGTAGCTAGAGTTTTGGTCCAGGGGAAGCGAAGCTTCTGAGTGGGCCCCTAACCAGGTAACCTTGATTACAACTGGGTGACGCACCCTAATAGTGGAGAACCTCAGCAGATGACCGCGCTGTTGCTGAAAACAATCTCTATATAAAGACCAATATTGATATTACCGCCATATGGTCAGTGGTAGATACCAGTCCTAAAAAAAATATAAGTGATTATTTCGCAGTTAGAGATGGTGACTTACAGCTGACATTCTTTCTGATGGAATCGTTCACTTTTCCCGTCATTTCCATCTGGCCCAGACCAACATGACAACAGTATGATGCTCTCTTATACAGTATAATGCCCTTCACTGTATATATACTAACCCCTTAGTATCCCCCAAACTGATGGCTCCAACACTGTATGATGGCCCCCTCACTGTAACCTCCACAATGTATATTGGCCCCCTAGATAGCCTCCATATAGTATAATACACCAGATTGTCCTCAGTATAGTATAATGCACCCCCCATAGGCAGACAGTAATATAATGCTGCACCCCCCCAGGCAGACTCTAATATAGTGCACCCCCCAGGCAGACTCTAATATAATGCAGCAGCACCCAGGGAGACTTTAATATAATGCACCACCCAGGCAGACTCTGATATAATGGAGCCCCCAGGCAGACTCTGATATAATGCAGCCCCCCATAGGCAGACTTTAATATAATGAACCCTCCAGGCCGACTCTAATATAATGCAGCCCCCCATAGGCAGAATTTAATATAATGCAGCACTCCCCAGGCAGACTCTAATATAATGCAGCCCCCCATAGGCAGACTTTAACCTCTTTCTGTCCTTGGACGGAATAGTACGTCTGAGGACAGAATCCCCTTCTTTGATGCGGGCTCTGGCGGTGAGCCCGCATCAAAGCCGGACATGTCAGCTGTTTTGTACAGCTGACATGTGCCCGCAATAGCAGCAGGCAGAATCGCAATCCACCACTATTAACCCCTTCCCGACCTTTGACGCATACGCTGCGTCATGAAAGTCGGTGCCAATCCGGCCTGTGACGCAGCGTATGCGTCATGGAATGATCGCGTCCCTGCAGATCGGGTGAAAGGGTTAACTCCAATCACCCGATCTGCAGGGACAGGGGGAGTGGTGCTTCAGCCCAGGGGGGGGTGGCTTCACCCCCCCGTGGCTACGATCGCTCTGATTGGCAGTTGAAAGTGAAACTGCCAATCAGAGCGATTTGTAATATTTCACCTAAAAAACTGGTGAAATATTACAATCCAGCCATGGCCAATGCTGCAATATCATCGGCCATGGCTGGAAATACTGAAGTGACCCCCCCCCACCCCACCGATCGCCCCCCCCAAGCCACCGATCTGTCCCGTAGTCCCATCCGTCCTGTGCTCCGCTCCCCCGTCCTCCTGTCCGCTCCCCCCATGCTCCTATGCCACCCCCCCGTGCCCCGATCTCCCCCCCCTTATACTTACCGAGGCTCCCGGTGTCGGTCCGTCTTCTCCATGGGCGCCGCCATCTTCCAAAATGCCGGGCGCATGCTCAGTGCGCCCGCCGAATCTGCCGTTCGGCAGATTCGTTACAAGTACATTTTGATCGCTGTGGTAGGTTCTATCACAGCGATCAAAATAAAAAAAATAATAAATAAACCCCCCCTTTATCACCCCCATAGGTAGGGACAATAATAAAATAAAGAAATTATTTTTTTTTCTTTTTCCACTAGGGTTAGGGTTAGAACTAGGGTTAGAACTAGGGGTAGGGTTAGGGTTAGGGTTACGGGTAGGGTTAGGGGTAGGGTTAGGGTTATGGCATGTGCACACAGTGCGGATTTGGCTGCGGATCCGCAGCAGATCCGCAGCGGATTGGCCGCGGATCCGCAGCGGATTGGCCGCGGATCCGCAGCGGATTGGCCGCTGCAAATTCATAGCAGTTTTCCATCAGGTTTACAGTACCATGTACACCTATGGAAAACCAAATCCGCTGTGCCCATGGTGCGGAAAATTTAGTGCAGAAACGCTGCGTTGTATTTTCCGCAGCATGTCAATTCTTTGTGCGGATTCCGCAGCGTTTTACACCTGTTCCTCAATAGGAATCCGCAGGTGAAATCCGCACAAAAAAACACTGGAAATCTGCTGTAAATCCGCAGGTAAAACGCAGTGCCTTTTACCTGCAGATTTTTCAAAAATCGTGCGGAAGAATCTCACACGAATCCGCAACGTGGGCACATAGCCTTAGGGTTAGGGTTGGAATTAGAGTTAGGGTTGGAATTAGAGCTAGGGTTGGAAATAGGGTTAAGATTAGGCTTGTGGTTAGGGTTACGGATAGGGTTAGGGGTGTGTTGGGGTTACAGTTGTGGTTAGGGTTGGGATTAGGGTTAGGGTTGGGATTAGGGTTAGGGTTGGAATTAGGGTTACGGGTGTGTTGGGGTTAGGGTTGTGGTTAGGGGTGTGTTGGGGTTAGGGTTGTGATTAGGGTTATGGCTACAGTTGGGATTAGGATTAGGGGTGTGTTGGGGTTAGTGTTGAAGTTAGAATTGAGGGGTTTCCACTGTTTAGGCACATCGGGGGTCTCCAAACGCAACATGGCGCCACCATTGATTCCAGCCAATCTTGCGTTCAAAAAGTCAAATGGTGCTCCCTCCCTTCCAAGCCCCGATGTGCGCCCAAACAGTGGTTTACCCCACATATGGGGTATCATCGTACTCAGGACAAACTGGACAACAACATTTGGGGTCCAATTTGTCCTATTACCCTTGGGAAAATAAAAAATTCTGGGCTAAAAATCATTTTTGAGGAAAGAAAAATTATTTTTTATTTTCACGGCTCTGCGTTATAAACTTCTGTGAAGCACCTGGGGGTTATAAGTGCTCACTATGCATCTAGATAAGTTCCTTGGGCGATCTAGTTTCCAAAATGGGGTCACTTGTAGGGGAGCTCCAATGTTTAGGCACGCAGGGGCTCTCCAAACGCGACATGGTGTCCGCTAACGATTGGAGCTAATTTTCCATTCAAAAAGTCAAATGGCGCTCCTTCCCTTCCGAGCCTTACCATCTGCCCAAACAGTGGTTTACCCCCACATGTGAGGTATCGGTGTACTCAGGAGAAATTGTCCAACAAATTTTAGGATCCATTTTATCCTGTTGCCCATGTGAAAATGAAAAAATTGAGGCTAAAATATTTTTTTTGTGAAAAAAAAGTACTGTTTCATTTTTACGGATCAATTTGTGAAGCACCTGGGGGTTTAAAGTGCTCACTATGCTTCTAGATAAGTTCCTTGGGGGGTCTAGTTTCCAAAATGGGGTCACTTGTGGGGGAGCTCCAATGTTTAGGCACACGGGGGCTCTCCAAACGCGACATGGTGTCCGCTAAAGATTGGAGCCAATTTTTCATTGAAAAAGTCAAATGGCGCTCCTTCCCTTCCGAGCCCTGCCGTGCGCCCAAACAGTGGTTTACCCCCACATACGAGGTATCAGCGTACTCAGGACAAATTGGACAACAACGTTCGTGGTCCAGTTTCTCCTTTTACCCTTGGGAAAATAAAAACATTTTCGCTAAAAGATCATTTTTGTGACTAAAAAGTTAAATGTTCATTTTTTACTTCCATGTTGCTTCTGCTGTTGTGAAACACCTGAAGGGTTAATAAACTTCTTGAATGTGGTTTTGAGCACCTTGAGGGGTGCAGTTTTTAGAATGGTGTCACTTTTGGGTATTTTCAGCCATATAGAACCCTCAAACTGACTTCAAATGTGAGGTGGTCCCTAAAAAAAATGGTTTTGTAAATTTTGTTGTAAAAATGAGAAATCACTGGTCAAATTTTAACCCTTATAACTTCCTAGCAAAAAAAAAATTTGTTTCCAAAATTGTGCTGATGTAAAGTAGACATGCGGGAAATGTTATTTATTAACTATTTTGTGTCACATAACTCTCTGGTTTAACAGAATAAAAATTCAAAATGTGAAAATTGCGAAATTTTCAAAATTTTTGCCAAATTTCCGTTTTTTTCACAAATAAACTCAGAAATTATCGACCTAAATTTACCACTAACATGAAGCCCAATATGTCACGAAAAAACAATCTCAGAATCGCTAGGATCCGTTGAAGCGTTCCTGAGTTATTACCTCATAAAGGGACACTGGTCAGAATTGCAAAAAATGGCAAGGTCATTAAGGCCAAAATAGGCTGGGTCATGAAGGGGTTAACTAGTTAAATGCCGCTGTCAAACTCTGACAGCGGCATTTAACAAGCGCTTTCGGCCATTGGGCCGGAAATGTGCGCATCGGTGACCCCCGTCACGTGATCAGGGGTCAGCGATGCGTCGGCATGACAACCAGAGGTCTACTGAAGACAGGCAGACTCTGATATAATGCACCCCCCAGGCAGACTCTGATATAATGCAGCACCCCATAGGCAGTATTTAATATAATGCACCCCCCAGGCCGACTCTAATTTATGGCAGCCCCCATAGTCTTTCTAAAGTAATAATAATAATAATAATAATTTTTATATAGCGCCAACATATTCCGCAGCGCTTTACAACTTATAGAGGGGACTTGTACAGACAATAGACATTACAGCATAACAGAAATCACAGTTCAAAACAGATACCAGTAGGAATGAGGGCCCTGCTCGCAAGCTTACAAACTATGAGGAGTATGATGCACCTCCATAAAAAAAATCCAATACTCACTTCTCTTCCTCCTGGTTCCTGCGCTGCTCCAAGCTCACGCTCATCTCTTGACAGCGGGCGCTGGGTAGTAATGTCATTGCGCCCACTGTCAGTGTCAGACGCTGACAAGGGGATGATGGGAGAGGGAGTGTAGCGCTCCTTCTCTCATCAATGCGGTCAGCTGTATCAGCATCTAGTCGATACAGCTGATCCTGCGATAATGAGCGGGGGGCCCACTGCTGGCACAGGGCCCCCTACAGCCTCCTTAGGGGCCAAGTAACGGCCAGGCGGCAGTGCAGGGAGATCGATTCTCCCTGCTCTGCTGCAGAATGTAACTATCGGCGCGATGTGCTCGCCGATATAGTTACATAGCGTAGCTCTGGGTGGACCCCCTCAGAGTGTTGGGCCCTGGGCGGTGGCCCCCTCTGCCCCCCCGTTAGCTACGCTACTGATATAGAATCATTGAATCATATTATGGTAGAGTTGGAAGGGATCTCCTGGGTCATCTGGTCCAACCCTCTGCTCAAAGCAGGATTCACTAAATCATCCCAGACAGATGTCTGTCCAGCCTCTGAAGACTTCCATGGAAGGAGAACTCACCACCTCTTGTGGCAGCCTGTTCCACTCATTGATCACCCTTACTGTCAAAAAGTTTCTTCTAATATCTAATCTGTATCTCCTCCCATTCAGTTTCATCCCATTGCTTCTAGTCTTTCCTTGTGCAAATGAGAATAAAGATGGTCCTTCTACAATGTGACAGCCCTTGAGATATTTGTAGGCAGCTATTAAGTCTCCTCTCAGTCTTCTTTTTTGCAAGCTAAACATTCCCAAATACTGTAACTGTTCCTCATAGGACATGGTTTGCAGACCGGTCACCATTCTGGTCGCTCTTCTCTGAACTTGCTCCAGTTTGTTGATGTCTTTTTTTAAAATGTGGTGCCCAAAGCTGGACACAGTATTCCAGATGAGGTCTGACCAAAGAGGAGTAGAGGGCAATAATGACTTTGCATGATCTAGACTGTATGCTTCTGTTGAAACATCCCAGAACTGCATTTGCCTTATTTGCTGCTGCATCACTCTGTTGACTCATGTTCAGTTTATGATCTATTAGTATACCCAAGTCTTTTTCACATGTGCTATGGCTTATCCCTATTCCTCCCATTCTGTATATGCTTTTTTTCATTTTTATTGCCCAGATGTAGTACTTTGCATTTTTCCTTATTAAAAACCATTCTGTTAGTTGCTGCCCACTGCTCCAGTTTATTTATATCGTTTTGAATCCTCTCTTACTCTTCTCTAGTATTAGCTATCCCTCCTAGCTTTGTGTCATCAGCAAATTTAATCAGTGTACCCTCAATTCCTTTACCTAAATCATTGATAAAAATGTTGAACAATACAGGGCCCAGGACAGAACCCTGTGGTACTCCACTTGAGACATTCTTCCAACAGGATGTGCAGCCATTTACGACCACTCTTTGGGTCCGATCACTAAGCCAGTTATGAATCCACGTAACAGTTGCCTTGTCCATTCCATACTTAGTCATTTTTGCAATAAGGATGGAGTGAGATACTTTGTCAAATGCTTTGCTGAAGTCAAGATATACTATATTTACAGCATTTCCCTGATCCACCCAGTCAGTGATTCTGTCATAGAAGGAAATTAAGTTAGTCTGACATGACTTATTAGTTACAAACCCATGCTGACTCTGGATAATCACTTCATTCCTATCCTATGTTGTTTAATAATTTGTTCAAAGATCTTTCCTGGTATAGACGTCAGACTCACCGGCCTATAGTTCCCTGGGTCCACCTTCTTCCCGTTTTTGAAGATAGGAACAACATTTGCTCTCCTCCAGTCTTCTGGGACTTCTCCTGTTCTCCAAGAATTTTCAAAGATTATGGAGAGTGGTTCAAAAATGTCTTTTGCTATCTCCTTCAGTACTCTGGGGTGTAATCCATCTGGACCTGGAGACTTGAATTCATTTATGTTAGCTAAGTGTTTCCTCACTATCTTTCTGTTTATAGATATCCTGGATTCTTCTATTCCTTTAATAGGACAATGAAGATAAGTTGATGTTACATTTCCTTTCTGAGAGAAAACAGATGCAAAATAGGAATTTAAAAGTTCAGCCTTCTCAACATCCTTTCTTACTATTTCATCATTTTCATCCTGTAAAAATCCTATAGCATCTTTGACTTTTCTTTTACTTTTGACATATCCCCCAAATCCTTTTTTATTGCTTTTGATCTCTCTTGAAAGCCTCAAATTCATTGTCCGCTTTAGCTAATCTGATTTGTGCCCTCAAGATTCTGCAGACAGCATTATATTCTTCTTTAGATATGCCTCCCTCTTTCCATTTGATAAACATTTCTTTCTTCCTTTTTAGCATGTGTTTAGTTCAGTGTTCATCCATCCTGGTTTCCTTAGATGCTTCGAATTCTTCGAATTCTTCCCTCTTTTTGGAATTGTTAACGATTGTGCTTTGTAAATCTCATTTTTCAAGATTTCCCATCCTTCCTGGACATTTTTGTCCTTAAGGATATCCATCCATTGGATCCCTCCGATCCTCTTTCTGAGTCCCTTAAAATCTGCCTTTCTGAAATCTAACTTTGAAGTCTGAGTCTTCACAGGTCTTCCTCCTCTAGTTATCCAAATTCTAAAATAGCATGGTCGCTACTTATCACTCTTACCTCCTCAACCATTCCCTCCCTGTTTATAAGGAGTAGATCCAAGGTAGCAGATCCCCTTGTTTTCAGATAAAGTTGTCTGCAAGAGAGGATAAGAATTTGCTTGACCTGTTAGTTTTGCCTGAGAGAGATTCCCAACAAATGTCTGGATAGTTGAAATCTCCCATGACCACTATGTCATATTTTTTTTGAGAACTTGGCCATTTGATGCATAAAGAGTTCATTCATATCTTCAGCTTGCACAGGCGGCCTGTAGTAAATACCTACAATCATGTCCTTTCCATTGTTCTGTCCTTGTACTCTTATCCAAACAGTTTCCACAGATCTCCCAGTCTCTGAAGCTTCAATCTCTGTGCAGATATATGCTTTTCTAACATACAATGCGACACCTCCTCCTCATTTATCAAGTCTGTTTCTTGCAAATAAGTTGTATCTAGACATGTATCCCAATCATGTGTATCGTCCCACCAAGTTTCAGTGATTCCAATGACATCATATTTCTTCTCCAGTGCTAGTAGTTCCAATTCTCCTTGTTTGTTGCCCATGCTTTGTGCATTTGTATAGAAACATTTTAGTTTGTGAATGGTTTCTCTTCCTCCAATAGTTTTATTATTTAGATTTTTTTGTCTTTGTTCTTCCTTTCCACTTCTAATAGCAGAGTTCTCAATAGTATTTGTCAGGTGTATGACTTTTTCTGTCCTTTTGCTTCCCTTCCCACATTGTTCTAGTTTAACCCCTTTCTGTCATTGGACGTACTATTCCGTCCATGTGGGGTGGGCCCTACTTCCCAAGGACGGAATAGTACGTCCAGCGCGATCGGCCACGCTCACGGGGGGAGCGAGGCCAATCGCGGCCGGGTGTCAGCTGCCTATCGCAGCTGACATCCGGCGCTATGTGCCAGGAGCGGTCACGGACCGCCCCCGGCACATTAACCCCCGGCACATTAACCCCCGGCACACCGCGATCAAACATAATCGCGGTGTGCCGGCGGTATAGGGAAGCATCACGCAGGGAGGGGGCTCCCTGCGTGCTTCCCTGAGACCCCCGCAGCAACGCGATGTGATCGCGTTGCTCCGAGGGTCTCCTACCTCCTTCCTCGCTGCAGGTCCCGGATCCAAGATGGCCGTGGCATCCGGGTCCTGCAGGGAGGGAGGTGGCTTACCGAGTGCCTGCTCAGAGCAGGCGCTGGTAAGCCTGCAGTGCTCTAAGTCAGATCGGTGATCTGACAGAGTGCTATGCAAACTGTCAGATCACCGATCTGTGATGTCCCCCCCGGGACAAAGTAAAAAAGTTTTAAAAAAAATTTCCACATGTGTAAAAAAAAATAATAATAAAAAAAAATTCCTAAATAAAGAAAAGAAAAAAATATTATTCCCATAAATACATTTCTTTATCTAAATAAAAAACAAACAAACAATAAAAGTACACATATTTAGTATCGCCGCGTCCGTAACGACCCAACCTTTAAAACTGTCCCACTAGTTAACCCCTTCAGTAAGCACCGTAAGAAAAAAAAAAAAAAACGAGGCAAAAAACAACGCTTTATTATCATACCGCCGAATAAAAAGTGGAATAAAACGCGATCAAAAAGACAGATATAAATAACCATGGTACCGCTGAAAGCGTCATTTTGTCCCGCAAAAAAAGAGCCACCATACAGCATCATCAGCAAAAAAATAAAAAAGTTATAGTCTTCAGAATAAAGCGATGCCAAAATAATTATTTTTTCTATAAAATAGTTTTTATCGTATAAAAGCGCCAAAACATAAAAAAATGATATGAGATATCGCTGTAATCGTACTGACCCGAAGAATAAAACTGCTTTATCAATTTTACCAAACACGGAACGGTATAAACGCCTCCCCCAAAAGAAATTCATGAATAGCTGGTTTTTGGTCATTCTGCCTCACAAAAATCGGAATAAAAAGCGATCAAAAAATGTCACGTGCCCGAAAATGTTACCAATAAAAACATCAACTCGTCCCGCAAAAAACAAGATCTCACATGACTCTGTGGTCTCAAATATGGAAAAATTATAGCTCTCAAAATGTGGTAACGCAAAAAATATTTTTTGCAATGAAAAGCGTCTTTCAGTCTGTGACAGCTGCCAATCATAAAAATCCGCTAAAAAACCCGCTATAAAAGTAAATCAAACCCCCCTTCATCACCCCCTTAGTTAGGGAAAAATTAAAAATTTTAAAAAACGTATTTATTTCCATTTTCCCGTTAGGGCTAGGGTTAGGGTTAGGGCTAGGGTTAGGGCTAGGGCTGGGGCTAGGGTTAGGGTTAGGGTTAGGGGTAGGGTTGGGGCTAGGGTTAAGGCTACAGTTAGGGTTGGGGCTAAAGTTAGGGTTGGGGCTAAAGTTAGGGTTAGGGTTTGCATTACATTTACAGTTGGGAATAGGGTTGGAATTAGGGTTAGGGGTGTGTCTGGGTTAGAGGTGTGGTTAGGGTTACCGTTGGGATTAGGGTTAGGGGTGTGTTTGCATTAGGGTTTCAGTTATAATTGGGGGTTTCCACTGTTTAGGCACATCAGGGGCTCTCCAAACGCGACATGGCGTCCGATCTCAATTCCAACCAATTCTGCGTTGAAAAAGTAAAACAGTGCTCCTTCCCTTCCGAGCTCTCCTGTGTGCCCACACAGGGGTTTACCCCAACATATGGGGTATCAGCATACTCAAGACAAATTGGTCAACAACTTTGGGGGTACAATTTCTCCTGTTACCCTTGGGAAAATACAAAACTGGGGGCTAAAAAATAATTTTTGTGGGAAAAAAAGGATTTTTTATTTTCACGGCTCTGCGTTATAAACTGTAGCGAAACACTTGGGGGCTCAAAGTTCTCACAACACATCTAGATAAGTTCCTTGGGGGTCTAGTTTCCAATATGGGGTCACTTGTGGGGGGTTTCTACTGTTTAGGTACATTAGGGGCTCTGCAAACGCAATGTGACGCCTGCAGACCAATCCATCTAAGTCTGCAATTCCAAATGATGCTCCTTCCCTTCTGAGCTCTGCCATGCGCTCAAACGGTGGTTCCCCCCCACATGTCAGGTATCAGCGTACTCAGGACAAATTGGACAACAACTTTGGGGGTCCAATTTCTCCTGTTACCCTCGGAAAAATACAAAACTGGGGGCTAAAAAATAATTTTTGTGGGAAAAAATTTTTGTTTTATTTTTACAGCTCTGCATTATAAACTTCTGTGAAGCCCTTGGTGGGTCAAAGTGCTCACCACACATCTAGATAAGTTCCTTAGGGGGACTACTTTCCAAAATGGGTCACTTGTGGGGGGTTTCAATGTTTAGGCACATCAGTGGCTCTCCAAACGCAACATGGCGTCCCATCTCAATTCCTGTCAATTTTGCATTGAAAAGTCAAACGGCGTACTCTGGACAAATTGTACAACAACTTTTGGGCTCCAATTTCTTCTCTTACCCTTGGTAAAATAAAAAATTGGGGGCGAAAAGATACTTTTTGTGAAAAAAAATGATTTTTTATTTTTACGGTTCTGCATTATAAACTTCTGTGAAGCACTTGGTGGGTCAAAGTGCTCACTACACCTCTAGATAAGTTCCTTAGGTGGTCTACTTTCCAAAATGGTGTCACTTGTGGGGGGTTTCAATGTTTAGGCACATCAGTGGCTCTCCAAACGCAACATGGCGTCCCATCTTAATTCCTGTCAATTTTGCATTGAAAAGTCAAACGGCGCTCCTTCCCTTCCGAGCTCTGCCATGCGCCCAAACAGTGGTTTACCCCCACATATGGGGTATCGGCGTACTCAGGACAAATTGTTAAACAATGTTTGGGGTCCATTTTCTCCTGTTACCCTTGGTAAAATAAAACAAATTGGAGCTGAAGTAAATTTTTTGTGAAAAAAGTTAAATGTTCATATTTATTTAAACATTCCAAAAATTCCTGTGTCACACCTGAAGGGTTAATAAACTTCTTCAATGTGGTTTTGAGCACCTTGAGGGGTGCAGTTTTTAGAATGGTGTCACACTTGGTTATTTTCTATCATATAGACCCCTCAAAATGACTTCAAATGAGATGTGGTCCCTAAAAAAAAATATGGTGTTGTAAAAATGAGAAATTGCTGGTCAACTTTTAACCCTTATAACTCCCTAACAAAAAAAATTTTTGGTTCCAAAATTGTGCTGATGTAAAATAGACATGTGGGAAATGTTACTTATTAAGTATTTTGTGTGACATATCTCTGTGATTTAATTGCATAAAAATTCAAAGTTGGAAAATTGCGAAATTTTCAAAATTTTCGCCAAATTTCGTTTTTTTTCACAAATAAACGCAGGTAATATCAAAGAAATTTTACCACTATCATGAAGTACAATATGTCACGAGAAAACAATGTCAGAATCACCGGGATCCATTGAAGCGTTCCAGAGTTATAACCTCATAAAGGGACAGTGGTCAGAATTGTAAAAATTGGCCCGGTCCATAACGTGCAAACCACCCTTGGGGGTAAAGGGGTTAAAGCCAGAAGAGGATCTGTTCTGTGTGGTGTAGTATATAGAGGATGTGTCCCGTGTTGTGTAGTATATAGAGGATGTGTTAGCTCTTCTGTGTGGTGTAGTATAGGGAGGATCTGTCAGCTCTGCTGTTTGGTGTAGTATAGAGGATCTGTCGGCTCTCCTGTGTGGTCAGGGGCGTAACAACCGCGGCCGCAGGGGTCGCAGCTGCGACTGGGCCCGTAGTGCTAAGGGGTCCGCCCAGTGGTGTATCCAGGGGTTTTCAGGGCCAGGGAGCAGGGGCTGTCTAATTATACTCACCTCCTGGCGCGGTCCCTGCAGGTCCCTGGCTGCCCGGCGCCCCAGATTCTTCCTGTACTGAGCGGTCACATGGTACCGCTCATTACAGTAATGAATATGCGGCTCCACCTCCCATAGGGGTGGAGCCGCATATTCATTACTGTAACGAGCGGTAACGGTGACCGCTCAGTACAGGAAGCAGCAGCGCCGGGAAACCAGGGACTGCACCGTGCCAGGAGCAGGTGAGTATAACGGGGAGGGGGAGCGCTGCGCGATATTCACCTCTCCTCGTTCCAGCCGCCACTCTTCTGCAGTGACGCTGAGGTCAGAGGGCGCGGTGACATAGTTAGTGCGCACCTCTGCCTGAGCGTCAGTGCGGAGGAGGCGGAAGATGGAGTGGCGGCTGGAACAAGGAGCAGGTGAATATTGAAAGTGTCAGGGGCCTGAGCGACGGAGAGGTGAGTATGTGTTTTTTTTTTTTTTATCGCAGCAAAAGCAAATGGGGCAAATATCTGTGTGAAGCATCTTATGGGGCCATAACATTGGTGCAGCACTATAATGGGGCAAGTGTCTGTATGGAGCATCTATGGGGCCATAACATTTGTGCAGCATTATATGGGGCAAGTTCCTGTATGGAGCATCTATGGGGCCCTAACGTTTGTGCAGCACTATAATGAGGCAAATGTCTGTATGGAGCATATATGGGGCCATAACATTTGTGCAGCATTATATGGGGCAAGTGCCTGTATGGAGCATCTATGGGGCCCTAACGTTTGTGCAGCACTATAATGGGGCAAATGTCTGTATGGAGCATCTATGGGGCCCTAACATTTGTGCAGCACTATAATGGGGCAAGTGTCTGTATGGAGCATCTATGGGGCCATAACATTTGTGCAGCATTATATGGGGCAAGTTCCTGTATGGAGCATCTATGGGGCCCTAACGTTTGTGCAGCACTATAATGGGGCAAATGTCTGTATGGAGCATATATGGGGCCATAACATTTGTGCAGCATTATATGGGGCAAGTGCCTGTATGGAGCATCTATGGGGCCCTAACGTTTGTGCAGCACTATATGGGGCAAATGTCTCTATGGAGCATCTTATGGGGAAATAATCAATGTTTCTGCAGCACTATATGGGGCAAGTGTCTATGGTGCATCTTATGGGGCCATAATCAACGTTTGTGCAGCACTATATGGGGCAACTATCTTTATGGAGCATCTTATGGGGCCATAATCAACGTTTCTGCAGCACTATATTGGGCAAATGTGTCTACGGAGCATCTTATGGGGCCATTATTAACCTTTATGCAGGATTATATGGGGGTCCTGATTCAATATGGATATTCAAAAACACTTAACCTACTGATGTCTCAATTAATTGTATGCAGGAATCTGCTGTGCTGATTGTCATGGTGCTGAATGAGGGGAAGTTTATGTGTGGGGTCAGGAGGGGTTTATAGTGTGGATGTAGCAGAGCCGTGTGTGTACAAGGTGTACAGAGCAGAGCCGTGTATGTTTGTAGTGGAGCAATGTGTACGAGGTGTCCGGAGCGGAGTCAGGTGTGTACGAGGTGTACAAAGCTGAGCCGAGTGTGAAAGAGGTGAGCGGAGTCGTGTATGTATGGAGTGGTGCTGCGTGTTCAGGGCCGCCATCAGGGCATTACAGCCGTTACTGCTGTATGGGGCCCGGTCAGCAGCAGTACACAGAGGGGCCCACAGATCCAGGGCCCCACTGTTGTGCTTCTACTGATCGGGCCCCATCATGCACTAAAATACTGTGCACTGCGGCGCACACGTCGGCGCTGGGGCCCGGGAGCCGTTTTGGAGCTGTGCACGGCCGTCTTACCTAGTCGGCTGCGCAGCTCCTGCTCAGCTGTAGCTAGAATGTATGCACACCTCCCAACTTTCGAGGAAGGGAAAGAGGGACAAATTTTAGGCCACACCTCTGACCACACCCATTTCACAACTAGCCACGCCCCAACCACACCTATTTAACACTTCTGATCACAATGTTTTGTAAACAATAATTATAAACAAAAAAAATGGCCACACACGACGCTCCATACTGTACAATGGCCACACACGAAGCTCCATACTGTACAATGGCCACACATGATGCTCCATACTGTACAATGGCCACACACGACGCTCCATAGTGTACAATGGCCACACACGACGCTCCATAGTGTACAATGGCCACACACGACGCTCCATAGTGTACAATGGCCACACACGACGCTCCATACTGTACAATGGCCACACACGACGCTCCATACTATACAATGGCCACACACGACGCTCCATACTGTACAATGGCCACACATGATGCTCCATACTGTACAATGGCCACACACGATGCTCCATACTGTACAATGGCCACACACGACGCTCCATAGTGTACAATGGCCACACATGACGCTCCATAGTGTACAATGGCCACACACAACGCTCCATACTGTACAATGGCCACACACGACGCTCCATAATGTATAATGGCCACACACGACGCTCCATAGTGTACAATGGCCACACACGACGCTCCATAGTGTACAATGGCCACACACGACGCTCCATAGTGTACAATGGCCACACACGACGCTCCATACTGTACAATGGCCACACACGACGCTCCATACTGTACAATGGCCACACACGACGCTCCATACTGTACAATGGCCATTGGCCACATTATGCTCCATACTGTATAATGGCCCCACATGATGCTGCGTACAGTATACTTGCCTCACGTGATGGTCCATACAGTATTATGGCGCCACATGATGCTTTGTACAGTATAATGGCCCCACATGATGCTGGGTATAGTATAATGGCCACACATAATGCTGGGTACAGTATAATGGCCCCTCACGATGCTCCATACAGTATAATGGCCCCACACAATGCTGGGTGCAGTATAATGGCCACACATGGTTTCCCCACCCCCATCATTGCCTTCTCCATCACTACACACAGACACCTTTCACCACGCTCACTCGCAGCAGCCGGCAGCTTCCACTCCCACGGCGCTGAATGGTGTCATCCAGCTGCGCCGCTGACTGCTCACGTCGCTGCAGCTGTGATACGCCACTGATAAAGACCTCTCCGTGTCTCCTGTGCCAGTCAGTGTCAGAGCAAGGAGCAATATCTGCTCCGATCCGACACAGCCAGCGTCCGCTCCGTACACCTCGTACACATGCGACTCCGCTCCATACACCTCGTACACACACGACTCCGCTCCATACACCTTGCACATGCGGCTCCGCTCCGTACACACACGGCTCCGCTCCGTACACCTCATACACACACGGCTCCTCCCCATACACCTTGTACACACACGTCTCCGCTCCGTACACCTCATACACACACGGCTCCTCTCCATACATCTCGTACACAAACGGCTCCACTCTGTACACATCGTACACACATGGCTCTGCTCCATACACCTCGTACACACACGACTGCGCTCCATACACCTTGCACATGCTGCTCCGCTCCGTACACCTCGTACACACACAGCTCCGCTCCGTACACCTCATACACACACGACTGCGCTCCATACACCTTGCACATGCGGCTCCGCTCCATACACCTCGTACACACCCGACTGCGCTCCATACACCTTGCACATGCGGCTCTGCTCCATACACCTCGTACACACACGACTGCGCTCCATACACCTTGCACATGCGGCTCCGCTCCATACACCTCGTACACACACGACTGCGCTCCATACACCTAGCACATGCGGCTCCGCTCCGTACACCTCATACACACACGGCTCCACTCCGTACACCTCATACACATATGGCTCCTCTCCATACATCTCGTACACACACGGCACCACTCCGTACACCTCATACACACACGGCTCCACTCCGTACACCTCGCACACACACGGCTCCACTCCGTACACCTCGTACACACACGGCTCCGCTCCGTACACATTGCACATGCTGCTCTGCTTCGTATACCTTGCACACACACGGCTCAGCTCCATACACCTTATACACACACGGCTCCGCTCCGTACACCTCGTACACACACGGCTCCGCTCCGTACACCTCGTAACACGGCTCCGCTCCATACACATTGCACACGCTGCTCCACTCCGTATACCTTGTACACACATGGCTCTGCTCTGCACACCTCGTACACACTCTGCTCCGCTCCGTACACCTCGTACACACGGCTCCGTACACGTCTTACACACACGACTCTGCTCCATACACCTTTCACACGCTGCTCCGATCCATACACCTTGTACACACACGGCTCTGCTACATCCACACTGTAAACACCTCCTGACCTCACACATATGCTTACCTTCCTGCAGCGTCATGACAACCAGCAGAGTCCTGTACACGGAGGTCCTCCCGATCATGTGACCCCCTGACTCCTCCCATCCTGTGACTTCATCACAGGTCCTGAGCCTGTGCGCACAGAGCAGCCAATATGCTGCAGTTCTCTGCGGGCGGGTGCAGGGGCTCAGGGCCTGACCGGGTGATATACACACCTCCCAACCAGTGCGGGACAACTAATGTCCCGCCCAGGATCGCGGGGCTGACTGTCAAAATCGGGACAGTCCCGCTGGATCCGGGATGGTTGGGAGGTATGTGTATGGGCTCCCTGCAGGTCCTGACTACAGCCCATCCATTCTAGCAATCTCAGTAGTGAATGTGCTAGAATGTAGGGGCTCCTGTCAGGTCCTCTCAGCAGCCCATACATTCTAGCTGCTGCTTCACTGCTGGAAACACTAGACGGCCCGGAACGACTGAAGTAAGTATAAAAAACATTTTTATTTTTGTTTTTTTAAATGGGTGAGGTGGGGGGGAGTGAGACTGCAGATGATGAAGTGTGTTTGAGGGGGCACTGCACATGATGAAATGATAGGGGGCTGCAGATGATGAAGTGTGTTTGAGGGGGCACTGCGCATGATGAAATGATAGGGGGCTGCAGATGATGAAGTGTGTTTGAGGGGACACTGCACATGATGAAATGATAGGGGGCTGCAGATGATGAAGTGTGTTTGAGGGGGCACTGCGCATGATGAAATGATAGGGGGCTGCAGATGATGAAGTGTGTTTGAGGGGGCACTGCACATGATGAAATGATAGGGGGCTGCAGATGATGAAGTGTGTTTAAGGGGGCACTGCGCATGGTGAAATGATAGGGGGCTGCAGGTGATGAAGTGTGTTTGAGGGGGCACTGCGCATGATAAAATGATAGGGGCCTGCAGATGATGAAGTGTGTTTGAGGGGGCACTGCACATGATGAAATGATAGGGGGCTGCAGATGATGAAGTATGTTTGAGGGGGCACTGCGCATGATGAAATGATAGGGGACTGCAAATGAAGTCTGTTTGAGGGGGCATTGCGCATGATGAAATGATAGGGGACTGCAAATGATGAAGTGTTTTTGAGGGGGCACTGCGCATGATGAAATGATAGGGGGCTGCAAATGAAGTGTGTTTGAGGGGGCACTGCGCATGATGAAATGATATGGGGCTGCAAATGATGAAGTAGGGGTGATGGGGACTGCAAATGATGATGTGGGGGTGATGGGGACTGCAAATGATGATGGGGACTGCAAATGATGATGTGGGGGTAATGTGGACTGAAAATGATGCAGGGGTGATGGGGACTGGAAATAATGAGGTGATGGTGATGGGCAGGGCCGCCATCAGGGCATTACAGCCGTTACTGCTGTATGGGGCCCGGTCAGCAGCAGTACACAGAGGGGCCCACAGATCCAGGGCCCCACTGTTGTGTTTCTACTGATCGGGCCCCATCATGCACTAAAATACTGTGCACTGCGGCGCACACGTCGGCGCTGGGGCCCAGGAGCCGTTTTGGAGCTGTGCACGGCCGTCTTACCTAGTCGGCTGCGCAGCTCCTGCTCGGCTGTAGCTAGAATGCAAGTGATGGGGACTGCAAATGATGATGTGGGGGTGATGTGGACAGCAAATGATGATGTGGGAGTGATCGAGACTGCAGATGATGAATTGTGTATGAGGGGGTACTGCATATGATGAAATGATAGGGGGCTGCAAATGATAAAGTAAGGGGGACTGCAGATGAAGTGAAGGGGGATAGGGGACTAAATGATGAAGTAAGGTGGACTGCAAATGATGAAGTGGGGGTGATGGGGACTGCACATCAAGTGAGTGTGAGGGATGGTGGACAGCAATTGAATTGAAGGAGGGGGTGGGGAGAGCCAATGGTGTATTGAAGGTAGGGAGAGCAAATAATGAATTTTGAGGGTGGGGAAGAGCAGTTGATAATGAATAGAGGGTGGGAGAGAGAGAAGACATGACAATGAATTGAGGCAGAAGGGGCATGTAACTATAATGAATCGGAGTTAGGGTTAGAGCGGGAGGTGCATAGTGGGATCGTTGAGGATAAAGTGACTGGAAATAAATTGGGGGAAAGAGTACAGGTGCTAATTAATTTATATATTAAATGGGGAAAGTGGCTATGTATAGCTAGAAGGGGCTCAGTGGCGTATTATAATTTATATTTGGAATGGTGGGTTGCATAATAACCAATTACAGTATATATTAATGATGGGTGAATGTATTCAGATGTGTAGTGTAGAAGAAAGGGAAAAAGTGGGGAATGTGCTCTGGAAGCGGTGCTCTAGATAACTGTGTTATTTTATGCAGAGACGAGTCCTGGCTGAAAGAAGTGATGGCGGTCTGCGCTGGATTAAAAAGAAACGCAAAGATGAAGGACTTCAGCTAGAGACGTCACTGGTGAGTCAGTATGTTACCTGTGCACTGACACCATACATTGTATACTGTATACAGAGCTCCTGTGTATAATGTCACTGGTGATCACTATATTATCTGTACACTACACACTATATACAGAGCTCCTGTGTATAATGTCACTGGTGATCACTGTATTACCTGTAAACTGACACTATACACAGAGCTCCTGTGTATAATGTCACTAGTGATCACTGTATTACATGTCACTGACACTATATATAGAGCTCCTGTGTATAATGTCACTGATGATCCCTGTATTACCTGTACACTTACACTATATATAGAGCTCCTGTGTATAATGGCACCGGTGACCACTGTATTACCTGTACACAGACACTGCATACTAAGTACAGATCTCCTATGTATAATGGCACTTATGGTGATAGTATTTTTTTTTAAATTAATTATCAGTATTGTACTATTCAGTCACAATGTGGTGGTAATATGTTGTCCGGCCATGGTGTGGCGGTATTTGTTCCTTGTATGTGCTATTATTTGGTCACTATGTGGTGGTAATATGTGGTCTGGTCATGGTGTGGTGGTATTTGTTCCTTGTATGTAGTTGGCAGGGCCGGTCTGGCCATCTGGCAAATGCCAGAAGGGCCTATCTGGTCAGGGGTTGCCTTGTCTGCTGCGTTGTTAACAGAATCGGTGTTCTCAAGATACCCATACTGTTAAGAGTTGTGACGTAGCACAAAGTGGCTGACTCTATCACTTACCCCAGCAGGCCATGGGCATCATTACAAATATTGGTCTTGTAGAAAATCTTCCTTTCCTCCATCCAGGGTAATATTAGCAATATGTCCAATATGGTTCATGGGGACAGGGACAAGATGGGACTTTGTGATTTCAAATGCCGGGGCTGAACTTCAGCCCCAGTCTACCTGGTAGTTGGTCACCATGTGGTGGTAGTATGTGGTCTGCACATGGTATGGCAGTATTTATTCCTTGTAGATGGTTTTATAGGTCACTATGTGGTGATAATGTGGTGTCTGGTCATGGTGTTGTGGTATTTTTTCCCTTGTATGTGGTATTATTGGTCATTTGAAAAATTGAAAAATAAATAAAAATATACCTAAATTGTATTGCATATTTTAACAAATGTTTAATAAGTTAGAGTAGAGTAGGGCCCGGCCGATTCTACCTTGTCATCGTGGCAGATTAAAAAAACCTTTTGGCCAAAACAAAATCTGCTGGCTATGTGTGTGATCTGGTGATGGGAACTGTTAATGTGTGATTGGTGAGAAGTGGAGTTTTTCCAAGAGACAGCGGTGGTGCTGTGGACAGTTTGAGGGTTGGAGGCGGGGCTGGGGTGGAGCCTGGGCAGAGTCTTAAGGGGGCCCTGAAAATTTTGCCAGTATGGGCCCCCGAAATTTCTAGTGGCAGCCCTGTGCGTGTTTACGAGGTGTATGGAGCGGAGCCGCTTGTGTACGAGGTGTGCGGAGCCGCATGTGTACGGGGTGGACGGAGCGGAGCCATGTGTGTATGGAGTGTACGAAGCGGAGCCGCGTGTGTACGGAGCGGAGCCGCGTGTGTATGGAGCGGAGCCACGTGTGTATGGAGCGGAGCTGTGTGTGTGAGGTGTACGTAGTGGATCCGCATGTGTATGAGGTGCACGGAGCAGATCCGCTGGTGTAAGGAGCGGAGCCGCGTGTGTACAAGGTGTACGGAGCAGAGCCGTGTGTGTACGGGGTTCACGGAGCGAAGCCGTGTGTGTACGGGCTGTAAATTTCCGAGTCGGGAAGAATGGTACACGGCTGTGGGCAGAGCCCAGCATGTGCACTGTGGGGGAGTATTGGGTGTACTCGCCAGCATCAGAATGTGCAGTGCGTATGCTCCGGAGCCGACCAGTACACCCAATACACCCCCACACTGCACAGGTCCGGAAATGACGCACTGCAGCGTCATACCAGGAAGAAACAGCACACAGAATTCAAACGCCGGGAGTGCGCTTGGAATTAGAGCGAGGAAGGACATGAACGCCCAGAGTCTGCACTTCCGAAGACATCACCATAATTAGTATAGCGACTTGTTAGTTATAAAATCATTTTTCTCAGCGATTACAGGGCAGTATTAGGTCAGACTATACAACAAAGCAACAAAACTATAGTGTGCAAAATGAATAGGGAAAATCTGAATTTCGGTGGGAAATATTTTGGCGCTGGGGGGCCCCATTTGAAAGTTCGCATCGGAGCCCCTCACTTTGTAGTTACGCCACTGTGTGTGGTGTAGTATATAGAGGATCTGACAGCTCTCCTGTGTAGTGCTGTATATAGAGGATCAGTCAGCTGTCCTGTGTGGTGTAGTATATAAAGGATCTGTCAGCTCTCCTGTGTGGTCAGGGGCGGATTATAATAGGGTCAATCTGGGCGGAAGCCCAGGGCCCAGTGGTGTGGGGGGCACTTGGGCTACCGCTCAGATTGGCCGCCGCCATCAGGGCATTATTGCCTTGACTGGCGTAGTATGGGCCCGGTGGGCAGAGGGGGCCCGCATTGGGCCCCGTCTCATCTGCTCACCGGGCCCCTACTGGCACTGCGGCAGTTAAACGCTATTGATGTGCAGGCGCGCGCCCGCACCTCAATAGTTAACAGCCGCCAGCCAGTTGGAGGCTGGCAGCTGATAGCAGCCGCAGCACGCACGTCGCCGGCATCTGACGTCATTGTTAGTCACCGGTGAGTGCGCGCTGCTGGAGGGAGCTGCTTTGCCAAAGGAGCCCGGACAGGTGAGAACGCTTTTTTTTTTTTTTTAATTGCGAACAGCAATCTGAGGGGCCCGGGCCAGAATGCTGGACACACTGGGGGCAATATGCTGGACACACTGGGGGCAATATGCTGGACACACTGGGGGAAGTATGCTGGACACACTGGGGGCAATACACTGGGGGCAATACACTGGACACACTGGGGGCAATATGCTGGACACACTGGGGGCAATATGCCGGACACACTGGGGGCAATATGCCTGACACACTGGGGGCAATATGCCGGACACACTGGGGGCAATATGCCGGACACACTGGGGGCAATATGCTGGACACACTGGGGGCAATATGCTGGACACACTGGGGACAATATGCTGGGCAAACTGGGGCAGATTGCTGGACACACTGGGGGCAATATGCTGGAGACACTGGGGCAGAATGCTGGACAAACTGGGGGCATAATGCTGGACACACTGGGGGCAGAATGCTGGACACACTGGGGGCAGAATGCTGGAGCACTGGAGGCAGAATGCTGGACACACTGGGGGCAGGATGCTGGATACACTGGGGGCAATATGCTGGACACACTGGGGCAGAATGCTAGACACACTGGGGGCAATATGCTGGACACACTGGGGGCAGAATGCTGGAGACACTGGGGCAGAACGCTGGACACACTGGGGGCAATATGCTGGAGACACTGGGGCAGAATGCTGGACACACTGGGGGCAATATGCTGGACACAGTGGGGGCAGAATGCTGGAGCACTGGAGGCAGAGTGCTGGACACACTGGGGGCAATATGCTGGACACACTGGGGCAGAATGCTAGACACACTGGGGGCAATATGCTGGACACACTGGGGGCAGAATGCTGGAGACACTGGGCCAGATTGCTGGACACACTGGGGGCAATATGCTGGAGACAATGGGGCAGAATGCTGGACACACTGGGGGCAATATGCTGGACACACTGGGAGCAGGATGCTGGACACACTGGGGGCAATATGCTGGACACACTGGGGGCAATATGCTGGACACACTGGGGGCAGAATGCTGGAGCACTGGAGGCAGAATGCTGGACACACTGGGGGCAATATGCTGGACACACTGTGGGCAATATGCTGGACACACTGGGGGCAATATGTGTCAGGACTCTGAACATTTTTTATTACCTTTTTGTGCATTACTGCCCTTTTCCAAGATGGTGTCTTTGGTCTCATGTGCACTGTGTCTTCCTGCTATAAAACTCCACCCCAGCCTTCAGTCTGTGCTAGAGTATTCTGCCTTGCATCCAGCTCCTGACCTCTGGTGACTCCCTGGCTATATACCTGCTCCTGTGACCCTGTGGGGTTATCCTGCTGCTGTGCTCTGAGTTCCTGCTGCATACACCAGTTCCAGTAATCCTCCTTCATCTGCTGCTCGTGTTTGCTTCCATCTGCATTTGCTGGACATGTAAGCTGATTCTGCTCTGCAAGAACCTGAGACTACTACCCAGACCTCCCTGGTTGAGCTAAGATATTATTTGAACTGCCTTATAAGCATATCTATCTGTGTTGTGGACTAAGCAAGGACTTATTCGTGTCAAGTATCCTCAAGAATGATTGTGCTTCATAGACTTTCTGCGTGATTGTATTTTCCTCTAAAGTTTCCTATAGACTGCTGAGCTGCATTTGATATTTGCACCAAGTGTTGTGGACTTGAGTTTCTCTCTGCACCTGTTTGAATCACCATGTGACAATATAGACTTTACCACTTATAAAACTGTGTCCTGTAGTTGTCTTGTTCCACGCAAAGAGTCTCCTGAGTTATCCCCTATAATTGTTACAATATGCTGGACACACTGGGGGCAATATGCTGGACACACTGGGGGCAATATGCTGGACAAACTGGGGCAGATTGATGGACACACTGGGGGCAATATGCTGGACACACTGGGGGCAATATGCTGGTCACACTGGGGGCAATATGCTGGTCACACAGGGCAATATGCTGGAGACACTGGGGCAGAATGCTGGACACACTAGGGGCAATATGTTGGACACACTGGGGGGCAGAATGCTGGAGCACTGGAGGCAGAATGCTGGACACACTGGGGGCAATATGCTGGACACAGTGGGGGCAATATGCTGGACAAACTGGGGGCAATATGCTGGACACACTGGGCAATATGCTGGACACACTGGGCAATATGCTGGACACACTGGGGGCAATATGCTGGACACACTGGGGGCAATATGCTGGACACACTGGGGGCAATATGCTGGACACACTGGGGGCAGAATGCTGAAGCATTGGAGGCAGAATGCTAGACACACTGGGGGCAATATGCTGGACACACTGGGGGCAATATGCTGGACACTGGGGGCAATATGCTGGACACACTGGGGGCAATATGCTGGACACACTGGGGACAATATGCTGGACACACTGGGGGCAATATGCTGGACACACTGGGGGCAGAATGCTGGACACACTGGGGGCAATATGCTGGACACACTGGGGGCAATATGCTGGACAAACTGGGCGAGATTGCTGGACACACTGGGGGCAATATGCTGGACACACTGGGGGCAGAATGCTGGACCCACTGGGGGCAATATGCTGCACAAACTGGGGGCAATATGCTGGAGAAACTGGGGGCAATATGCTGGAGCACTGGAGGCAGAATGCTTGACACACTGGGGGTAATATGCTTGACACACTGGGGGCAATATGCTTGACACACTGGGGGCAATATGCTGGACAAACTGGGCGAGATTGCTGGACACACTGGGGGCAATATGCTGGACACACTGGGGGCAGAATGCTGGACCCACTGGGGGCAATATGCTGCACAAACTGGGGGCAATATGCTGGAGAAACTGGGGGCAATATGCTGGAGCACTGGAGGCAGAATGCTTGACACACTGGGGGTAATATGCTTGACACACTGGGGGCAATATGCTTGACACACTGGGGGCAATATGCTGGACACACTGGGGGCAATATGCTGGACACACTGGGGACAATATGCTGGACAAACTGGGGGCGATATGCTGGACACACTGGGGGAAATATGCTGGACAAATTGGGCCAGATTGCTGGACACACTGGGGGCAATACGCTGGACACACTGGGGGCAATATGCTGCACAAACTGGGGGCAATATGCTGGAGAAACTGGGGGCAATATGCTGGAGCACTGGAGGCAGAATGCTTGACACACTGGGGGCAATATGCTTGACACACTGGGGGCAATATGCTGGACACACTGGGGGCAATATGCTGGACACACTGGGGGCAATATGCTGGACAAACTGGGGGCGATATGCTGGACACACTGGGGGAAATATGCTGGACAAATTGGGCCAGATTGCTGGACACTCTGGGGGCAATACGCTGGACACACTGGGGGCAATATGCTAGACACACTGGGGGCAATATGCTGGACACACTGGGGGCAATATGCTGGACACACTGGGGGCAATATGCTGGACTAACTGGGGGCGATATGCTGGACACACTGGGGGCAATATGATGGACAAATTGGGCCAGATTGCTGGACACACTGGGGGCAATATGCTGGACACACTAGGGGCAATATGCTAGACACACTGGGGGCAATATGCTGGACAAACTGGGCCAGATTGCTGGTCACACTGGGTGCAATATGCGGGAGACACTGGGGCAGAATGCTGGACACACTGGGGACAATATGCTGGACACAGTGGGGGCAGAATGCTGGAGCACTGGAGGCAGAGTGCTGGACACACTGGGGGCAATATGCTGGACAAACTGGGGACAATATGCTGGACACACTGGGGGCAATATGCTGGACACACTGGGAGCAGGATGCTGGACACACTGGGGGCAGAATGCTGGACACACTGGGGGCAGAATGCTGGACACACTGGGGGCAGAATGCTGGACACACTGGGGGCAGAATGCTGGAGCACTGGAGGCAGAATGCTGGACACACTGGGGGCAATATGCTGGACACACTGGGGGCAATATGCTGGACACACTGGGGGCAATATGTGTCAGGACTCTGAACATTTTTTATTACCTTTTTGTGCATTACTGCCCTTTTCCAAGATGGCGTCTTTGGTCTCATGTGCACTGTGTCTTCCTGCTATAAAACTCCACCCCAGCCTTCAGTCCGTGCTAGAGTATTCTGCCTTGCATCCAGCTCCTGACCTCTGGTGACTCCCTGGCTATATACCTGCTCCTGTGACCCTGTGGGGTTATCCTGCTACTGTGCTCTGAGTTCCTGCTGCATACACCAGTTCCAGTAATCCTCCTTCATCTGCTGCTCGTGTTTGCTTCCATCTGCATTTGCTGGACATGTAAGCTGTTCTGCTCTGCAAGAACCTGAGACTACTACCCAGACCTCCCTGGTTGAGCTAAGATATTATTTGAACTGCCTTATAAGCATATCTATCTGTGTTGTGGACTAAGCAAGGACTTATTCGTGTCAAGTATCCTCAAGAATGATTGTGCTTCATAGACTTTCTGCGTGATTGCATTTTCCTCTGAAGTTTCCTATAGACTGCTGAGCTGCATTTGATATTTGCACCAAGTGTTGTGGACTTGAGTTTCTCTCTGCACCTGTTTGAATCACCGTGTGACAATATAGACTTTACCACTTATAACACTGTGTCCTGTAGTTGTCTTGTTCCACGCAAAGAGTCTCCTGAGTTATCCCCTATAATTGTTACAATATGCTGGACACACTGGGGGCAATATGCTGGACAAACTGGGCCAGATTGCTTGTCACACTGGGGGCAATATGCTGGAGACACTGTGGCAGAATGCTGGACACACTGGGGGCAATATGCTGGACACACTGGGGGCAGAATGCTGGAGCACTGGAGGCAGAATGCTGGACACACTGGGGGCAATATGCTGGACACAGTGGGGGCAATATGCTGGACACTGGGGGCAGAATGCTGGACACACTGGGGGCAATATGCTGGACACACTGGGGGGAGGATGCTGGACACACTAGGGGCATTATTCTGGACACACTGGGGGCAGAATGCTAGAGCACTGGAGGCAGAATGCTGGACACCCTGGGGGCAGAATGCTGGACAAACTGGGGGCAATATGCTGGACACACTGGGGGCAGAATACTGGACACACTGGGGGCAGAATGCTGGAGTACTGGAGGCAGAATGCTGGACACACTGGGGTCAATATTGTGGACACACTGGGGGCAATATGCTGGACACACTGGGGGCAATATGCTGGACTCACTGGGGGCAATATGGTGGACAAACGGGCAGATTGCTGGACACACTGGGGGCAATATGCTGGAGACACTGAGACAGAATGCTGGACACACTGGGTGCAATATGTTGGACACACTGGGGGCAATATGCTGGACAAACTGGGAGCAATATGCTGGACACACTGGGGGCAATATGCTGGACACACTGGGGGCAATATGCTGGAGACACTGGGGCAGAATGCTGGACAAACTGGGGGCAATATGCTGGACACACTGGGGGCCGAATGCTGGACACACTGGGGGCAGAATGCTGGAGCAATGGAGGCAGAATGCTGGACACAGTGGGGGCAATATGCTGGACACTGGGGGCAATATGCTGGACACACTGGGGGCAATATGCTGGACACACTGGGGGCAGAATGCTGAAGCATTGGAGACAGAATGCTGGACACACTGGGGACAATATGCTAAACACACTGGGGGCAATATGCTGGACACACTGGGGGCAATATGCTGGACACTGGGGGCAATATACTGGACACACTGGGGACAATATGCTGGACACACTGGGGGCAATATGCTGGACATACTGGGGGCAGAATGCTGGACACACTGGGGGCAATATGCTGGACACACTGGGGGCAATATGCTGGACACACTGGGGGCAGAATGCTGAAGCATTGGAGGCAGAATGCTGGACACACTGGGGACAATATGCTAAACACACTGGGGGCAATATGCTGGACACACTGGGGGCAATATGCTGGACACTGGGGGCAATATACTGGACACACTGGGGACAATATGCTGGACACACTGGGGGCAATATGCTGGACATACTGGGGGCAGAATGCTGGACACACTGGGGGCAGAATGCTGGACACACTGGGGGCAATATGCTGGACACATTGGGGGCAATATGCTGGACACACTGGGGGCAATATGCTGGACACTGGGGGCAGAATGCTGGAGCACTGGAGGCAGAATGCTTTACACATGGGGCAATATGCTGGACACACTGGGGGCAATATGCTGGACACACTGGAGGCAATATGCTGGGTCCTGTGTGGTGTAGTATATAGAGGATGTGTCCCTTTGGTGTAGTATATAGAGGATGTCAGCTGTCCTGTGTGGTGCAATATATAGAGGATGTCAGCTGTCTTGTATGGTGCAGTATATAGAGGATTTGTCAGCTCTCTTTTGTGGTGTAGTATAAAGAGGATGGGTTCTGTGTGGTGTAGTTTATAGAGGATGTGTCCCGTCTGGCGTAGTATTTAGAGGATCTGTCAGCTGTCCTGTGTGGTGTAGTATATAGAGGATCTATCAGCTCTCCTATGTGGTGTAGTATATAGAGGATCTGCCAGCTCTCCTGTGTGGTGTAGTATATAGAGGATCTGTCAGCTGTCCTGTGTGATGTAGTATATAGAGAATCTGCCAGCTCTCCTGTGTGGTGTAGTATATAGAGGATCTGTCAGCTGTCCTGTGTGGTGTAGTATATAGAGGATCTGTCAGCTCTCCTGTGTGGTGTAGTATATAGAGGATCTGTGAGCTTTTCTGTGTGGTGTAGTATATAGAGGATCTGTCAGCTCTCTTGTGTGGTGTAGTACCATATATAGCGGATCTGTCTGCTCTCCTGTGTGGTGGAGTATATAGAGGATGTGTCCTGTGTAGTGTATAGAGGATCTGTCAGCTGTCCTGTGTGGTGTAGTATTTAGAGTATCTGTCAGCTCTCATGTGTGACATAGTATATAGAGGATCTGTCAGCTTTCCTGTGTGGTGTAGTATATAGAGGATCTGTCAGCTCTCTTGTGTGGTGTAGTATATAGAGGATCTGACAGCTCTCCCGTGTGGTGGAGTATATAGAGGATGTGTCCTGTGTTGTGTAGTATATAGAGGATCTGTCATCTCTCCTGTGTGGTGTAGTATATAGAGGATGTGTCAGCTGTCCTGTGTGGTGTGGTATATAGAGGATCTGTCAGCTATCTTTTGTGGTGTAGCACATAAAGGATGTGTCCTGTGTGGTGTAGTATATAGAGGATGTGTCTTGTGTGGTGTAATGTATATGTCCCGTGTGGTGTATATAGAGGTTGTGTCCCGTGTGGTGTAGTATATAGAGGATCTGTCAGCTCTCTTGTGTGGTGTAGTACCTTATATAGAGGATCTGTCAGCTCTCCTGTGTGGTGTAGTATATAGAGGATGTGCCCTGTGTGGTGTAGTATATAGAGGATGTGCCCTGTGTGGTGTAGTATATAGAGGATGTGTCCCGTGAGGTGTAGTATATAGAGGATGTGTCCCATGTGGTGTAGTATATAGAGGATGTATCCTGTGTGGTGTAGTATATAGAGGATGTGTCCCATGTGGTGTAGTATACAGAGGAACTGTCCTGTATGGTGTAGTATATAGAGGATTTGTCCTGTGTGGTTTAGTATATATGTGGCGCCCCAGGGTCCTGGTCGTCACAGTAGCATTGCTTTCCTCACGGGGAGGGTGATGTTACGTTTGGAGGCAAGAAGGGATAACTGTCACCAGGTAAACACAAGCATGCAACACATTCACACTCCAGGCTACCAGGGGGAGCTTTTGATCCTATTTACTAGGTGACTCCCCAGATATATGGTAGTCTGTAGGGAAAGTTAGTCAGTTTGTTCCAGGAAACAGACTGAAGCTGTCTGAGGCAGAAGAGGGTGTACGGAGCTGTGTAGCCACAGTGCTGCAGCTCCTGGAAAGAGAACATACAGAAAGCTGAATATCTTGCAGTGAGCATGTAGGAGAGAGAAGCACAGGAGAGGATACCAGTGGGAAGCCAGCCACGAGCAGGCTGCCTCCTTCTGAGGCGCAGAGACCGGTAGCCAGAGCACTGAGGTTGTAAGGGCCTCTACGACTTACATCAGAGACCGGCAGGACAGCTGAACTCCAAGTTACCTGTCCGCCTTAATACCCAGGAGGCACGGTGACACCCTTAGAGCTCGGGGCATGCTAGAGTCCCTAAAAAACAGGCTCAAGTCACCAGTCATACGGGTTGTGTCCTATCCTATATGGGGGACAGAGAGAGAACCTCTGTGAGGACCTTATCTGAAGCCATAAGTAGTAAGGAACTACAACACTACAGCGCTAGAGGAAGGCTTTGATTTCCACCTGGGGGACTCCTAACTTGCCTCCAATCCGGCCGGACCCTGCCTGCCCTGTGATCTGGTGCCCTGGACTGTGGCTGCCTGAAGTTTACAGTAAACAAGGTAAAGAGACTGCAAACCGGTGTCCTCGTTCCTTACTGCGCCATTCACCATCTTCCATCTACACACCGGGAGCCCTGGGGATATACTTCACCTGTGGGAAGATATACCATCTAGCTGCCATAACATCACCCCAGAGGACCCCTTAAAGCAGCGTCGGTCCCCACTAACCGAATACCACAGGTGGCGTCACGAACATAATCTCTATTTCCTTTAAAGACCTTTCCCTTTTACATGGGCACCCAGGGCCACGGACCGAGTCGCCACCGTGACATCCCCCTGTGAACAGCAGGACCTGGTACCGAGTACCCCACGGCCCTGGCGGACGAGTCATATAGAGCATCTGTCCTGTGTGGTGTAGTATGCAGATAATCTGTCATCTCTCTTGTATGGTGGAGTATATAGAGGATGTGTCCTGTGTGGTGTAGTATATAGAGGATCTGTCAGCTCTCTTGTGTGGTGTAGTACCGTATATAGAGGATCTGTCGGCTCTCCTGTGTGGTGCAGTATAAAGAGGATCTGTCAGCTCTCTTGTTTGGTGGAGTATATAGAGGATCTGCCCTGTGTGGTGTGGTTATCCTGTGTGGTATTTTTACATAACTGCATGGTGGGCCCCAAGAATGAATTTTCTCTGGTGGGCCCAAGGTAGTCCAGTCCGATGCTGCACACAGGCAAAAGAAAAATCATAGATGTCCATGAATTGTTATGTGTAAGAATGATATGCAAATTGCCTCTTCAGAGAAAAAGAGGACTTGAACTCTATATCGCCACCTGTTGGAAGTAGCGATCCTACAAGTCACAATCAACCCTCTAACAACACTTGCAATGTGACTTAGGATGAAAGCCAAATCAGTATCTCAATTCGCAGACACGGTGTTTCGGGCTGTTCAGTCGTCAGTGCGAAACATGAGAACTGATTTGGCTAGGTGAGAGGCTCTGGACTGGGGTCTAAGGGGTATCGTTTCTCCTTATGGAGAGTGACATACCATCTCTGGCTTGTCAAGGTAAGGAGGCTTATTCGCCGTGCAATGCTCCTCTGGGAAATTTAATATGCAAATTGCCTCTTAAGAGAAAAAGAGGACTTGAACTCTATAGCGCCACGGCGACGGCGAATAAGCCTCCTTACCTTGACAAGCCAGAGCTGGTATGTCACTCTCCATAAAGAGAAAACTTCCCCCTTGGACCTCAGCCCAGAGCCTCTCACCTAGCCAAATTAGTTCTCATGCTTCGCACTGACAACTGAACAGCCCGAAACACTGTGTCTGCGAATTGAGATACTGATTTGGCTTTTATCCTAAGTCATATTGCAAGAATCGTTAAAGGGTTGATTGTGCTTTGTAGGATCGCTACTTCCAACAGGTGGCGCTATATAGTTGAAGTCCTCTTTTTCTCTGAAGAGACAATTTGCATATTAAATTTCCCAGAGGACCATTTCATGGCGAATAAGCCTCCTTACCTTGACAAGCCAGAGCTGGTATGTCACTCTCCATAAGGAGAAACCTTCCCCCTGAGACCTGAGTTTAATAATGAGAAATGACACAGGGAAAAAGTATTGAACATTACACACTAACTGAAATGTAGTTAACACTTTTTTTTACAAAAGCCTTTGTTGATGACAGCTTTAAGACGCCTCCTGTTCAGAGAAACTAGTTGCAGGCATTACTCGGGTGTGATTTTTCCCCATTCTTCCACACAAAGTCTCTTGAAAATCCTGAAGATCCCGTGAGCTCATTCTATGAACTCTGCACCTTTAGTTCCTTCCATAAATTTTCTTTTTGTTCAGCGATGGAGTCTTGAGTGTGGTGAGCGTGTATAAAATTTAAACAGTTGTAGCTGTTCATTCCAGGTCTTTCTGTAGCTTTCCCCAGGTGGTCCTTGGCTCTAGAACAGACAGTTGAAACCAGAAGTTTACTTACACTATGTAAAAAAAAATATATGCATGTCTATCTCAATATCTGGCAAGAAATCAGAATAAACCTTTCCTGTTTTAGGTCAATTAGGATTACCATAAACTTTCTATATTATTTCAAAACACTCTTTTTTGGTGATTAGTTTGTATCACCATTCATACTGCACCCATACACTCAAATGATACACCATTTGAAAGGTAAACTTGCCCCCTTCAGCAAGAAAATAGCCAAACAAACCACACACCCACGATGTGATCACAAAATACACTTTAAACATTAATTTTCATAAACCGGCAGTAAAGAAAAATGACCTGCAGGTGGCACCACACTACCCCAAAGCATGCTAATACAAAGCTGAAACAAATCCTAACATTTGCCTTGGGGGCTTTCCAGCTTGCCGAACTCCTTGCCCAGCTGATCTCAGGCAGATACATATAAAATATTTGCTACATATGTGGAAGTAGAATAAAAGTAAAACATTACCTGTTTAAGACTTCAGCTTTAAAACTGAAGATATAAATGAATGCAGCCTAAGGCTATGTGCACACGTATTTTGGAGGTCTGCGGATTTCAAAAATCCGCAGGTAAAAGGCACTGTGTTTTACTGCGGATTTACAGCGGATTTTATGCTGATTTTGTGCGGATTCCACCTGCGGTTTTACACCTGCAGGTTCCTATTATGGAGCAGGTGTAAACCGCTGCGGAATCCGCACAAAGAATTGACATGCTGCAGAATGTAAACCGCTGTGTTTCCGCGCGTTTTTTTCTGCAGCATTGACACAGCGGTTTCTGTTTTCCACAGGTTTACATGGTACTGTAAACTCATGGAAATCTGCTGCGGGCCCGCAGCTGCGGATCTGCTGCGGATCCGCAGCAAAATCCGCAACGTGTGTGCAGCGCCCCAGAGTCCTGGTCATTGCAGTACTGTAGCTCCGCCGCTAAGGGGGACTATGGTACGTCTGATGGCACTGAAGGAGTTCATCTGACCAGGTATCACAGACACCAATACATTTCACAGTCTGGCCTCCAGGGGGAGCTAAGGGTTCTATTTATTAGGCCACTCCTCACAATCTGGTAAAACTGGGGGTTAGGCAGGAAGTTAGAGGGAAAGCTGACTGGGTTGGAACCAGGCAACACCTTGTGGCAGAGGGTGTTGTAGGGGAAGATTCAGAGGGGTCCCTGTCAGGGGTGGGATCCTGACAGAGGCCTAGCAACCAGAGAGAACGTTACGGGACCGCGCCTGCACGATATAGCGGCGGTACCCCAAGAAAGGACAAGAAGCGAGGTTTATTGTGCTGAGTGAGAAACGAGATCAACGCAACAAGGGGAATACCAGTAGGAGTCGTGCTGTAAGACGAGGCAACATCCTATTGAGGCGCATAACCGGTGGCCGGAACGCCGAGGAAGTATAGAGCTCCAAGCCAAACTTCAAACCTACGGCAGGACAGTCAGTTATAGGCGGGCTGTCTCACCCAATTGACCTAGGAAGACACAGGGGGGTAACAACAGGAGTGGGGCGACGCTAGAGTCCCGGAAGAGCTCGGAGCCTCCCCGTCATACGGGTGCGTCCTAACCATAAGATCTGGGGGACGTGGAAGAACATCAGAATCGAGTTGTGAGGGAACACGAGAGACAGACACAACAGTTGTGAGGACTATCCCGTGGTGCTCAGCAGGGAAGGACTACAACACACAAGCGCTAGCAGGTAGGCACAGATTTCCACCTGCAAAGGGAACTCTGGATGTGCCATCGGACCGACCAGGCTTGCGCAGCCCGGTTAACCGTATTCCGGATTGAGGATCCTGAAGCCTTCAGTAAAGAGGTAAAGAGACTGCAACCTGATGTCCTTGTTATTTACTGCAACCTGCACCGCACCACCACCATCATCTACACCCTATTATTTTGGCGCCCCTCAGCAGGGTCACGGACCGGGCCTTGCCACCGTGACAACCCCAGAGCAGAGACTCAGAGGCCCGGTACCGGGTACCCCTCGGCCCTGCGACAGTGGGGGCGCTGCAAACTTGGCGTCACGAACAGGATCTACTTAAGCCTGAAGAATCAGGTCATGTGTGCCTTGGAACTGTGATTTATTATACTTGGACTGTGACTTATTGCAAAGACTGTGCAGTGCCATTTGCCGCCAAAAACCGCCGCCATTACAGCGCTAAGGAGAGCGCGGGAGAAGAAGAGGGGCGTGGAGTGGGCGTAGACAAGCTGGAGAGCGCGAAAGACAATGGCCGCCCAGTCTAAATATTTCTGCACCGTGAGGACGTGTCCGTCAGCAGCCGAGATCCGCCTCCTGATTCTCAATGGTGGGCGGAGGCAGAGGAAACGAAACCGTCCATGAAGGAGAGAGCGGGAAAAGGATCAGGAAGCGACCCACGTGGAGGACGCCATGGCCAGCAGCTCGGAACCCGAATGTGGGGTTGAAACAGAAGTCTCCCCCAATTACCCGGATGAGCACCGCAGCCAATTCTCCACGGACAGCGCTGATCTCCTGCAGGCTGAGATGGGAGACTTGATCCACCAGCTCCTTCAGCTGAACGTGAAGGCCCAGGCTCCGCACCAGGTCGCGCCGGAAGGGAGTCCTCTGGCATCGGATCCTGTACCGCTACCGGAGTTGCTGCTGAGGCCCTTGCCGAC